>NC_090931.1:909477026-909780057 GCF_040938575.1 Ambystoma mexicanum | reverse complement strand
TTTGGCCAAAAAGCATCTTTATTTCTCTCTAAATCCATGATGCAAGCTAAGAAGCCCTTGCAACACCAAAAAGGCCCACAGAGGCGGTAGTACACAATACGGTGGCACAAATCTCTACCAAAAACTAGTATTCAGCAGCCAGATAAAGTCAGGAGGAGGGAATTCTTTACCCCCTGTGAGCAGCTCGGGGAACCCCTCACCTTCACAGAAACAGCCACATTTGTTATGCAGGCCATAGAAAGACGTGTGCTGCTGTAAATTAAGGACACTGTCCCACCTGAGTTGAGGTTCACTTCATGTAATATAATGTTATGTTAAAGGTTCTTATACGTGCACTGTTGCCACCTGCGTGGTCTCTTGGCACTCTGGCGTATCTGTAATGCAAGGAGGGCGGGGGTGGATTATTAGGATTGAGCGGGAAAAGAGCAAGAGAGCTCTGATGTGCTGTTGGCAGCTTCAGCTCGGTTACACCGCTCACTGAGCGTAGGGGTGATTTTTGGTTGGTGTCCACCATGTGTGTTGGGCGAGATAATGTGTGGTTTGTTTCGTTGTTGTGGTGTTGTGAAGTATGTGCGGTTTCTGATGCCGTGGAGGTATGGTTGTGTTTAGTTCAGAGTTTGAGGGGTTTATGCAGAATGGTGAGTTTTTAGTACAGTTGTGACAGTGGCAGTACATTACCTACCCCTGCTGTGTTGACTAAGTGTGGTTTCTATCCCTTTCTCTGTCGATCATTCTGGAATATGGGAATTACAGCCCCATGATTTCCTCCAGGGGAGGTGTGTTCCCTTTGCCCTGTGATCAGCCCGTGGGTTGCATGAATTCTGTGTCTAGCCCTATTCCTTTATGTGTGATGTGTTTCACACCCTCTGTGGTTTGATCAAGTGGGACAGTTCTCCCTCCCCTGTTTCAAACTTGGGTCCTCCATCAGTGGTCAGGTAAAGTCAAACACCTCTCCCTCCCCTGTTTCCATCTTTGGCCCTCTGTTAGGATGGGTGCATTCAGGTCTCAAAACCAACCTTCACATTCAGACGCCTCTCTTCTCCTCTGCCCTTCACTTTGTACCGGCTTTACCGCTTACTATGAACTCCTTTTAATTTTTGTGCTCATTTCATGTTGCATGGATGCTCTTCAGTTGTTTGCATCCTATTTGGAGCTGAAGAGCCAGGTTTTTAGAAGCTTCCTGAATTTCTCTTGGGAGAGCGTTCCAAAGTTTTATGGATAAGCAAGAGAATGCTGAGCCACCAAGTTTTTTCCTTGTGTATGATTTAGGTTCTAAGAGGGTGGCGTCGGTGGATTTAAGTGTTCTAGTCAGCTGGTAGATGGTGATTTTCTATGGTATGAATTCCGCTCCTAGGCCGTGAATTGCTCTGTGTGTTATGCACATTGTTTTGAAGTTGATTCGTTTTTTCCCTGGGAGCCAATGTAGCATCATTAGCGCTGGTGTAATGTGGTCCCTTCCTGAGAGTTTGAGGAGAAGTCTGTCAGCTGCGTTCTGTATTAGTTGCAGTTTCCTCAGTAAGGATTCCCACATTCCGAGATATATGCTGTTTGCGTAGTCTATCCTGGACATGATGAGGAAGAAGATGGCCAGTGTTTTGTGCGTGAAGGAGAGGAATAGTAGAATCATTTGATCGTGTGTAGATGTAAGAAGCATTTTTTAACTATCACGTTTACCTGCGGTTCTAGGGTTAAGTCGTTGTCCATTAGGATTCCCAGGTTTTTTACAACTTTAGATAGAGTGGGTGGGTTTCCCAGTTTTGTGGGCCATTGGATGTACTGATTGTTTCCTTGGTTGTTTGATGTAATCATAATTTCCGTCTTGTCCGGGTTGATTTTGACGTTATTAGTGTTCATCCATTGTTAGAGTTCTTTTAGGCAGTCTATTAGCGTTGCGTTCTCTTCTTGTTTATTGTCAATTATGTAGATGATTTGGGTCTCATCTGCGTAGTTGTAGTTGATTAGTGGCATCATAAAGATGTGGAAGAGTAGCAGGGATAACAAAGGAGCCTTGTGGTATTCTACAAGTGGTGTCCCGCGGTGCGGATTTGAATTGTTTTATCTAGACTGTTTCTGTTCTTTCAGACAAGAAAGATTTAATCCAGAGCAGCGCCGTGCTGGTGATCCATATTTCTTTCAATCTCTTGATGAGGATATTATGATTTACTGTATCAAATACTGCAGAGAGGTTGAGTAGTATCAGTGCTGAGTTCGTGTTGGAGTCTGCGCTTGTCTTTAGGTCGTCCCACATAGAGAGTAGTGCCGTTTCCATCCCTGTAATGGGTCTGAAGCCAACTTCTGCCTGGTCCAGTAGTTAGTTATTTTCTACGTGTTCCAGTATTTTTCCGTAGACCTAGATCTCTAATAGTTTTGCTGGGTAAGAAATGTTTGAGATGGGTCTATAGTTTGAGAGGTCTTCCACATCGCCACTTGTGTCCTTGAGGAGTGGCTTGTTGTAGGCTAATTTGAATGCTCGCGGTACTCTCCACATTGAGAGTGATAGATTGAAGGGGTTTAGGTAGCATTCCGATGGTGTGCCCTGAGTAAGCATTGATTTGTATATGTCTAGTGGATAGGGGTCCATTGGGGAGCCTGCCTTGTTTCTTTTTTTCACCAAGCTGAGTAGTTTTTCTCTTAACATTTGGGCAAAGCTGTTCAGTCTGTTCTGTGGTCCCGGGGTTAGTAGGAGATGGTGCATGCTCTGGTTGATTGGTCTACTTTGTATGATCCGCTGTACGTCAGTGATTTCATTCTTAAAATGATCTGCAAGATCATTGCATAATTTTATGTGAAGGCACGTGTCTGTTATGGCATCCGGGGGGATTTCTCATCTTGTTTACGATGTTGAATAGTTCTTTCTGAATGCTGGTGGCTTTTGTGATCCGGTCATCGTAGTATTTCTTTTTTGCTTTAAGAATTTCCTTTGTATATGCTTACATTTGTATTTGATATGTTATTCTTTTGGCTTGGTTGTAGTTTTTTCTCCATTCTTGTTCTAGTTTCTGGTTTCTTTTTTTCATTGTAAGGAAGCGGGGCATGACCCACCTTGCCATTGCTATCTTTCGTGATGGGATGAGGGTTTTTTCCCGGAGAGATGCTATCAATTGTTTCTATGATTCATGTCTGCATTAGGTCTGTTTTTTCATCTAAGTCAGTTGCGTCCAAGGTTGCGATCAATGGCTTTGCCGATTCTAGTTGTTCTTCTAAGTTAC
The DNA here is from genome assembly GCF_040938575.1 of Ambystoma mexicanum. Taxonomy (NCBI): domain Eukaryota; kingdom Metazoa; phylum Chordata; class Amphibia; order Caudata; family Ambystomatidae; genus Ambystoma; species Ambystoma mexicanum. The sequence continues at coordinate 909,776,848 of NC_090931.1, read as the reverse complement.
TGGTTTTCCAGTTTCTTTTCCAGATTAGGCAGTTCTGTTGGCGTTTGTTGGATGCTTTTGATGGTAATTGGATCATGAATGGCAGAGGCATCACTAGGGAGGGCCTGGGTGGGCTATAGGCCTGGGTCTTTTGGTTGTAGTCCCGGATAGAAGCTCAGGGGCTACAACCAAAAGGCTAGCTAACCCCGAGCCCTGACAGGCCCAACATTAGCATAGCCCCGGATCTTTTCCAGAATTAGCAACAGCCCTGATGAACAGTATGATGAGTTGGTCACTCCATAGTATTTGTATTGGTGGTGCAGTTGAGATCAGTTATTTTTTGGCGAAGATTGCATCAAGAGTGTGTCCTGATGTGTGTGTCACTCCTTTCACCGCCTGACGAAGTCTCATTGTTTCAAGCTGCTTAGTTAGTGTTTTCTGAGAGTTTGCATTTTCTGCTTCGAACCATATGTTGAAGTCCCAGTGGATGATCAAGTGATCATGTTTGATGGACAGGTTTGGGACGGCTTCTACGAAGGTATCTATGAAGGTGCGTTGTAGGTTGGTGGTCTATATATTCATATAAATGTTGTCTGTAGTCTTCTAGGTTTTTTTGGAGTTTATTATTGTATTTGGGCCACAGGGGCTCTAGCCCTCCAATGCTTTTCTGTGTTTTTGTTGGGCTTGTTGTGCTGGAGGGGAAACACCTACTATTGGAACACGGCAGTAATATGAAAACACCTAGAACTGTAGGAAAGTGCCATCGAGGACACACCTAGAATTGGAGCACAGCAGTAGTATGGAGATGCCTAGAACTGGCCCGCAGTGCGGGGGGTGGGGTAGACACCTAGAATTGGAAAAAGCAGAAAAGGGAAAAAGACCCAGATCTCAAACGCAGGAGCGGTATGGAAACACTTAGAACCGGGACAAAGGGCTGGAGAAACCTAGAATTGGAGAAATCAGCAGTGGCAAAAACACATAGGATTGGAACACAGCAGTATATGGAAACACTCAGAACTGAAACACAATGCTATAGGGGAAACACTTAGAATTGGAGCACAGCAGTAGTAATGAAACCCCTAGAACTGGCCTACATTGCTGGAGGGGAGACACATGGAATTGGAAACAATCAGCAATGGGAGAAATGCCCAGAACTGGAACAAAGCAGCAAGGGAGAAACACCTAGAATTGAAACACAGAGGTATTATGGAGACAGTTCGAACTGGGATACAGTGCTGGAGGGGAAACACCTAGAATAGGAGTGTGGGAGGATCTTAATGGGGCTGGGTTGGATGGAGGGTCCTGAATGCACGCTTGGCTGGCCTAGCAGTAGTTGGGGGAAACACCTAGAGCTGGAACAGAGTGCTGGAGGGGAAACACCTACCGTTGGAACACAGCAGTAATATGGAAACACATAGAACTGTAGGAAGGTGCCAGAGGCAGAGGGGAGACACCAAGAATTGGAGCACAACAGTAGTATGGAGACACCTGGAATTGGAAAAAAGCAGCAATGGGAGAAACGCCCAGAACTGGAACAAAGCAGCAAGTGAGAAACAACTAACATTGAAACACAGGGGTATTATGGAGACGGTCGAACTGGGATACAGTGCTGGAGGAAAAACACCTAGAATTGGAGAAAAGAAAATGCAATGGGAGGCACATTGGAACAGAGTAGCAAGGGAGAACAACCTAGTATTGAAACAAAGGAGAAGTATGGAAATACGTAGATCTGGTATACAGTGCTAGAGGGGAATCGCCTTAGATGTGAAACACAGCAGCAGTTAGAAAACACCCAGAATTGGAACCCAGCAGTAATGGGGAAAACACCTACATCTGAAACACAGTAGTGAGGTAACCTTCAGTATTAGGGCAGAGCGCTAGAGGGGAGACACCTAGATGTGAAATACAGCAGCAGGGGGAGACACCTATAATCAGTACAAAGCAGTAGTGAGGAAACACCTGCAATTGAAACACAGCAGCAGTGGGGGAATCACCTAGAAGTGTAACACATACATCAGCATTGGGAATAACACCTAGATGTGAAACACAGCAGTAACGGGGAACACGTACAATATAAACACAGCAGTTGTGGGGCAAACACCTGGAATTGAAACACAGCAGAAATTGAGGAAACACCTAGAATATGAACACAGCAGCAATGGGAAAACACCTAGATTTGAAACACAGCAATAGTGGGGAACACCTACAATTGAAACACAGCAGTAGTGGGGAAAAAACCTACAATTGGACCACAGCAGCAATAGGAACAACACCTAGATTTGAAACACAGCAGTAGTGGGGAAACACCTATAATTGAAACACAGCAGTAGTGGGGAAACACCTGGAGTCATACACAACATTAGTGGGTAAACACCTGGAATTGGCACACAGCAGCAGTGGGAAAAAACCTAGATTTGAAACGCAGCAGTAGTGGGGAAAAACGTAGAATTAAAACGCAGCTATAATGGAGAGCAACAAAATTTAACCCAAAGTGAAAGGGGAATAGTAGATTGACAGGGGTGTGCTATGTTATAGTAGGTATTAAGAGTGGTGGAGCTTTAATGGAGTACAGTAATTGCTGTACTCCACACCCCAACCACACTTACCTTATTAGTGACTGCTGGTTGACTGCGGCAGACTTCCCAGGCAAACGTGGGAAAACACAGACTGGAGTTTGCTTCTTTGGGAGCTGCCCTTTGCCTTGTGTCCATTAGCCAGTGGCTTCCCACACAGAGGATTCCCTGGAGATTTCAGTTACAATGGCAACCAGGCCCAATCAGGGGTTGGGGTGGGGTGGGAGGCGGGAAGTGTGAAACCAGGAAGAGGGATGCAGGAGCGTAAATGGACATGGTGCAAGTCTGCGAGATGGCTGATTCCAAAATAAGTACATTGAATTGCAGCTAATACAGGCTAAATGAGCAAAGCTCAAATTAAGATGCAGGTAACTGTGGAGGCACTCACCGGGTCTCGAGCGGCAAGTGGGAATGCCATGAGGGGCTCGGCACGAGAGGGTACGACAGCTTACAGCTACATCACGGGCTGGTATCTAGTGCACTGTGCTACTGTTTATATCATTCTTTCCTTTTACACATGTATGTTTGGATCTCATCGTGTTGCAGTATAAACAGTGTGCATTTCTAGACATGTATTCTAGTCCTGTGTCTTTAAGTTGGTGCTTGCAGGTTCCTCATATTTTGCACCAAACTTTTACTGTTCCTGCTTTACAACTAGGGAAAATAAACATCCGGCCAGTCACACCTAAACAAACACGCATTGGCAAAGCCACTTAATCTGTTGCTTTTCTAGTGGCTTTTGCTGAGTATGAACCGTTTGCAAGCAATTACCACCATATGTACTTTCAGTACCATGCAGGTGCACTATTGCCATCATATGCAGTTACTACAGTGCAAGTGCACTATTGCTATCATACAGCAGTTACCTACAGTCATCAAACGCTCAGATACACCATTGACAGAGATTACTATTACACATCAAGGTACTCCATTCCCAGAGATGGATGGATGCCTTTTCTTCCCCTGCATTCACTTCACCATACATTCACTGAGTCACATGTATTTCTCCATTCCTTGACTTCTCTATTCTTTCACTTCCCCCATTCATTTCATCATCACAGTGGGAGGTCCCCTGTACTCCCCCTTTTATAACCCCATACTCTATCCCTGTGCTACCTCTTGACCCCCAATCCTTACCATTAGCTAACCTTGACCACATGCATTGCCTGTGAACATGCAGGTGAAATAAAGGCATGGAGAAGTAAACGTATGACAAAGTAAATGTCTGGTGAAGTGAAGTTAAACGCACTAAGGGGTGGGGACCTGTTCTGGGCGAAGTAAAGGGGGGTAACCCCAGATATTGCGATGAAATGTCCATGCATGCACCGTTGCCCAAGTATTGTGAAGCTGGGCTAGGAAACGAAAGAAATCTGTTCAAAACTGCTTTACGCCTCTACCTCGTGTCCTATAAGCACCGCCTGCCTCTGGTGACATTAAATGATCAGAGTTCCATGCTGTCTGTATCCTGTTACAATGCAATACTTTCACAGAATGCTTGGGATGCAGTACTATGCCCGTTTCTGTCATTAACCGCCAAGTGTATGCATGACACCAGTTGGAAATCAGTGGCTGCGCAACCAATCATCCAAACCAAAACTAAAAAATAACTAAAGACGGAACGGGCAACAGATTCAGGCACCTGCGAAATCTTGTTTAGTCACCAAAGAACCTACAGCATACAAAGAATGGATTGTGCATGTGTGCTTAGTGTGTGATTGATGATTCTGAATTAGTCTCCATGCCTGGGCACCCATAGTCGGGATGAGAGTCCTATTGTCACAACACACGTGTCCCCCAAAGCTAATGTCATCAACGCTTGTATTGCCGGGGCCACAGCCATTTAAATTGAAACACGTTTCCCTCTTTTTGTGTGCCTTTTGGAGAACTTGATACGTGTAAACCGCTGCTTTGTTGGTATTCATTGTATTATGCACTAACACTGTTTCCCTGCTCTCTTTCCTTCCTCTCTGTTTTACTTCCTTCCTCTTCTCGCCCCATGTCTCCTGAATGTATTTCTATTTGATCCCATCTCTTTCACACTCTCTTTCTCCCCTCCCTGCTCTACCTAAATCCCAACATGTCTTCCACACCATTTCTGCCTCCCTCTCATCCTCCTGTCTTCATATATCTTCCTATAACCTCTCCTCAACCACCTCGCCTCTCGCGCCAACCTCTTCCTCATTCCTTCTTTCTATATCTATTACGTCTCGCTGCCTCTGTCCCCTTTCTATCTCTTTCTCGAACCCCTGTTGCTTCCCTCCTCTTAACCCCCCCCCTCTCTCTCTCTCTCCCTCTCTTCCCTTCTCCTTCACTCTCTGCTGCCTGTTTTTCCCAGTCTCCACCTAAAGGCGCCACCATCCCCTACCGGCCTAAGCCTGCTTCTGCTCCTGTCATATTCGCAGGCGGCCAGGTAAGGGCCGACCCGCTGGCGGCCTCCACTGCCAACCTCAGCCTGCTGCTGCAGCACCAGCCGCTGCCTGTTCGTACATTCAGGTTTCCTTTTCTTGCATGTTTTTATCTCACATGTTGTGTTTGACGTGGCAGCACAGCAAGACTCTAAACTCTGCGCTAAAATGCTTGTCACTGCTCGGAACCGTCTACCGCAAGAGGTTCTAGTCTAGAGGGAGAATGTCTTGAGAGGGTGCGAAAGGCAGTCAGAGTGAAATATTTTAGTGTCCCATGTGCAAAGTAATACCATTTGGAGTCAGAGACACTGTAGGCAGACTTTTCATGTGCGTATGACACTTTCCTGCAGCCCACTGGGACGGCCTCTACTCTAGGCAACCGGTCCCCCTCCATGAAAGACCCTCCTAATAAGAACACCGCAGCATGAGTGTAGTTCTGGGCACTTGTCATTTGCAACAGAGCCATATTTGATGTTTTTAGGGCCAATATGGTGTACCAAGCTGGAGGCATACCATGCGGCCACCTAGAATCGCCTTATTGGAGAAATGGCCTTCGCTGCAAGGTGACTCAACCCATAGTGTAATGCATGTCATTGGCTCAGGGGGCACTCAGGCTTTGATACCCCCCGCGGTGTCTGCTACTCAGTGTTAGTGGCGTATGTTGAAACCACTCACAAGAGACGGACAAGTAAATTGTCTTCTACTCACTGCCTGTGCCCTGGGTGGCCAGGTTCTGAAAGCAGGAAAGCCGGGTACTAAGTACAGGAACTCTTTAAAGATGGTGGTCTTGAACTGGGGCACCTCTGAGAGCAGTGCTCTGGACAGGGCTGCATGCAAGCGCTGAGGCCCACTAGGAGCTTTATTGGGTTATGTGTAGTGTTGTGAAGACTGGAAATCCAACCTTTCCTACCATTCACGATCTATGTTGCAGTAACCGTGTCGTCTTAAAAAAGAGCAGCAGGGAGACATTGGGTCCAACACGGGTGTAGAGTCAGCTCTACGGCCTACATTTGCAGGTATGCTTTGTGAATGAAGGCCTGTCTGGTGGCTTGAATGCCGCTGTGTCATCCACTCTTATTAGCCAATAGCGCTATTTGGCTAGCGTAGCAAAGGAGCATCTGGTGAAGTGTTCTTTGATTGGTGGAGCCTTGTCCCCTGCAGAAGAGGAATTGAGGGCCATAACACTCTCTTCCAGTGAACACACCAGCCTTACATTGAAGGTACAGGGATTTCTAACAGAATCATCATTCTGTGGGCAGCTTAACCGGGCATGGCCCATACTGCTTCTACTTACATTGAAGGTAGCTCTTCTGCGTGTAAGTATGACTCTTTTGCAGCTGCACCTTGATCCTACTCTCTGGGTGGCTCATATGTGTGCAGGTGGAATAATAGGGCCTGCACTGTAGGAGGCCCATTCCTGCTCAGGAAGGTCTCCTCTACAGCCAAAGGACTAATCCTAGGATCTGGGCAGTCCACATAAATTCATGTAGCACCCTACTGCAGCTCACACTCGAGCCAGCATATTGAATGAGACAGATCCTAGGGTTCCGGTGCTCATTGGCCAGAGGTAGAGTTCTGCACAGTGCATAGCATGTTGTATCCCAGAGCCGATCCCTGTATAGTTAGAGCTGTTGCCTCTCAGTTGAGTTCTGTACAGTAGGAGGAATTCTACAATCCATGGCCGAGATAAGTATAGTGTGAACGGTGTTCAAGATCTGGACTTGGATCTGCTCGGCATTGCTTGTGTTGCGTGTCATGGAGAGGCTTGGTATAGTGTGTGATATGCTGCATCCCCGGGGAGAGCTCACATCACGAGACGCACGATAGCCCGGGGCACAGTTCTGTACAGTGTGAGATATGCTGAATCTCAGTGCGATGCATCCTCAGGCAGATCTTCGACTCTTGCTGTGAAATGGACAGTCTTTAGAATGGAGGGCAATGGTGAGATCCTTGCATGCTCTGCCACCCATCATCCTCCTGTGCACTGCGTGTGGTTCCTCACCAAATGAGCCAGCATGGTGAACTCCACAGGTGAACATCATTATTGTGTTTGTGATGCACAGAAGCACATTTATGATCTCTATAGTATTAGTCATTTCTAGAAGGGCACAACCATTCACGCTCTGTGTACTTTGGGATACTTCTACAGGGCACAGTTCTTGACACATTCCATAATTGCTGACATTGTCACTGAACACACTATTCTATACTGGCATGTTTTACAGAAAAACCCTCATACACACTCAAAACAATAGCAGCAACCTTTATAAGAACGCACTCATTCATGTTCTATGTATAAGAGGCGACTTTTGCAGGAACACACTCATCCACATGCTTTATTGTGTTGGAGGCTTCCCAAGAAAACTCTCATGTACTCTCTGTGTAGTGCTGGAGATGTTCCCTGGAACATTGCCACCCACAATCCCTCATGGTGTGGATACTTCTCCAGGAGCACACAGATCCATGCTTTCCATATTGGGAGAGATTTCCCCAAGAACGCATTCATCCCCAGTCTGGATAGTGGAGGAGACACCCTCACAGACACATTCACTTACCCTCTATGTGGTCGTGGAGGGGCTGATTTGCCATTATCATCTAAAATCCCACGGTGACGCAGACTTCCCCAGGAATGTGCTGATTCACAGTCTGGGCAGTTTCCTAGATCTGCTTGGGGAGACAGCCAGTCACATTTTTGATACTTAAGGAACAGCACCAGAGTGAGAGCAGCTTGACGATAAGAGATCATGGATGTATATAAAAAGGGGCCTGATAATGCCTGGTCTGACCACCAATGCAAGTCTCTTTTTAAGCTGGTAGATGCTTTCTTGCGAACACCTTTTTCCTCCCCCTCTATAGTAATGGATGTTTCCAACATCTCTTTGCCATGTTCTCTAACTGTCCAATTTTACCACTGAATAATGTCTGCTCTTACCTCCCCAATCTGCACCTATCCTTGGGGTACTGACTTTTGTGAGTGGGGTGAGCCAGTTGCGTGTCCAGCCAGGGATCCTTGATCTGTCTTGAGGGAGTGGTGAGATCCAGGGGCTTATCTGGCCAGGAATGCTTGATCTGTCTTGAGGAAAGAGGGGATCTGTCTGTCTTTACAGTGCCCCATTCATACTTGCTTTTCCAGGGCTCAACGCTGAGTCTGATGACAAGTGACTTCCCCATTTGGGCAAATACTCCTGTCTCGGGGGATCAGGGCAATCCCTTTTCCAGGTCCAAGATATTGACACCAAATCTGAAACACTTATGCCCAGAGATTAGCCTTTTTGTGAGGAAACCCTGAAGATGTTCTGTACCCCTCAACCACAACAGGGACCACCACACTCATGAGTGATCACTGAGAACGATCCCTGGGGCCTCCCTGCACCTCTTTAATGCAAACTCCTCCTCAACCCCATAAAATATTACTAAGCACTATGGCTGCGGCATCACTGCACCTCCACAACATAACATGTACTGTAATACTCGTGGGCCATTACGCAAAGCAAAGTTGGCACTTCTCTCTCAGCTGATGTCTCATCTGTCTGTGGATAGATTTTACACAGAATGATATAATAGTCCCTGCCACACTGCCGTGTACCTGCACATCCACTGGATACACTTCATTATGCTGTGTGTGTGTGTGTGTGTGTGTGTATGCTCCATTGCTGCATATTACACCACACTGCATTTGTTTTTATCCCAAATTGAAATAACATTTCTAAAATCACTAGGGCACATAATACAACCCAATGAGTCCTCACTAACACCGACAAAGCACAGCACAGGAGCAGGTCATCAGAATAGCATCCAAACACCTCTATTAATAGGTCAAGCGGAAAGATAACCAGATGAACCACCACAGGCAGGCCTTGCCATGTCTAGCACAAACGAGTGATAGCGACAAATGTGCTATCGACCAATGGGCTCTTAGCCCCACAGAAAAATGTCAAGTTTCCTGTCCTGTTTAAAAGTGATGTACTCAGACATCTCTTGGCATTAAAACCAGGAGAAACCTGGGTGGATACCATGCACTCGTGGCTCTTTCAAGCATGCGCAGAATCTTTTTGTCCTTTTGGGTGTAATCTGCTGAACAACTCGCTGTTGGAAGGTACTGACCCTGCAGAGTTTAGAAAAGGTATCCACAACCCCTTATTAAGAAACAAGTCACGCAATCCCATCATATTGGCCAACTATTGCCCAATTACTACCTTTCCTTCCTTATCTAAGAGTTTCGAAAGTGAAGTGGTAGGGCAGTTTCAGGACCATCTGGATAAACATGTGCTTCTGAGCCCTGTTCGATCTGGACTTAGACACTGCCATGGCACAGAGACTTCCTTAATGGAAGCTGGCTGATGACTGCAATTCAGCGCTCAGACCTCTCCACGGGTTTCGATATGGAAGACTTTTGTCATCTCGCCCGTTAGAAGTTGCAGGAGATGGATTTGAAACCTGCCAGTGGTTTTCCTAATTTCTAAGGCAGCACTAGTCAGCATTGGGGAATACTTTTCTAATTGGGCCATCAATGAGAGTGGGGTTCCTCAAGAAAAAACCCTTTTCCCCAATAACGTTCAATATATATATCAGGACCCTGCTTTCATTAATTGACTCCTTGTGGGGAATCACCATGCATATACAGATGTCACCCAACTCTATATTACAGTTGGCAGGGACAGATTTTGAGAATGTGGGTATATGAATGCAATGGAAATATGATGAAGGAAAATTGGTTACAGCTGAAAGGGAGATAAAGTGAGGTTATATATATATGTCATATATATATAACCTCAATTTATTATATATATATACAACCAGGCATGTAAAAAGAAAACAATATGGGAACGAATGTATAATATAATTATGAATAGAATATTTACACATCTCATGAGGCAACCACCCATACAATGCTATGTACCTAGTCAGAGGGTGGTAAGGGGTGGAGCGGCACAGTGTTTCAGTTTATTGTTGGCCAACAAATAGCACAATGTGCACACTCAGCAAAGATTATGCAAGGGAAGTTGGTTTAATGCCACATGCATCGCTGCGTCAAAAATCAATCAGACGCCTTCTGTATCTCACATACACTCTTCAGGATGGGTGCTCCTCCATTGTTATGGTGAATGGAGCTTCTCCTTTGGTTACACTGAACAAAGCTCCTCCATTGGTACAAGGAATAACGCTCCACCATTGGTATGGTGAACGGAGCTCCTCCATTGGTATGGTAAATAGAGCTCCACCATTGGTATGGGGAATAGAACTCCACCATTGGTATGGTGAATGGAGCTCCTCCATTGGTATGGTGAATGGAGCTCCTCCATTGGTATGGTGAATAGAGCTCCTCCATTGGTAGGGTGAATAGAGCTTCAGCATTGGTATATAGAGCTCCACCATTGGTATGGTGAACGGACCTCCTCCATTGGTATGGTGAACAAACCTCCACCACTGTTATAGTGGATGGCGGTCCTCCATTGGTATGGTGAATAGAGCTCCACCATTGGTATGGTGAATAGAGCTCCACCATTGGAATGGTGAACGGAGCTCCTCCATTGGTATGGTGAATAGAACTCCCCCTTTGGTATGGCGAATAGAGCTCCTCCATTGGTATGGTGAACGGAGCTCCTCCATTGGTATGGTGAATAGAGCTCCTACATTGGTATGGTGAATAGAGCTCCTCCATTGGTATGGTGAATAGAGCTCCTCCTCCATTGGTATGGTGAACGAACCTCCACCACTGTTACGGTGGATGGAGGTCCTCCATTGGTGTAATTGGTATAGTGAACAGAGTTCCTCCATTGGTATTGTGAATGGACCTCTGAGTGGACGTAAGCACACCTGGGTCATTTGGCCCAGCTGTAAAACTGCAACGACTCGAAAATGGGCCCAGACTGTTATTTTGAAGGCACATCCCCACACGTCATATGTTCGATAATAACTATTTTTTGATTATTAAATAGAGTAAATAGTTGGGAAGTCATGCCAATGAGGTCACCAGGGCACAACCACTACTGCCATTTTAGCTCTGTGCTTACCTGGAGGGATAGGATGAAAACTGCTATGCTTTCATCCCTTATAATGCAAGGAATAGGACTGTCTGTTCAGCATGGACCCCAGTCATGGGCATACAAGTTTCATTTAGAAGTGAGAGTTGTCACTGGACCTCGTGCCTATGAGGTGGCTAGGAAGCAACGCCTCTGCAGTTGATGTTATATACTGTGTGTTTTGGCTTGACCCACGAGCCGTGAGTTCCGAGGCGAACGGTTCTTGGGTCCAGGACAGTTGGACGGAGCATCCGCTGTGGGGGCAGCTCTCCTCACCTCTGCAGCCTTAATAAACATCTTGGCAACTCTTAACCATGTTGGCTCCCCGTTGTATTTCTGGCCTTCTAGGAGGAATGTCTAAGTGTGATCACGCTGGTGACAACATATACTGAGGCCAAGTGCTTCTTTGAGGGTAACCGGGCTCCAAGCAAAACACCTGGCTCCTCACATCCACTAACTCCCCAAAATGAGTTCACACACTTCGTGGAATGGTGTGCAATAATCCACAACTTTTACATCAACACGCTATAGAGGATAAAAATAACGCAACAAACTGCACGAACATAACATACCGAATAACTGAAAATGAGATATGCATAAACAAGGCCATCACAGACAAACCATACACAAACCCATGCATATTAAAATCCACATCCATCCCCGAAAATCCACTAAAATTGCCAAATGTCCTTATGTACATGAGCTCACCCACTTTCCAAGTGAATCACAGCTCTCTAATTAGACGAAACATGTTCACACCAAGAGTGAATGGCTTCAATAGTGGCCCATTCTCTAGCACACGGATGCCCAACTCCAGGCCTCGAGGGCCGCAACCCGGATCGGTTTTCCAGACATCCCTCAGTAATATACATGAGCAAAAATGTGCATACATTTAGACTCATTGTAACATTTATCCCATTAATATTAATCTCGGGTATCCTGGAAAATCCGACCTGTTTCTGGCCCTCGAGGCCTGGAGTTGGGCAACCCTGCTTTAGAAGCATGTTATTCTGTTACCAACATAATTCTAGACACCTATCATAGTTTACTAATGAAAACACCCAGAATGAAGGCAACACAGCTGGATAGAATTACAAATTCTGACGAAAATTGCCTCCAAATAGTTAAGCAAGAACACAAAAAGGATGGCCTCTGACTAAACTTGCAGCCTTGACTCAGGAACCTCCTGAAGAACAGAGTGCACTTCCTCATGTGGAGGAAGCCTTGCTCCCAATAACATACAAGGGCTGAACAAACATTGTGCAGCATCGCAATGTTTCTGCCGGCAACGTTGTAGGCCTTCAGATCCACCTTTCTAGACTAAGAGAGATGAGCGATACCTCTAAGGCAGCAAAAACCAAGGGACAGTGTAAGATGCAAATTCCCCGACTCCATCAGAGCACACAGAGTTCCACAAGAATTAGCACTCGCTCACATCCTAACAACATTTATAAGAATCCCTGGTGCAACCGTATCCACGCCGATGCCAGTGACATGCAGCTCCATCTCACCATCACGCGATCACCCATCCTCGGCCCAAGCACCCTGACAAGGAGGAGCGGGAAAGTCAGAGGCCAACGGATGGATCAGGGAAAGACGGCCCTAAGCTTTGGGCACTGAGCAAGCATTTACAAAGCACGGAATAAGCACGGAGCGTGGATGAGAGCAATAAAGAAACATCGCTGATTAAACGATGAGGTTGATAGATAAGGACAAAACGTGATGAGAGATAAACACAGACCGAGCCAAGGATACCTTCAGATCTATCCCAAGGAACACAAAATAGCAGGCACAGAGGGGTTTGAAACTGAGTGGAACTGGGAGCTATTTAACTCCTGCTTGTAGCCTAGAAGAGCATGGTTAGCTTGCAGCCAATAGCTAGCAGGAGCTACGTTTGACTCCCAGGCTGATGCAGCACACAAACACCTATGTGAATTTGGGACAATATATAAATAACCATTAGGACATAGCCATATGATATTTAAACCACAAGGCGTCATAAATAACGGACAAAATGATATGTTTGCATTTTATGTTCAAGTGTGGCAGCTCCGGGTCACTGGTTGATGCTGGATACCCAGGGGCTGCTTTTAGCGCCTGCTTATCCAATCTAAATCTTGATCCATGCAGAGTGGGAATGATAGAGGGATACAGAAGGTGGGATATGTGTGCAAATGGATCAGTTATAATGAGACTCAATAAAAGCATTGAAACTCCCTTAGAGCAAGCACTGAAGGGTTAAGAGCATTAGGGAAAACGGACTACGGCAACTGTATCTTCTGCATTGTGTACAATGGGTAGTAACAACCACAGAAGATGGTTAAGATGTGGCGTGTCGATAACTCACAAGTCAAGTGAGTTCTTCAGACCTGGGACCTGCATGCACTTTTCGCAAATTGCATTCCTGCTCATGCCCTCCTTAGCTCTTCCTGGTTCCTCGATCGATAAGGTGGGTACTATTATATTGGTAATTATAACATCTTGCTCAAGGAACACAGACAATAGGACCGCAAATGAATATTAATAGTACCAGTATTGAGTGAGTTAAGAAAAAATGATAAGGCAACAATGACTACAGATGCTGAGCAACAATGAGTAAAGAGTATGATATGGCGAGCAAGGAGGGACACAATTAAGTAGCTAAGCGAGGAAGACAAACACAGGGATGAGTCAGGAAAAACGACACTACTTCAGTTTTGGAAAGTCTGAAGATAGGGTTGTGTGGAACTGGGGGTTTTCAAGAAAATGGAAATGGTGGAGAGTTTGGAATGAGGAGAAGAAACAATCGAAGTGGGTGTAGAGTCCAGGGAGTACGTTAAACCCTTGAAGTCAGATATTGCTCTAGTAACTTCTTGGATATGCTTCAGAATATGTTATCAGAGGTTCAGAGACTATTATATTACCCGGCCATATTGCTGCTGTATTCTATTCATTTCAGTGTCATAAGGAAATTATACAAATGTCCAAGCTAAAAAAATAGCGGGAAATAGGATGGCAATCCTGCCAGTGAAATATGGTTCCAAATATCCCTAAATGTTTAGAAAGAAAGTACAATGATACACACACGCACCCATGGCCACACACTTAATTACTTCTTTTAAAACATTCATCGGCATGGCCACACTGATCAACGAAAAGGCAAATTGTTGTGGTGTGTCAGAGTTGCCAAGTGGATGGTACAGACAAAAGTCTCCACGGGAGTAACGTGTAACACCTTTATTGTTACAATAGGTCGCAGGGCACCAGATGGAAAGGGGACAGAGGTCGACATCCGCCACCCAGGATAAGCTCTTCCAATGGCTTCTCAGCAGTAACGATCCCTTTGGCATTCTGACACACCACACTGCACTGCACTCCAGAAGCAGACATCACCCACAACAACACCTGCTCTCCAAGGAGACCAGGACACTCACCTGAACATATATGGCCACACTCACCATAACCTGACAGGTGGCCACTACATACTCCACAGGCAAAGGCCGAGAATTCTCGACTGAGGAAGAGGGACATGATGAAAAGGAAACCTATGCTAGCAACGCCACAATTGTTGGATGCCCTGCAATCTACCTTATGGGTTGAATCCAAACCGCTCCCCGTCTCCACCGTTTCACTGGTGAAAACAAACTTTACTAAAGTCATAACCACGAAGAGGAATGAAAAGAAAAGTGTTTGCGTCAGTGATTTCTACACTGTACAAACCAAACTATTAAAAATACAAAACCGTACCTTGCATGTGACCTCCTTCCCAACATGAAGTAAACCCTAGCACACTGGTGTGTGTGTGTGTCTCTCTGCACTCATAGGCCATGTGAGAAACCAGAATGTGTCTCACCCTCTAGTCCCTGGTGGTCTCTCTCTCTCTCAGGTGGCCAGAGCACGGCCATCGCATTTGGATCCAGACCATGGCGGTGGACCATTGTGGGAGGATCACCTGGGTGAGTGGTCTTCGGGGAGTGCGAGTGGGACACTTGATGGTGAGACGAAGTATCCCCCTCCCTGTAACACCTTTACCCCATCCTACCAGATAGGATACTTGGGAACATTACCCCCACCCCTTCCCTATGGAAACACTTTAAAAAAGACAGCCCGCTTTGGGAGAAAAAAGACTCACACCCGAGCATTGTACCTGACATGTCCCACTTCTATGGTCAGGCAAAGTCAGGCAATTACTGTTAACAGCTCACATCTGACTTCCATTAAGCTTCCCCACATGGATAAAAGGCAGAGCACGGGAATACACACAGAGCGAGGCAAAGCACATAAAGGAACAGCATTTTCCAGATGGCAGCTGAACGAGGGGAGAAAGGCGGCAAACCGAGCAGGGAGAGCAAGGAGGGAGATACCTTTGACCTCTCTGGCGAGAAACTGTTACTTTCCAGAAACCTTCAGATTAAAATGTGTAAGGACAGGAAACCAGACTGAAGAATCCTGCATTGTGTGTCAGAGTTACCTGGGGCCTTCCTGCATGACTAGTCGAGTCTGGGAGAAGCAGCTGCCATGGTACCGTCCTTGGCTCCAGGACAAAGCAGCACCAGAGAAATCAACACAGCCAGTGGATTGGGGAGACCGAAGCAAGATCGGTTTGTGCTGAAGTCAGGGTTGCAAGCGGCAGCATTGTATGAAGAGTCTAAGAGTGAAGAATATTAACGCGTGTGATGAAAGACGCCAAGTAAAGCTCAATTGCTGATTGATGTTTGAACTTTAATATGAATCAGAGAAGGTACAAGACAAAGTAACAGAGTAGTCAAGCACCGTAAGTGTGCTCAATCAAAAGGTCTCTGTGTGATGTACTTAGTCAAAAAGTGCTCCCACACCTTTGCCATCAACCTCCTCTCTCAGCTGGTCTAAGATGGCTGTTGTAACAGTGTCAAACTGAAAACAAATCTACCTTTGGCCTAGCCCCACATGGGCAACCACTTGTTAGTTTCCAAAACTACCTCAGGGGGGTGTGGACCACTATGCCCCCGCTGCTCATGTATCTCAGGGCGATTGTGCACTGTGTTACTCCTAAGTTACTATGCTATAGACACTCAAACATACCCTAATACCATAAACCTAAGAATAGACACAAGATACAACATACACGACAAACCAAACACTGAGAAATGACACGAGAAATAAGATAACAATGGACACAAATGAAAACACACAAGTCAGTCTCAATTATAACAATGGAATACATTTAGTTAAAACACAGCAAGGCATGATGCAAACACTACAAAAATGCAAAACCCGAATTTCCACCCTTTTTCTCTGGGTGCAAACCTACAATGCAATGCAATACATGTAAGCCTTACAGGCTTCTAATGCAAGCAATCTAATATCAATGTATCCAGTCCTGCTGGATCTATAATGCTAATAGCAAAAGTCAGCATTCAGCATTCCTCTCCAATCCACACCACACTTCACACTCTCCCTCTAAGACAATCCCTGTCTGATTTCCCCTTCTATCAAACCAAAAGCTCTGTCTAAGTGTCTGTCCTAATTCCCCATTGCACATGTCTTATTCAGATCATTTAGGCCTCATACTCAATCAATCAGCAATACTCCCCTCCGCATGTGCAGCTTTCCATTCTCAAATGTGTCCCATCTCTCTCCTCTCCAGCTCCCTTTCCAGCTACTCGAACTGCCTCAAGCCTCTGCCAGCTCTCGAACTCTGCTCTCATCTGCATCCCAAAAGCTTCCGAACTCCCAAAGCCATCCAAATCTGCTGCACCCAAAACGCTTCTTGAAGTACATCTCCAAGCTTCCAAACCTTCACCCCTGGATATACTATTCAATGACGTACATAAATCTCTATGGTTACATTAAGCATTCACTTGTTTCTGTCAAACCAGAATTTCTCTAGCCAAGCGCCTAAAAGTGTGTGTACGCATGTCTTGTTCTGTTCCCAGTCACTGTGTGTTCTGTCATAGTGACATTGTACATCGTATCTTGTCCATGCTATCTGTGTTATGAAACCATACCATCCTCCCATTTCTCTCATTCACTGTCAGCTCTTAGCAAGCTAAAAATCCCTTTCTCCGTGCATCTCTGTTTGCAAAGCACTCACTCCCTGCATGTCCCCACCTTCCTGTCGGCAAGCAACCCAGGGCCTGCTGATAAAGCCTCCTTCTCCGTTCTCTACTCAGGCAAGAGTCACTGGGCCTCATTACGACCCTGGCGGAAATCGGAAAACGATGGCGGAAATGCAATACCGCCATCGAATAGCGCTCGGTGCGACTATGACCCGTCACCGCAAAGTACGAAGCCATTAGCGACACCGTAGTGAACGCCAACGCTAACTGCACCAAGTACGCGCGCGCGCGCCATGCCAAACCGTAAATACCACCATGGCGCAAGGGTACACGAATTCCGACCCTAGCGGACATGTACCTAACGCCATCAAGCATGGCGGAATGTACCATTCCGCCATGGTGAGAAGTACGGCATCGCGAATCAACCGTAAACGGCCCCACTGAGTGCCTGTACACCGCTCCCTGCCCACAAAGTACAACTCCCCGTAGGTGCAATGAAGTCACAATGCAACCAGTGAAATGTACAAGTCACCCATGCATGCCAACGAACAAAAGAATCACAAGAGGGGCCAATGGGAGCTGCAGGGCACAGATGGCACGAATACAGAAGCCATTCCAATGGACATGACCACAGTCCCCCCCCCGAAACGCACGCAAACACAGGCACCTGTGACCAGCAATATTCCGAAAATCACATCATTCCACCAGTCCACCTGGCTGACCGGCATCTGTTACACAAAACCCAATCCCCCGCCCCTGAGCATGACAACACTCAAACAGTCATATTGGCAGCCCCCATCCCTGACCTCACTGGGCTTCGTAGGCAAACGCGCCCAGTACAGTACCACGCAACTAAACTCCGAAGCTGGAACCCAATGCAGATCTCCTCCCAATACATCGCTCCCCAAATAGGAATATGCCACATCACTTGCAAAGAAGAACGCTACACGGGCCAAATCAGAATAGAAATTTAATGCACAACAAAATCACCAAGCCCATACAGCCATTAGGCCATGAACTCCAAAACACATTTCACCATTGTGGGCTGCATCCGCAAGAAATGACCAGCCACTACTTGTGTGACGCCCTGTTCCATCATGGTACACAGAGCCACATTCACGTACGAAAAGGCAACATGGAAGCGCACAGAACCGCAGGGCCGTCCCAATGGGGAGGCACTAGTCCAGCTGAAAGGCCGAAATGTTGCTCCGAGCCACTAGTACTGCGTAAGGGCATGTGGCCCATTGGCGATCGTCCCATAAGATCGTAATGCTGCTCCACTGATTAACACGAAGCAGCAGGTGTCGGGAGTAAAAGCCATCTGCAGGAGTGGCATACAGATGGCAGTGGCAAAAGGGGAGGAGATACCTGTCAACCAAAAGAAAAGAAAAAGAACAGAATGGCCATCAGAACTACATTCGAACAACTCACTTCAATGATCACACTGAATCCACAGCCATATGCATGCTAGCCCACTCCAAAGGATCATCACCACCCCAAAACCACTTGCGACTCATAACCATCTATATCGAGGTGTAAACACCATCACAAACGAGTGTACCTGTGCATGCGTCTGTCAAAACAGAATCCATCAGATGGGATTGGTAACGTGCATGGACACAAGTGTCTGAGGGCGCGTCGAGACAGGGAGGGCTCAACAAGGCCAGATAGACGATGGTCCCACTATGGCAGCCCTGCATCACATAGCGCAGGGGAGGCGGATAGATTCCAAGAAGCCCTGTACATGGCAAACTCTGTATCAAATCATCTGCCCATGCATCCATTCATTATTCCCTCATCCCGGTATAAAAACGCCTGAATATTTACTCACATAACATTAGAAATATCCATTGAGTCTGTGCGTTATGCAGCCTGCAAAATCCACAGTGCCCCAGCCCGTAATTCCAGTGTTGTGAAGTAACATGTATTTGGGAACGTCCGGCCTCATCGCCCACGTCGCTATTGCGCATCCCAAACTATTCATATCAATCATTGCATCCTCGCCATGGCCCCTGTCTCAAGGACATTGAACAATAGAACGTTATATTTGCAGTCAGACCTGTGGGCATCTCCTCGCCGCTAGCTGAAAACCGAAAGCGCCGCCCTTCGAATTCCTCATTTGCAACATCACGTCGAAAAGGCATCTGTGGCCGTTTGAAATCACTAATTAATCCATCTAGTGCGGCTGTGTGTGGAAATGGCAACTGCCTTCACCCACAAATGGGACGCCCCGCCCGTCGTTGCAACTCGGTACAGTGATGCATGAGGGCCCACCGTCACTCGAGTACTACGTTCCACTGACCCTTCACAAGTCTGTTCGCGACTGCACAGATAGTATGTGAAACAATGGGACCATAGCCGAATGTACATATCAACCAATGTTACACGGCCATCGGGTACAAATACATGATTGCAATAGCAAGATGCCATTCCTCGAATTGCAGCGTTGTGTGCGGGACGTGCTCGGCCAAAGGGGAGAGCAGTTTGCACAGGTGGAATGAATCACCACAGGTGGAGGCCATACAGCCTGAAAACACATAAATTGCACACCCAGTCTCCTCCCACAACCACACCCACTCCGAAATGCTACCGACAGGACTCGCGATGTTGGCCCTGGGGGACCTGATAGCACTGCAAGTACTCCAACTCCAAGAAGAAGACGAACACCAACTACAACCGGCCGCACGGAGGAGACGCAGGAGGAGGAGGAGGGCAAGGCAGGGCCAGCAAGGGCCGCCAGCACAGCCACTACCACCACGCAGGCAGCCCGCAATCCCACGCCTCCGAGCACATCCGTTCAACCTCACTGATGAGCAGATCCACACCCTCTACCGTTTGGACCGGGACACCATAGCCGCCATTGTGGACATGCACAGGCTGACCTTGTCAGCATGATAGATAGCCCAACCGCCATCCCACCCCTACTGAAGGTGGTGTCTGTACTCCACTTCCTGGCCACAGGCACCTACCAGCACACAGTCGGACAGTTGCATGGCATTTCTCAGCCACTGTTCTCACGGACACTATTGCAAGTGCTCGATGCCCTCCTGCAGCACGCAGACGACTACATCTCTCTACCACGCTCGGAGCAGGAAATTACCAACACAAAAGTGGGATTCCATGCACTTGCCGGCATACCGGGTTGCATTGGTGCCATCGACTGCACCCATGTGGAATTGGTCGTCCCACATGCCATGGAGGCCCAGTACCGCAACCGAAAACAATTTCATTCCCTGAATGTACAAATGGTGTGTGACTCCAACAGGATCATTACACATTGTTGTGCCAGATTCCCTGGATCAACCCATGATTCTATGGTCTTGAGGAACTCTACTATTCCACGCTACATGGAGCGACACGCAGGGAACAGATCCTGGCTACTCGGTGAGTCTCATTTCATGCATGATGATGTGGGGTATGTGATGCGGCAATGACCTGGCAGGAAGGGGGGGGGGGTGTGTGTGTGCGTACGTAGCAATGGCATTCCACATCATACGTTTATCGTCCACATACAGGTGATGCTGGGTATCCACTGAAGAGATGGCTCCTCACACCAGTCCGGAACCCACGGGACCAGCATGAGGAGGACTACAACCATGCCCACTCACGTACCCGTGTAGTCATTGAACAGGCATTCGGCCTACTGAAGACTCGTTTCCGCTGCCTCAGCAGGTCTGGCGGGGCACTCCTGTACCGCCATGAGAAGGTTGCAAAGATGGTCATGGCATGTGTCATGCTCCACAACATGTGCGTACGTAGAAATGTGCCCATGCGCCCTGACGCAGAACTGCAAGCACCTGATG
This sequence comes from Ambystoma mexicanum, assembly GCF_040938575.1. Taxonomy (NCBI): domain Eukaryota; kingdom Metazoa; phylum Chordata; class Amphibia; order Caudata; family Ambystomatidae; genus Ambystoma; species Ambystoma mexicanum. The sequence continues at coordinate 909,756,048 of NC_090931.1, read as the reverse complement.
ATGGTCATGATGAGGGTGGGGATGTGGCAGCACCTCAAGGAGTCTGCGAGGCACCGGAGGGCCGTGACATTCGTCAGCATCTCATTGATGCATGCTTCTAGCACTCACGCCTGGTGGCTGATACATGGACACGGGACTCGTGGCACTGTGTGTGTCTGGTACATGCACAATATGGACTGTACGCCTATGATGGCCTAGTACACAAAGATCATTGTCCACACATCTCATTGGTTGATCGTGCACTGTTTATGGCATATGTGATATCATGTTGAACACCCTATCGACCCGCCACCCAAGTGAGCCCAACACACCCCCTCCACCCTCCTACCTCCCCCCCGAACACCAGTGTCCAAAGATGCTCATTGTCAGTGGGCTGTCGCTATTGCAAGCCCCCTCTGCGGGTATCAGGGGCACCCCTGCCTGTGGAGCGCAGGTTCCTCCCGGATCTACGTTGGGGGCTGCCCTGGACGGAACTTGCAACGGATGATGTCTCTGCCTGCTCACGTCAATGCATGTCCCTAAGGGTTTGCGAGAGCTCAGTGAGCACACGGCGCACTGCGGCAAGTTCGGCACATACGTCTTTGGACGTCGCATGCAGTTCCCCCCTCAGGCTCTCGGTGCTTCTCTCCATTTGGACTCTCAGGCTCTCGGTGCTACTCTCCATTTGGACTCTCAGGCTCTCGGTGCTACTCTCCATTTGGACTCTCAGGCTCTCGGTGCTACTCTCCATTTGTGCCCTTAGTGTCTCTGTACTTCTCTCCATTTCTGCCCTAAGTGTCTCAGTTGATGTTTCTATGTCTGCCTTAGTGCCCCCACATTCATCGGCATGGTCCTTGAGGAGCGTGGCCAGTTGCTGCTGTTGCACGATTAACTGGTCGAGGGACTGTTGCCTCTGCTGGGCCATGGCCATTTGCGGGGGTGTCACAGAGGGGCTGTTGACCTCATGTTGCCTTGCCACAGGGCTTGTGGGGGATGGCCAGTCGTCGTCTTGTGGGTGCCCCTGCGTGGTATCCTCATGTTGTACGGGATGGGACAGACAGGGGGATTGGGACAGGTAATGGATGGATCTGACTTCGACATCCCCGTCTTCTGTGTCGGAGCATGCTGCCATCAATGGGGTGTCACCTATGGTGCTGCTGCCACCAGAGGCAGTGCCTTCTGTGGCATCCGTTGGGGGGACCTGTGGTGGTGGTGTTGTGGGCATGCTGGCTGCTGGGGTGCCTGTTGATGTTCCCTCCTCTGTGCTGCCACCTGATTTGTGCTGCTGCCGTGTCTTGATGCGTGCAGCTGAGGTGGAGGGTCTTTGGCCGTTGGTCTTGGCCCTCTTTGCAGGTGTGCTGGTAGGGGTGTCCTGATGCTCGTCGTTTGGATCGGACCCTGTGGTGGAGTAAAGGAGGGCGAGGGTTATTAATGGGTCTGTGGGAATTGGAATGGCATTGTATCACATGCATTGGGGTGGTACCTGAGGGTGATTTGGGTCGGGGCCTTGGAGGTGCTTTCATTTGTGTGTGGAGTGAGGGTGCAGTTGTTTGGCAGCCTGCAGTTAGGGTGTGCCTGCTGCACGTGTAGTGCGTGTTTTAGGGGTTTTTAATTATTTATGTATTTATTGTGAGTTTTAAAGTGCGCTATCAGGCCGATGTGTGTGGACGTTCTCATGGACATGTGTTTCTGTTGCACTATGTGGACACATGGTACTTCACATGATTGGACATTGTGGATTTAGCATTGTTTTATCTGGCCCACCTACCTGAATCTTCGGATGTCTGCACTCCTTTCTCCATCCCTCCGACTCCCTCTATGCTCTCCATTCCGATGGTGGAGGCACAGATTTCTTCCCAGGGGGTCAACTTGATGGGTGATTCAGGACCTCCCCCGGTGGCTGTGGCAATGTTGCGGTTGGCAGAGAGTATGCTGCGGACGCGTATCCGCAGGTCGTCCCATCGCTTTCTGCATTGCTGTGGGTTGCGGGGTGCGGTCCCCACCGCACTTACCCGCTGTGCCACCAGAGACCATATGGCCTTCTTGTTCGCAAGTGCCGTCCTGGTCATTTGCGTGGAGAAGACGACGGCAGCATTCTCCTGGAGGGTCTCTGTTAGCACGGTGAGTTCCTCACGGGAGAAGTGGACCTGCCGCTTGCGGTCGCACGCTTTCTTCGCTACTTTTCCCATTTTTCTTGGTTTCGCTAGGGTGGATGACGGGTTGGGGTGTGTTTCAGGGTAGTGTTTTTAGTGGTTGTGTGGATTTTGTGGTTTTATAGGTGTACGGCGGGATGTTTCCCGTTCCGGGCCCATGTTTTTACTTCCGTTTCCGTATATTTACGGTCACCGTACTTTCCGGTTGGCGCTCACTGCGGTGTCCGCTGTGATGGGTGGCGGTATTGCACCTAGGGTGCCGTACGGCGGCGGTGTGGGCCGTTTTGGGGTCATTTCCGCCATCGCGGACTTTGCACTTCCGCCATGCCGTGGTGCTCGTGCCCGATGGGTCGGAATGGGCCGCACTTTGCTCCTTCGTGCAATGGCGGAAACGCTATTTACGCTGTGGCGGTCCGGTCAGTCACTTTCCGCCAGGGTCGTAATGAGGGCCACTGTCTTATATCTGTCTGCCAAGAAACTGTTTACACATTCCAATCTTTCACAGTGTAACTCAAAACATTCTTCGCAGACCGAGGCACTGCTCTTCTGTGTCTCTTCAGAATGGTTTAGGAGCCACAAGCCTCATGCATTCTTGCGTTTACTCATTCTCTCGCAAACCAAGTGCTATACCATGACTCAATGCATACTCCTAAGTGCACACTCATGCCTGTCTCTAATTGCATACATAATACATAATAACATATGCCTATCTAAACATGTCTCTACAAGGCACTTAATATAACAGGCCTCTTTCTCTAGCAAACCAAATGGCTGAATAATATGTGGAAAGTGGAATACCTAATGTCACTACTCAGGATGAATGATAGATAAATGAATTCCTAAATGAGTAATGAATTTCTAATGATTCACTAAATGAGTAATGGATTTCTAATGATAACATACCAGGTCTCTTCATATAATATCTGGTTTTACAACAGAGCAGGGTCAAGCAGGGCCGCCTCACCTACTACATACTTTAGATGGTTTATTACCACTCTCTCAAGCTGTTTCACGAGGTACAGCATCTGTGAGATGCTGGAACGAAAATTACCCTGGGTGAGATGAACCAGTAAGCCTTTTTTTAGGAGAGATTTTCTCACAGCTTGTTTTCATACTCGGGGGACCAAGACTTCAGGAGGAGCTGAAAAAACAGTGGATATCACTTGTTAGCAGGAAGAAGACACCTTAGCCATTGGAGGGAGGAATAAATCCAATGATTGAATTGAATTTATATCGCGCTCATACCAAGGATGGTTTGGTCAAGAGATTGGGCCAGTACATCACTAATCATCATATTGATTTTCAGAGAAAAAAAGAACTGCCTACTAGAGCTTGAGAGGCATTACGCATAGCACCCATGACAGCTGATAGGTAAATTACAAAGTGAGTCCAACGATAGGAGTAATTCTTTCGCTAGATTAGGAGATCAATGTATGCCCTCACACACTCGCCATATACCCTGACACACTCGCCATATACCCTGACACACTCGCCATATACCCTCAGAACAAACCACAATATGCTCTACTAGAACTTTTTATTGAAGCATACAAGAAGTGTTTTGAAAGCATAACACACTTCACGCTATGTGTACTATCACATACTTGCCAACATGACCCGTTCCAAGTTTTATAATGGGAAAGTGAAACTACAAATCCCAGAATGCAAAGAAAAAAAATAGGACTGGATAAGCACCCACAGATTGGAATGGGTCATGTTGGCAAGTATGCTATCACTCTGAGGATGTCGCATGGCACTTTTCATTTAATGTCCCTTGAAAAACATGACACAAACTCACCATGCAATGTCCCTATTAGCAAACTGTCCCGCACTCTCCATATATGATCACCAGACACCACTGCAGAACCCAGCATTCGCACATTATTTTCTTTGCAGCTAACAGGTGGGCGCAGCATGAGGCGACCAATGCTCGTCCCCTTCCCTGCCTCTGTGGTGTAATCAAGCCCTGGAATTGTTACACTCCATTCTACAGAACTGCCTTATGTCACGTTTATGAGCCGTCTGTGGACTGGGTATAATGTGAATGTCTTGTAATGCATGCAAATGTTGTGTTTGGTGTCCAGTCCTGTTTGGGGGTCTGGCTTGGAAATCCAGGGCACAGGCACTGTTTGATCTCATTGGGTAGGGTGACCCTGGCCCTTCCTCATTCAGCCATCAAGGCCCCAGTGGACAGGTGTGTTGGAGCAGAGGGTGCCTTGGTTTGTAAGCCAGTCCTCAAAGACATAGGTACATAGCTTGAAAGGGACTCCCCTCGACAGCTACAGTCACACAGCATCACATGCCTCAGACCACTGTATTCTAAACAGTAGCATGTAAAGGGGACACGCTAGCAAGGGGGTTTGAAAGAATGTGCAATATGAGTGTGCATAGACTGGCATGTTGTGTTTCGCCTGAGTGCAAAGGCATGCACACTAGTTACAGTTAATAATTACTTGCACGTGCACTAGTACATGTATATGGATAGACAACGCACACAGTTATATTGAACATGAGCATAGACACACTGGCAATGCAACGACAAGCTACATATGTGCATGCGTACGTGAACTGCACAGATAATGACAGATAGTGCACTCTTGCATAAATATTTCCAGGTAGACAGTGTACCCATGTGACAAATACCCTCCGTGCTCTGAACCACGGCCCCTCCTGCAGGCAGCGATTGCTCCATTTGTTTGAAATGTGCCTCTGGCCTTGTCTGTGATGGGAGGGGCGGAGGTGGGCATGGGGTGCTGCCTGTGTGTGTTCACTATCCGCCCCCAGGCCTGGCTCACACTGTATAAGGTCCTCTGTGTCTAACCCCGTGTGTGCTTCTGTTTTCCAGGCCTACGCCATTCAGGGACAGTACGCCATTCCACATCCAGATGTGAGTTCACCCCTGGCTTCACTTCTCCCTGCTCGCCTCTCTCTGTGTCTATCGCCCTCTGCATGCCGCCAGCCTTGCTGACCCATATTAATATTAGAATTAATATTAATACCCAGGATGTAAAGCGCGTCATCTGTAATACCTTGAGTAGCCTTAGCTCCTGATATCGTTGGACTTTCCAGCTGAGGAGGGCTTGGCTTGAGTGACATCATCTCCCTGTGCTGCTCTGTGTCAGAGGTAGAGCCTGGCACTCCATGTTCTGGGATGTAGGTTGCCGCCTATCAGAGGTGACCATAACCCGATACAGCGCTGTCTGCCTATTCTGGGGATTGATGCACCCTGTCTGTTGTGGACTTTGACCTCCTGTGGGTAGCTTTTATCTTCATGCTATCATCTTCCGCCTCATAGAAAGTGGGTTTTTGAAGAAAGTTCCCTCGGTTGTGGCTGCCTCCAGACTAATACTCCTGGCCTGAAGTGTGAGCTGTACAAAGGTGAGTCCCCCTCTCCTGGGGTCTGTGATCCCCTCTGTGATCCCTGCTGAGGTGGAACTAGTCCTCATGAGGTGCAGCCCCCCTCTCCTGGGGTCTGTGCTAGATGGTCCATATAAGGTGCAGCCTCCCTCTCCTGGGCTCTGTGCTAGATGGTCCATATAAGGTGCAGCCTCCCTCTCCTGGGCTCTGTGCCAGATAGTCCATATAAAGTGCTGCCTCCCTCTCCTGGGCTCTATGCTAGATGGTCCATATAAGGAGCAGCCTCCCTCTCCCAGGCTCTGTGCCAGAGAGTCCACATAAGGTGCAGCCTCCCTCTCCTGGGCTCTGTGCCAGATAGTCCATATAAGGTGCTGCCTCCCTCTCCTGGGCTCTGTGCTAGATGGTCCATATAAGGTGCAGCCTCCCTCTCCTGGGCTCTGTGCCAGATAGTCCATATAAAGTGCTGCCTCCCTCTCCTGGGCTCTATGCTAGATGGTCCATATAAGGAGCAGCCTCCCTCTCCCAGGCTCTGTGCCAGAGAGTCCACATAAGGTGCAGCCTCCCTCTCCTGGGCTCTGTGCCAGATAGTCCATATAAGGTGCTGCCTCCCTCTCCCCGGCTCTGTGCCAGATAGTCCACATAACGTGCAGCCTCCCTCTCCTAGGCTCTGTGCCAGATAGTCCACATAAGGTGCAGCCTCCCTCTCCCAGGCTCTGTGCCAGATAGTCCATATAAGGTGCTGCCTCCCTCTTCCGGGCTCTGTGCCAGATAGTCCACATAAGGTGCAGCCTCCCTCTCCTAGGCTCTGTGCCAGATAGTCCACATAAGGTGCAGCCTCCCTCTCCTGGGCTCTGTGCCAGATAGTCCATATAAGGTGCTGCCTCCCTCTTCTGGGCTCTGTGCCAGATAGTCCATATAAGGTGCAGCCTCCCTCTTCTGGCCTCTGTGCTGCACCTGGGTGGGGTGAGCATGAACACAGTGATGATCATTCTCTGACTCCTGGAGTTTTGGGTCACCTTTCCTGTAGCAGATTGCTACCCTTGCCAAAGGTGAGATGGGCCTTTCCAGGGGCCATCAATACCACCTGGTATCCCTCTGTTGATGTTACAATCCCATATCTGCGACTTGCACAGTGATGTTGCAACGCCATGTCTTTTTTTCATACGGGTGTCACAATCTCACATCTGCTATTTCCTGATGCCATATTCCCAAATCGAAGATTTGTGGAAAATACTGGTCCAGAGAAGGCCATGCCCTCATGCCTTTTCCGCACTGGAATTACGTCCTTACGTACTTAAAAGCAATCTAGAGGGTGCTGGGGTGGGGGTGGGGGGCAGGAGGGGGGGAGACCGTACCTAATCCTTATCCTGCATCGACTGAATGAGATCCCTCCCCAGATGCCTGAAAAGCACATGGTGAAGCGTTTAGTGTTACAGCCCCAGGCCAAGCCCTCCTCCTGTTGTACTTTGCCATGGCCAGCCATGCAGTCCTTTCTTAATTTTCTTATCATTTTGCTCTGACTTCGTTTGGTGATTGTGTGTGCTTGATAACAATAACCTTCTTAGTTCTGATGTCCCTCCTACCCCTCAGCAGTTGACCAAGCTCCACCAGTTGGCTATGCAGCAAACCCCCTTTACTCCCCTTGGACAGACCACCCCCGCTTTCCCTGGTACGTACCCACGATTCCCTTTATACATTTCCTACTATTCATACCTTCTCAGGTTCTTTCTTGTTCTCTCTTGTTTAGTGATGAAAATAAATGTCAACTGATAGCATATTGGTCATGTGGAGTGAATGTGCCCAAAAAAGAAAGTGAAGCTATGTGATGACATGTAGGCTAGAGATGTGAAATTATGTGGTAAGGATGTAGCCAGAGATGTGAAATTATGTGCTAAGGAGTTATCCAGAGATGTGAAGATATGTGGTAAGGATTTAGCCAGAGATGTGAAGTTATGTGGTAAGGAGTTAGCCAGAGATGTGAAGTTGTATGGTAAGGAGTTAGCCAGAGTTGTGAAGTTATGTGGTAAGGAGTTAGCCAGAGATGTGAAGATATGCAGTAAGGAGTTAGCCAGAGATGTGAAGTTCTGTGGTAAGGATTTAGTGAGAGATGTGAAGTTATCTGGTAAGGATTTAGCCAGCAATGTAAAGTTATGTGATAAGGATTTAGGCAGAGATGTGAAGTTATGTGGTAAGGAGTTAGCCAGAGATGTGAAGTTATGTGGTAAGGATTTAGCCACAGATGGAAAGGTATGTGGTAAGGAGTTAGCCAGAGATGTGAAGTTATGTGGTACGGAGTTAGCCAGAGATGTGAACTTATGTGGTGAGGAGTTAGCCAGAGATGTGAATGTATGTGGTAAGGAGTTAGCCAGAGATGTGAAATAATGTGGTATGGATTTAGCCACAAATGGAAAGTTATGTGGTAAGGAGTTAGCCAGAGATGTGAAATTATGTGTTGGGGAGTTAGCTAGTGATGATAAGATATGTTTTGAGGAGTAAGCTAGACACTTGAAGTTTGCAGTCAGGAGCTAGCCAGAGACATGACGTTATGCACTGAGGAATTAGCCAGAGATGTACAATTATGTGGTGAGGAATAAACTAGTAATGTGAGGTTATGTAGCGAGGAGTTAGCTGGCTATGGGAAGATATGTGGTGAGGATAAGCCAGACACATGGAGTTAAGCAGTCAGGAACTAGCCAGAGACGTGAAGTTTTGCATTGAATAGTTAGCCAGAGATGTGAAATGTTGTGGTTGGGAGTTATCTAGTAATGTTAGGTTATAGAGTGAGGACATAGCCAGACATATGAAGCTATGCAGTGAGGATTTAACCTGAGGAGCGAATATCCGTGGTGAGGAGTTAGCCAGAGAAGTGACACTATGTTGTGATGAGTTACCCAGAGATGCAATGCCTAGAGATCATAAGGTTGTGTGGTGAGGAGTTAGCTGCTGTTGGGAAGATTACGAGGAAGGAGGTAACCAGAAAAATGAACTAAAGTGGTGAGACGCTAAGGAGAGAATGGATGTTTTGTCGTAGGGTCTAAACCAAAGAGGAGAAGCTACATGGTGACGATCTAGCCGGACATGTGCAGTTGTGTAGTAAGTAGCTAATCAAAGAACAGACCTTATGTGCTGATGGTCTACCCAGAAAATTGATGTTATGTTTTCAGACGCTAAACCGTGGAGCAGTTCATAATTCTTGTTTCTTTTCTAATACTACACTCATCAAAACAATACTGCCAGCAGTACCCTCCGTGCCTTGGGAAATATGCCATTAACAACAAAGATCCAGGGAACATAGGGCAGAAGACTGTGACTGGGTCCAGGAGAATAAGCCTCTCTGCCACAACATCATGAGAGGGCCTCCTTTGCTTGGCTAAAGTACTCATTCAGTCAATTGGTCTGGGTGCAAACTAGAGTTACCAGTCCAACTCGTATCCAATAAAAAAGCAATGCAGGCAGGGATGTGAAGAGGTTCAATGGGCAGAGCGAGCAAGATGTAATAGAAAGGCCAGGGGTAGCCATATCTGCAGCCCCAGGATCCACTGTCGACACCCACAACTCGATTACATGTCTTTATATGGAGGTAATGTATAACGAATGCCCATATATCGAATCTTTCATTTTGAAAGCATTTATAGTGAATGCATAACAAGAAGACTTGTTAATATACTAACCATTGCAAATAATCATTCACCATTTTTTGCTTCATTCTATGCTCCAAATGAAGGTTAGCCGTTGTAGGCTATATGTTGTAATGTTCCTATGACATTTTGATTGACTTGGTAACTAATGATTTAATACTTTTTTTATGAGTGTCTTAAATTCATTAAATTAACTGTTTGTTGTACGTCCCACTGTAGACCTGTTTATTCACGTTCTATTTTCCCATATTTAAAGTCTATCCCTTCCCGGGACAGTTAGAACGGACACCCTAAGCTCGTGCTTACGCAGTGTGCGCTGGGTTTCCTCCCTTATCCCCGTATGTAACCAAACCTTCCCTCTCTAACTCAGAGACAAAACAAAGGGGCTCATTACGAGTATGACAGTGCAGAAAAAAGTGGCAGTAAAGGAATTACCATCACTTTTCCCGCTCCGCCATCATGCTGGAGGTAAATCCTGCCACTTTCTGCCAAAACGTTGGCAAAACCGGCACAATTACCGCAGCAGTAATTCCACCGTTGGTAATACTGCTGAAATCCCCAATAGAGTCCTAATTAATGAGGACTAACACCACCATCACTTGTAATCCGGCGGTAAATCCGACAGACCAAGTGGCAGTAACGGTAATTCCGTTGGGCAGATTCCAACAAATTTACTGCCTGAATACCGCCCAACTTATAATGAGCCCTTTAAGCATCTTGTTTAAAAGCTGTTCTTTGAAGTGCTTAATGAACTATAGTCTACGGTCAAGTGGTCTTGAAGAAGCGTGGATCAAGCACAAACCATGTTTTGCCTTATGCCTTTTACATGCATGTTATGTGGTGAGTTGACGTAAATCATCTTACTGTGGAATGAGGGCAGCAAGCCACAAGAGATTGGGATGGTCCAGTCCCTACCTGATGTGCCTCCCAGATGGTGGATGTAGGGGGATCCCACTGTTCTGTCACCCCCACAGAGATGCCGTATTTCCCATATCCAGTCAAGCGATTTAACACCAGCAAGAGTAAGCTTGAACTACAAGTCTCAGTAGGCAAGCATAAACCCTATTCTTAATATAGCTAGAACGCGACAGTGTCAAGGATCCCATCTTTGTGATATTCCACCGGTCACTGACACCCAAAAGTGGCAAAAACGTCCTAATGACACACAGGTCAAACCGAATCTCTCTTCTGACCTAATAAGCGGAAACATCCTCTTCTGTGGATGTCCGCCACCAATCCAAGATGAACCCGGCATGAGGAGCGAAGGAATAAGAGAGAGTCCTTACCACTCACAGGGAGAGTGCTCTTGGTCAAGGGCAGCAGGAAGCTCTGGTGACTCCTCACTTGTAGAAAATAATCACCAAGTGCTGTGGACACGGATCAAAACCCAAATATAATTCCAGGATACCACCACCACACCAGACCACCATTAAAAGGTTTGAACGGATGTTAGGTCTGCAATTCAGCAGTGAAGAGATGCCCAGTCCAAGAAGGGATAATGTAACATTGCAAATCCTGAATTAAAGACCATGAACCAGTTAGAAGACAAACATTTTACAGACGAGTCGTGGGCTGGCTCACGAAAACCGGCCAACCCATTGGTATAAAAGAAGTAGAGAGACCACAGAGGTGAGAGACGACTGGACAGGAACAGACATGCTTCCAAGAGATTCCTGAATACATGGGGACCCATGAGGACTCTAGAACATGTGCTTAGGCAGTCAACATTTTGGAGGCTGCAAAAAGGATCATGTGGTTGAACAACCTCCATACCGTGACCATTGGACTAAGAGGTACATGGGGTAGAGAACCTAGCGAAAGGTCCTGGAACCTCCATACCATGACCATTTGACAAAGAGGTACATGGGGTAGAGAACCTAGCGAAAGGTCCTGGAACCTCCATACCATGACCATTGGACAAAGAGGTACATGGGGTAGAGAACCTAGCGAAAGGTCCTGGAACCTCCATACCATGACCATCGGACAAAGAGGTACATGGGGTAGAGAACCTAGCGAAAGGTCCTGGAACCTCCATACCATGACCATCGGACAAAGAGGTACATGGGGTAGAGAACCTAGCGAAAGGTCCTGGAACCTCCATACCATGCCCATCGGACAAAGAGGTACATGGGGTAGAGAACCCAACGAAAGGTCCTGGAACCTCCATACCATGACCATTGGACTAAGAGGTACATGGGGTAGAGAACCTAGCGAAAGGTCATGAAACCTCCATACCATGACCATTGGACTAAGAGGTATATGGGGTAGAGAATCTAGCGAAAGGTCCTGGAACCTCCATACCATGACCATTGGACAAAGAGGTACATGGGGTAGCGAACCTAGCGAAAGGTCCTGGAACCTCCATACCAAGCCCATTGGACAAAGAGGTACATGGGGTAGAGAACCTAGCGAAAGGTCCTGGAACCTCCATACCATGCGCATTGGACAAAGGGGTACATGGGGTAGAGAACCTAGCGAAAGGTCCTGGAACCTCCATACCATGACCATTGGACAAAGAGGTACATGGGGTAGAGAACCTAGTGAAAGGTCCTGGAACCTCCATACCATGCCCATTGGACAAATAGGTACATGGGGTAGAGAACCTAGCGAAAGGTCCTGGAACCTCCATACCATGACCATTGGACAAAGAGGTACATGGGGTAGAGAACCTAGCGAAAGGTCCTGGAACCTTCATACCATGACCATTGGACAAAGAGGTACATGGGGCAAAGAACCTAGCGAAAGGTCCTGGAACTTCCATACCATGCCCGTTGGACAAAGTGGTACATGGGGTCGAGAACCTAGTGACAGGTCCTGGAAGGTAGAATCTGTCCTGAGTAGGCCCCTCCTTGAAGAACCAACAGATGAAACTACCCCTAGCAGGAAGGTAAGATAATCATATCTGCCTCTATATTAAGGTCCTTGAATGATGGCGAAATACCCATTTGCCAGGAACCCAGGATCTGGCAGAGACCTACTGTGTATGCTGAGAAAACCCAATGTCTGGAAGAGACCTGCTGTGAATGCTGAGAAACCCCAATGTCTGGAAGAGACCTGCTTTGAAAACCAAGAAAGCTCAAGTTCTGCGAGAGACCTATTGTGAATCCTGATTAATCCAAAGGCTGGGGAGAGCCAACACGCTATTGTTTCAAGATTTAGGAAAAGACTGAGAAGAGACGGCTGTGAAGCTTTAGACCTGGGAGACGACTTGAGGTGAGAGTGGAGAGGCCTGAAGGAGAGGCCAGACTGTGAGTTACTACTGCAAGGACCTCACCAGAGGAATAGTTCTGTGTTATTGTGTTAGGATAAGGTTGAACATTAAAGACTAGGATTTTGTGAACACCTTGATGGCCCAGACTTGGGACCGTCACGCTATAGTTTAGGATAGTCAGGAAGCTAAGGACTCTTTAAGAATAGGATTTGGGAACTGTTTCTGTTGGCCATTGCATTCAACATTATTTTGTAGCTTAGAGAATCTCTGGATGCACAAGGACATGCAAGACTAGGGCAATACTTCTGTATTTAGATAATCCAATTTGGAGGTGCGGATCACCTGAAGAACCCACACTCTTGTTTTGCCATAATCCGGACACTGTTTTCGGTATGAATATCCTTACTGTTTATAGTTGTTCCCTTAGTTCCAGTAAGCATTAGACCAATTCTATGATTGGCAACTCTGTATTTAAACAATTTTTAAAGCACACAGTCATAGTGCCACGTGTATCATTCCTCTGCTGTAGGACAGATAGCAAACCATCGCTAACGCTAATGTGTTGAGCTTGGTCTTTAAATGCTTAAATGTAAACGGTCGCAGAGTGAGTCGTTGAGTGTTCTGCTGTGTTCAACTCCTTCCCTGATTGCAGCGGACTGTTGCTGCTGTCGGAAGTCTTTCTTCCGTTACTACTTCTGGGACTCTCTTGCTATTGGAATACTATAAAGACTCAGCTACACACGCGGAGCATGTTGCCGAGTGAGTCGTTGAGTGTTCTGCTGTGTTCAACTCTTTCCCTGGTTGCCGCGGACTGTTGCTGCTGTCGGAAGTCTTTCTTCCGTTACTACTTCTGGGAAACTCTTCCTATTGGAATACTATAAAGACTCAGCTACACACGCGGAGCATGTTGCCGAGTGAGTCGTTGAGTGTTCTGCTGTGTTCAACGCTTTCCCTGGTTGCCGCGGACTGTTGCTGCTGTCAGAAGTCTTTCTTCATTACTACAGCTGAGACACTCTTGCCATTGGAAATGTAAACCAAACTTTGAAACCACAGCTGATTGTGGGTCATTTATTTTTCATGTTTGCACGTTTTCATTTTATTTTATTGATAGTGCGCTTCTTCTCCTCAAAAGAGTCATCTTGGTTTTGAAAATGAGTTGTACAGGAAAATAGATCATGTAAAAACAGTAAATAACTACAGAAAAGATAGCAAAATCCAAGTATGTATACCTTTTATTGGACTAACATTATACTAAAATGGTCGTTCCATATGCTTTCAAAGTCCCAGAGACCTCTTAATCATAAGGTAGTGACGTGATAAATGAGCAACAAAATGAAAAGATGACACACGCAGAGTTAGACATCACTTTTACATGGAAAAAAGTCAAGAGATTCTCCTACTTTAAACTCCATTGGCTGCAGGAAAAAAGTAACGAAACAGACACTCAATCCCTGGGAAGCAGTTCTCCTCACTGAGAAAATACATTTCAAGCAGGGCCATGTTGTGCAAACAGTCTTTTGCACAGAATGCGCAATGTGTCCAAACGTTGAAATGTGTAGTGTCTAATGAAAGTAACCCAGCATAACAATAAAAGTAATGCCATCGTAAAGAAATTGCAAAATGTTAGATTCAAAGGCACCCAGGTTGAGAAGGAAAGGATGTGCTTTTTAAGCACCTTTGCTGCGCAGTAAGATTTTTCACACGTACAGTGGTCTTCGTTTTCAAATGTTACAGGCAGACTCATGTTTTTCCCATTTAGAATGTGTATTAGCATCTTCCTGGCAGTCACATCCAAATGATTGCTGGCAGAGATTCTAATGCCCCACCTGACCTATAAAAACACTGCAACCACTGTGTGCTGGGCAGAAAGTACATGTTTCTGCAGCCTCCATGCTGTGCTGGGGAGAACAATGGGTTAACCTGGCTTAGGTAGGCCCTCTTCTTTCTCCTTTCTTGTGCTCTTCTAATCTTCCTGTTTCTCCAACCCCTACTGCACCTTCCACTCACTGCTCTGCTACTCCAGACTCCCAAACTACTCTTTCCATGCATGGGGTTTCATGCTGGCTCCTTCCCTCCCAGTGGAGTGGGCTTGTGCGTAGGACTTGCAGCTGGGTGTGAGATTCCTCCCTGTTCGGGGGTTGGGTGGACCGTCCAGCCTTCATGTGCCCATGTGTATATACCTGGTCTCTAAAAGGCTCGTCCACCATCTTCGGCTTGGCAGAACAGAGCATGTGAGCCAGGATATAGATACTGAGCTTTGCCACCGAAGTCAGCAGGGCCCACGTCTGCCCCACAACAGGGCAGTGTTTCGGAGGAGACCAGGGGATCCTCCATATACTGCCAATGGGTCTCACATTATATAGGGGGTGGTGGTACCCAGCCCTCTGAGTCACCCTCACACACACCTTAAGAACAAAAAATGGCATAATCATACAATGCTATACTAGCAGGATCTACGAATCCCAAAATCTCGAGGTCAGAATTGCGAAACCGACTTGTTTGCATTTTGAAACTCAAGCTTTTGGGATTTTCTTCATTTGTCCCCCGCTTTACATTTAATGTATGCTGGGGACACCCCTGTAATGCCCAAGCCCATTATACTGTGCAAGGGGATTGTGGAACACCCCTGCCTCCCCCGCTCCCTTGTACGGTATAATGGGAATTCATTTCCGTTTACTGCCCATTGTGCAGTAAACGTGCATTCGTTTTTTTCCCTCGTTATTTTGGTACGATGCCAGACAGGCATCAGACATAGCATAATGGATTGTTATCAGCATGGCAGGTGTTTTGGAGTTATGCTCTTAAGGTAGCAAGTTTCTCGTCAGTGTTGGTAAGATGGCAGGATGTTTGTGATAATGCATCTTGCAAGGGGTTTGCAGATGCTAGAGTGCCTGCATGACATGGCATTTGGAAGTCGTCCTGTTAGCTGTTAGGGTGTTTGCAGGGGTTGTTAGGTAAGAAGGTCACGCACAGTTGTTTGAGTGACAGGGTGGTGTCAGATGCTGCTGGTGTGGTGGGAGCATGCGTGCTGTGTCAGTGTTTAGCATTTACTCTGATATTACCCTAACCATATAACCTGCTATTTCCCATGTCTTCCCTCGACCTTGTGCTCAATTGTGCAGCACATGCTATTCTGTTAAAGTGCACTTGCTGTTGTCACCCTAACCATCTTCTTTGCTCCTGATCAGGTATGGATGCCGGTGCCCAGGCCGGTGCTCATGAACTCACCATTCCCAATGATGTGAGTACAGATGCTGCGAGCAGTCTTCCACTCTTCTTCTCTCTCTTCCTCTTTCTCTCTGTCTTGGTCCTCACACACTCTCCCTTGGTTTCCTCTGTCGTCTCCCCTCTTCTATCTGTATCTCGCCGTGTACAAGACTGCATTGGGTGTACAGTGGTTAGAGCTGGGGAACTCCAAGTTCGATGCTCGAGAGCCCTAATCAGACAAGGATTTTAGTATAACCACTATATTTAAATAACTCCTGTTTATAATCACTGTATTAAAATGCATTGGTGTGTAGATATTCTGAAAGCATGGAGCAGATTTGGTCCTTGAGCACTGGATATGATATGATATGATATGATATTTTATTTGTATCGCGCTCGTACACAAGTGTTTCAGAGCGCGACTAGGCAAGGGAGGGGAACAAGGGAGAACACAGCACAACATAAACACGATCTTACTAGGCCCAGTGACATTGAGAACGCGCAAGTGCATGGGAAAGGGAAAAGGGAAAAAGTGCATGGAAGGAGGAGAGTGGAAAGTGCAGAAGCCGAGGAGCGCAGATAAATAAAATAAATAGAAAATTGAGGCAAACTGTGGTAGTGCAGCCAGCGAGTGGCAAGTGCTGTGTTTAAGGCAGCAGACTGGGTAAGTCTGAATAAGTGCAGAAAAAGAAGAAAAATGGGGGAGGGGCTGTATGGGTACAGATACAGTCCCCAGTGCAAGGGGTGGCCAGGAGGCAGTGCAGGAAGGTGGCACGGTGAGCAGGTACCTGGGCCCAGGGGACAGAGGGTGGCCAGGTGCACAGTGCCAAGAGAGCAGATCAGCAGGGGAGCCAAGGCAGAAGCAAAGAGGAAGGTTTTGAGGTGCTTCCGGAACCGGAGATGGGTCTCCTCAAGTTTTAGTGTGGCAGAGAGGCTGTTCCAGAGGGAGGCCCCAGCCGAAGGTAGAGATCTACCCCCAGCTCGTTTCTTTGAAAGACGACTGACCCTGAGGGAGTTAGAGGTAGAGGAGCGAAGAGCTCAAGAGGGGAGGTATTTGCAGAGGGATAGCTGAAGGTATTTTAGACCCAGGCCCCAGGAAGCCTTGTGGACAATGCAGAGGGTTTTGAATTTAATCCTTGCATCCACTGGGAGCCAGTGGAGAGATTTCAAAGCTGGAGAGATACGTTCCCAGGGCTTGAGGCAAAGGACAAGTCTCGCAGTCCTGTTCTGGATAAGTTGTAGAGGGCGGAGAGTAGAGGCAGGTAGATTTAGAAAGAGGCTGTTACAATAGTCCAAGCTAGAGAGAACCAGAGCTTGGGATACCATGAGCTTCTAGGGGAAGGAGAGGAAAGGCAGAATACCTCTGGATGTGAAGGACCCTGGGCCAAAGAATTAGCACGCATTCGCTTAGATCCCCCAGCATTCTTTCCAAAACGTGCATTGGAGCCAGGGCAGCAGGTTTCCTTGATGTACAACTTGGCACCTTTTGGTAATGTCAAGGAACAAAAACAGCCTAATTTTCCCCTGTTCCCTATGACTCAAAAAAGTCAAATATAATAACTTTCATAAAACAGTGTTTGTAATACTTCATGTGCCCACTAGAGAGCGACATTGCACCATGCTTCTTATGCAGGCTGAGTGGGCATTGGATTCCTCAGTCACAAAAGTCTAATTGTTAGGCAACGTTGCCTTCAGCCTCTCACTTCAGGCACTGGGCGATGAAGCCTCTCCTTTGGCTTTTGTAATGATGAGCATGTTTCGAGTTTTTAGATAGTGAAAAATAAAGTTTCTATCTCTGAAGTTACTCACGGGTCTGGCTCACAAAGACAAGAATCGTGTTGTCTCTTGCCATGAAGTGAGGGGATGCCAACCTCTTCTCCTCTACGGCCTTCCAGGGCCGTCTCAGGCAGAACGGAATACTTCAATCCACTAGTCTTCTAAATTCTTAGAACTAAGTGGAGGGGAGACACCAAAGAGCTGTTTTCAGTACCTCTCCTGTTCCACCTAGACACATTTATTTATTTATTTATTTATTTATTTATTTATTTATTGCAATTATACGGCCAAACATGTGGGTGTCACAGCGTAGACATAGTTCTAGACCTCATGGAGACTCTGTTATTCTACAAACCACTAGGCAGTGTCCAGAAGTGTTTCTTCAAGCAGACTTTCCTCAGCTCCAGAAAGCACACTGACTTTGTGTTGAACTTCGGGTATGATGAAATCCTGTGCCTATTTCTGGGGTCCCTTTTGGTGACCAAGGACGCTGGGTACTTCCACAAGCTATAGGATCATGGGCGAACAATCAATACAGGGGGATCCCCTGGTCACCCTTACTGGACCCAGAGGCGTGGCCAGGATTGTCTAGCAAGTGGGGCCTGTAGCTAATGTAGTTGAGCCCACCACAGTGACATTAACATCTGTAAATGCCCACACAGTGCTGCTGAGTGGCCATTTATGGGTTTTGGGGTGGGCCTTGCCCGCTCAGGCCCTACCCTGTCTACACCTCTGACTGGAACCCATCCCAAGGCAGGGACCAGTCACTGGTGGCCTGATAGGTGACTCTCCCCTTTGGTTTGGGAAGTGATTCTGCCTTACAGGGGGTCATAACTGAACTGAGGAACAGGGAGAAGTCAGGGGTGTCCTCTCAGGGCTGTCCCCACGGCACTTGCTCAGGGCACGTAAACAGAATGCGAAGGCTTACACCCGTGAAGGGTGGACCATTCGGGAGAAGGGAGATCGGACTTTCTCCAAAGCACTATTTAAATACGAACATTGTAGCCTGCGCTAGCCTATGTGGAATTGGAGAACATGTTCAAAAAAAGGGGTATGTTAGCAACAATATTCAAACATCCATTCTTGATGTTATTAATCACTTTTTGTATTGAAAATAAGAACAGAAAAAAATATATATGTATGTATAGTTAAGTTAAATATTAAATGACAGCACCGACAAGAGCGCATTTCATTCACCTGATGGTGTGATCACCTAAATAGACATGGTATGTAATATCAAGAATGTATATATGATTATTTATTCTGACATACCCCTTCTAAAGTGCCAGGCTATTATCCAAGTCTATGCAAAAAGGACAAGCATACTCCTCCTTGGCACTTAAGGGGTTAACCATTAATTGCCAAGGACGAGTATGCTTGTCCTTTTTGAGGGTCTTTAATTCCATGTGGGCTAGCACAGACTTGAAAGCCATGTGAAATTGGTTTTACTGAGTCTCCCCTGGCACCGGAGGAGCTGCCCATGTCAGTGCACAGTCCCACCTCTCACACTCCTAGCGCCTTTGCACACGGAACCCCTTCGCTAGAACCACCACCGTTGCTGTCGCCCCAAAGCACTGTCTTTTCGATTCTGCTGGAAATTGCCATTTTGTAGCTGCTGCCCGTTTAAGAGAGGCAAGGAACGGTGGATCTGCAGAGCTGTCAGCCACTGCACACCTGGCTCCCCTGGCACAGGTGTGGGAAACATTTGAAAATCTACAGCAGAAAAGAGAGAGACTTGAATTAGGACTGGAAACTCGAAATTCAACCCAACCGCCCATTGCGCATGGCCTCCACTCTCATATGGGAAAGAATAGGTGGAGCAAGGGAGTCCACTCCAAGGCCAGGCTTGGGGCTTGCCAACTGGAGAGAGACTTGGCCTCACAAGAGGAGGGACTAACCAGCTCCAAGCTCCACGTCAGAACTGTGAGGGATCTTGAGAGGTGAAGCCCACAAGCCTGAGGAGACACGCCTAAGTTCTCTTAACCCAGAGAGAGCCTGTAATGCAGGTCCCAGGTGTAGAAGGCAGAGGGGGTACCACCTAAAAGGAACAAATCTTAAGTCACATATCCACGGTGCACGCCGCCCCAGGGGGCAGACCCCGCGAGCCAACCACATCCCAGCAAACATCCCTGAATCCTCTTTTCCCAGAGAGAGACTGTACGGTGACAACACAGCAGTGTTAAAGAACACATACCTCAGCCTGTCACTCTGGGAGTTTGGTGAGAGCAAAAGAGAGCAGTGAGCTGGAGACCGGAGAGAGAAGCCTATTGGCCGCTGGTTAAAGGTGACAGCTTGAGGCTGCCCAGGTCCCAGAGGGCTTGAGGAGATATCCAGAGTCCACAATGATACTTCCTCACCCATTGTTTTTCTCCGGCTCTACCAGAAATGTCGTCAGGCCTAGTACGGTAGTCGCCTGTCTGTTTCCATTACCTTCCCACTCTCCTCCTCCCTTCCTTATCTATGTCTTAGTTCTTGCACTATCTGAAATGTTGTCGGCCCGAGTACGATAGTTAATTTCACATCCTTACTGTTCATGGCCTGCAAGAATGTCATTGTATTTTCCCTTGTTACCCCCCTTGCCTTGAAGCGCTTTGAAACACATTGTGTACAGCGCTATATAAATAAACTATCATATCATATCATACCTGAGGTCTCAGCAGAGGGTCACACACAGGAGCCTGAGAGGTGGGGTTGGAGAAGGAGCCCAACAGCCTGAAAGGGATCTATGAATTTTGTTCGACTGGTCGAATCACATTTCACTGCATTTGTATTACTGATTTTTTTAATCGCAAAACCTCAGCACCCATCTCATCTACACCCTCATCCTTCCCCCATTTCTATACACCTAACCGCAACACCCTATCTATTTTTCTGAGGTAGAAAATGCAACAAAATGTGTTTCGACCAGTTTGCTAGTCAAACGAAGAGGGAATTTCCCTGCAAGAGGTACTGGGCACGAGGTGAAGGACCGGAGACGGTAGCCAAAGAGGAGTACCCTGGCATAGAGCGGAGTGAAGAAACTGCCCTGATGGGTGGAGAACTGGAGAACAATGTAAGTCAGATGGAGTGTAGCACTCAGGATGAGGGTGTGGACCTCAGTGCCCACAGGGGTGAAGAGTTGCAGGGAGTCAGAGAAAGGTGGGGATCAAAGCAGTGAAGAAGGAAAGAACAGTGACATCAGTGTCCAAAGGAGTGAAGAAGATAAGGACGTGATAGCAGGAAACAAGGTGAGAGGCAAGGCTGGGTGCACATTGACGAGAGGTGGCGATACAAGGAGGGAACCTTAGACAAGAAAGATAGAACGTTTGTAGAACTTTTGTTTGAGGAATGTACTCTTGATGAATGGGCTAAGGAGTATGAGAGAGCGAGAAAGGGGACAACAAGAGGGGAGATCAGGGAGATCACGGTGGGAGAGGGAAAGAATCGGGATCAGGACACTAGTTGGCATCACCAGTGGAGGGGTAGGTCGCAGAGAAGTTGCCCATCGTCTTACCCTGCCTCATTCCCGCACCCCAGAGTTTGTGCGCTGCTCAGACCCCGACCCATTCCTCTCTCTACCCTGACATGGGACCCTGATATCTCTATTGTGGTCAGCCAAGTGAAACAGGCAGCAGGGGCTACGAAGAGAAAGGACAAGAACTGACCACAGAATAAGTGCCAACAGAGCCGAGAAGAGAAAGGCGAAATGTTCCTATAGCCCAGTAACACAGACGACCAACCAAGAACCTGGGACAAGCCAAGTCCCAGGTAATGGGAAGCTGAAAGACATTTTGTTTGGCGGCACACACTAGTGCCACCTAGACCCTTTGGGCCTATTAACACATTTTCAGAATTTCCACCAAACTTGTTTACCGTTTACCACAGCTGCCACTTGGTTGAGCTGACTTACTATGAGATTATGAGTGGTGGAAGGGTGGTGTAAATCTCCATTTTTGGAGTCCATAAAATTCCATAGGGATTTTGGTGGAATTACTGCAAGTGGTAACTCTGCAAGGGTAATTCTGACAATGATTGCTTTTAAAGATGAGGATTTACCACCAGCAGGATGCTGGGGATAAATCCACTGGTTTATCATCAAACTCAGAACTTGGCGGTGCATTCCATTACCTCCAAAAAATGACGCTAACAGAATTACTGCTACTTTCTTACGGGACCGCCAAGCTTGTTTTAAGATCACATGTTTTAAGATCACAAGAGGGGAGCTTGGAGACCTCACAAGGTGGAAAGGAAGTCAACTTTACATTTTAGTTGGCTTGATATTTCAGTTGCTTCAAGCCCTGGAAGCCATTCTGGCATTCTGTTGCACTTTCACTTTTTTGCTTCCCTGTTATATTTTTTCCCAAGCACTCTAACGGCCCACAATAAGTCACGTCAACCTTTATGTTTCAGAGTACAGCTCGGCTTTTGATCTGTGTCATCAATGTGACACCAGTCACCAACAAGTCTGTCAACAGTGTTCAAGGTGGAGTAAATACCCACACAGATCCTGGAGGGAGACTGGACACTGGCAGTACAGGCACACTTCTGGCTGGAACATTCAGAGCCACTTTTCTCGGGCTCTTTGTCAATCGAGGCACAACCATGCCTCAGATATACACGAAACAACTAGCATGCAACACTTTCCTTCCAAAGTAATATTTCTCCAATCCCATTTTATGTGATTAGAGCCTTTGCTGTCAGTCCTGGCCACATCAAAGGCTCTTAGATCATGGAGCGGCAGGTCAAGCACTGTCCCACCCACTTGGTGGAAAACTTGCATATGATTTAGTAACAGTACCACAAGCCAAAGCTCGGCCTCCCCAGGACGTGATATCTGCAACTCGTTAATCACTGCTTCCTCGCTGGCATGTCTATGCTAATGCCAGTTGTAATAACAATACAATAGAGCTTTATGTTGGACTGTCTGTTAGGGAGAAGATTCAGTTTCTGTGCCAATTCCCTTTAACCTGAGAGACCCCCATCAATGTTGCTGGACTCTGAACTGTTTTGATTTTAATCTCGTGAGTAAATGGAACTTTTTTCTACTCACTCATTCTTTTTCTCTGACTGGGATTTTTTTTCCACTGTTTTATGGAGTCTGATAAACTCCATATATTTACTACAGGCATATGCGTTTTGCTAGGTGACACCCGTCCCCCTCTGTGCAGTGTCACTGAAGAGTCGCTTGGAATTCTCTTAATGTTTAAATACATTATCTTGTGAGAACTATAGTTCCCAAGAATAATAAGATAACTTGTATCTTACTAAAACTTTTCTTTTGTGGGTCCAGCACACACCACCTTATGTGGGGTCCTGGGGGGGGGGGAGGGGGTGATTGACAGCTCAATTGGAGTGAATGAATGGGTTCCAGCATATAAGGCAAGGATTTTGGGCCACAGGTAGAGTCAACCACTGGGACTAGGAATCCGAAGCATAAGATGAGCAGAGAGGCCAGCCGCACCTTCCAGGACCACAGACGCACTGGTGAAGCCCTGCAGCTTTGTTGACCCCATTTTCAAATCAACATGGAGGATCCGCCAAGAACGACTTCCTCCCTTAGGCTGGTGGGAACAACTAGGCTCAAGACCTTCTTCATTTTGGGCCATCCCCTGATGTCATGCGACTTTCCCGGGCTGTAGAACACCAATGCCTGGGGTACCTGGACCATTATCGAGTGCATCATCTTCCGAAGATCGAACCTGGCTGAAACTTTTCAGGCATCCCGTGTGGACCTTCAGAGGCAGGAATTTTTCACCAAAAGTCCCCTCACCAGAGTTCAGAACCGAGTAATCAAAGAGGATCCATCCAACGAAGTTTGTGTCTTCTTGACACTGAGAAAAAGGCACCAGAACCACAAAGAGCCACTGAAGTAGCCTGAATCCATTGCTGCCGATACCTTCTCCTGAGTACTGCCACAGAAGCCCTGCCAAAGGTTCCCCATTCGCCACCATGACCAAGGAGCAGGAAGGGTCTGCAATGTTGCACCTAGAAGGAAGCCAGCTACAATTTCTTCTATACTTTCAAGGTACTCTGGGGCTTGGGTTGTAATTATCTTGTGCCATATCAGTGCTTCCTGGCTCAGGAAGTGCTGTTTTCTTCATGTAAGAATTGACCTCAACTCCTCTGTGCCGGCCTTACAGCCTGTGTGCTATCAGGAAGGCTCCCCCTGGAGCTCCTGTGTTTTCTTCATGAACCACTGACTGGCTAAGTAACCTTTCCTCTGAAGATATTAATCATAACTGGAACTGTCCATTTGACTTTGGCTGTACTGGTATCCCGAAGGTCCATCTTGTTGATCCTAATGGCTTTGGCAATGCTGGTTCCTCCATAGACTTTAATTGTGGACACTTTTAGAGTTAGGTAACAGACTGCCTATGTCCCTCTGGGTGAGTGTACTTGTTATTAACAGTTGCTAGCTGTGTTCTGTCTAAACCTTAAACGTTTTCTCCTAACTCAATTTCGTAAAGGTGATACATATCAGTGCTGTTACTGACCTTAATTGACATCACTCTGTGTGCTGCATATGTAAAGCAAGCATAGAAAAAGTAACTCACCTGCATTATTGTTCCTTTAATAATTTGATTCCATTTCTAATTGAATGTTGTTATTAGTTGCTGCATTTTAGATTTGCTTGTGTGCCTTGTGTATAAATATATAAATGCATATATTTTAATATACCTTTTAGTGAGTAAGTGTTTTCTTGGGTCTATGTATGTACTGATTTCTTGGTACTTCTCTACAGCTCACATAACTCCCTCCTAAGATAATCCTGGCTGCTCAGCCACTCTACTGGCTTGTGTAGTACAGGCCTATATTAAGAGAAGAGGCATATAATACCAGGAGATGCATCTTGTGAAGTCGCACACCAGTTGGACTTTAGAAAAACGTACCTAACATCATCTGGCTTCCAAGTGCTGTAATAGCAGGAACTAATAGTACATTGATATAGTGGTAATGAATGTATCTACTTCGGAAGGATGTAGAGCAGAGCTGTCTCTGCTGGGACCCAACCCTGTGGCTGTGGGCCAAACACAGAACTCTAACGTGAGTGCTTAACATGCTGAGCTATCCTTCTGGTGTTCAGTATATGATGAAAAGTTAACAAGTAATGTCTTGATAAGCACTTTTAGAAAACTGGAAAAAGCAAATCCAGAATCATATGTTTTACCCAGCAATGCCATATAGATCAAGTTTATAACTGATGCTTCTACCTTACTTTTACCAGTGTTTGAGTCAAATCAGTACAATTTGGTGGTAGTTCCCTCCCTCCTTCCCTTCCTCACCCCCTACCTCCTTGCTTCCCTTCCTCCTTCTCTTCCTCCTTTCGTTCCTTTCTTTGTTTTCCTTCCTTCCTGTTTGGCTGAATAAAGAAAAGGCTATTCTGTTGTAAAATGAGATTTAGAATAAACATCTGCTTTGCCTTGGGTGTGAGATCATGTAACATCGCCTGTGAGTTTACAGCAGCAATACTGATGACTCGAAGTAAGGACAAGTAGAAGACTCTGCTCACTGGCACCCTTTCAAATTCGCAAAAAAAGTTAGAGCCCCTTTTTAAAAGAGCTGTCAATTGCATGCAGGGGGCCACTAACGTTAGCACCTATGTGCTGTGGGCCCCCGTGCATGTATTTCAAAGGTCAGCAAGTTGAAGTGGACAAGAAACGAATAAAAGCAGGGCAAACTCACTTTTACTCTTCCCTTCACACTCTGCATCGTGCAAAAGAATGGATTCCTATGAAGTCCACCTGCTTTGGGCCAGATGCAAAACTGAGCCAGATTCCATAGCAATGCATTCGTAGTAGGCCTGCAGGAAACCGACGCAGACGTGCAACGAGCGCCACTGACGAGACGAAGGAGGACTGTCTGGCAGAGATCGTATCTCCGCTCTGTGGCTCTCCTCCGCCTCGTCACTGCTCCAGAATGGGGTAGCATGTCAAATGGATGCATACAAGCTTTACATCTCACTTTTACATCTCGAATTATAAAATGAGGCAGATTATTGTCTAGTGACACTCATTGCGGATGCTGAGAAATGGTGGAGGAGAATGCCTGGTGAAGATCTCAAGGACCCGTGTCATGTGGCGGTTCCGATCAGTCACCGTCCTCACAATCTGTGCTTCTATAAATGAGATGGGTGCACTGCCAAAGTCGCGCTGCAGTGGCAAGCACTCTTGGGTTCCCCACAAATGGCCAGTATTTTGGGCTACCAGAGGATTTGAATCACAAGACCAACTTGAATGTATCCGTGCAATTGCTGTGTGCTTCATCGCGGGGATCCAGCAGCACCGCCACACGCGGACCTGCCCCAGTATTGATTTCTTGGTGCTGTCCCCTCACTCAAGAAATCTATTTTGTTTACATTGGGTACAATGGAGACCAGAATGTCCCCAAGAGCAATAGGCCAATGCTTGAAGAGTTTGGCTACTTACATGGCGTAGTGTACTTTTGAGTTGGTCGCTTTAACAAATGTAACTGGCCTAGTGTGCTATAAAATGCACCACTTCTGAGAAACTTTCCAAAGCAAATGTACCCTGCGCTCGTATTCGATCGAGCAAGCCGTCATAAGAGGCCGCTATTTGTGATTCGCGAATGTGGGCAACGTCTTTGGTGCCCGTGACTATTTTCTGCCCTAGTCCATCTTCTGCATACTGAATATGCTGGTTTTTAGCCGAGGGAAAGGAAAACAGAGGAAGAGAAAATGAGCTGTGAACTAGACAACATGTCTCAATATGGAGATCGAGATCCCACAATGGTGGTCTCCATCGCCACATCTTACCCAGGAACAGGTGACGGGGAGGAACTGGCAGCGTGCCATACCGGGGCTCTTCCCTTAGTCCTGCACTAGGTATGGGCCATCAGTGCTGCCAAGGCCTCTGTCGGTTCACTTGACACCGTTCTTCTGAACATTGATGGAGCAGCGCGTGCCGTAGAAGCATGCTGATGGTACTCTCTCGGGGTTTACACTGACTTCATTTCAAGACAGCCTCTAACTGAGTAGGGAACTAGTTTAGCTACTCAGGCAATAATAGTCTCCTGTGCAGTCTTTCCGCTCTGATATCTCCTGACTTAATACAGCCTTTACCAAAGCATAATTCTGCTCTATCGTTTATTTGCTTATCCAGGTGGGGATTTGTGGAGCTCTGCACGCCACGCAGTGGGAGCTCTAGAGTGCTCAAGGAGGTAGTTCAGAATTGTAGATCGTAAGCATCAGGGAGCATGAAATGTATCCTGGAATGCAGCCGTGGGCGGCATTGGAGACCTGGCACAAGCCCTTTAAGTGGCCCCTATCATGATCCAGTGAAGGGCCTTCAATGTTAAGGTGATGCAGCCTCGTCATCACAGTACAATGATTAGCCTAGATATAGTTTAATATTATCTAGATTATGGGGATGCAACTAAGGGCTCTTTGGGGCCCTGGGCTTCACGTCCACAGAACTCAGTTGGGTTTAATTTATTTCCAGAACTTTGAGAGGAGCTGATTGAGCACTTCAGTGGGAGCAAGTCGCCCTCCAGGAAGCTTATGACCCACTTCTGTTTGATGGGATAGGGCCATGCCTCCGTTTCATTAAAACCTTGGCTTTGTGTAGGTATCTCAGAGTCCCAATACAGTGCAACAACGGTGAACCCAATAAGCATTGCCAAAGCTTAGCTGAATCATTTCTATTACATACTTGATTGATACTATTCATTTGCACGGGTGCAGTGTCTGATGTGACTTCCTTTTGTCCATATATTTAATTATAGTATCAATGTCTGTTTAGTGTCTGTTCCCCCTGTGCAGTTTAGGGTATGTCAGTGTCTTATATAGTGGGCCTCATTACACGGTAGGCGGTAAGGGTTTACCGGTACCGGTATTTTACCGGTACCGGTAAACCCTTACCGCCTTACTATGAGGTCCCTTTGCGGGTTGGTACATTAATGCCTGCTTTTAGCAGGCGTTAAAAAACGAACCCGCAAAGGGACCGGGGTGCTAATTATGGTACCGCAATTTGCGGTACCGTAATTAGCGCCTTCCCCATTCCCATTATGCCCTATGGGGCAAAAATGGGAATGGAGAAGGGCAATGGAGGAAGGAGGAATTACCGCCTTCCCAACCTTGGAATAGGGCGGTAATTCCCCTTTCCTCCAAGGCGGTACCGGTAAATTACCAGCATGAACCATGGCGCTAATAGCGCCATGGTTTACCGCCTACCGTGTAATGAGGCCCAGTGACATGCTGGTAGGTTTTCTGCTGCTTTTTCCACCGTCTGACAACTTTCACCGAAAATAATTTGTATTGTGTGTTCAGCTTGTAATTTTGTGAAAGTTGTGATCTTCCCAAGGTCACCAGAATAGAGCCTTAATGTGCCCTAATGCCTGGTGCCGGATGGGAAAGTGGATCTCCTCTTCGATAAGTTTCATGTTGGACTGGTTACAGATCCCGTCTTCCTCCGGTTTCCAAGTTTATCTGTATCTGATGATGTCAATCTCCAGCCTGTGACTGCTCACTGTATCCTGTCAGTATATGTCTTTGTTTGATGTGTTTAACTCTTAGTAAGAATTCTGCATATATGTGTGGTCTCCTCAGTGCTCAGTAGTACTTCATTATGTTCTGTGTCTCTGTCTGTTTCCACGCGAGTATGGGCCTTGATCCTTTGTCATGTGGTGCTTTCATGGTTTCTGAGAAACTTCTGAGGCACTAAAGATGATTCCCACGTGTGTGTGCGTGTGTGTATATAGTAGGAAAGTTCATTTGAGTCAACTCACACATTCCACAACCCGACCTAATGTGTGACTTGGATTAAAAGAATTTTCCTAAATTCACATTTCAGATGAAAGGTTTTTTTTCAAATATTTTTAAACCCACCATAACTTTCTTGGTGTTGTGTATATATATATATACACTAAAAAAACGTTGTTGAGGGGACGTTATGGTTAAGTTGCCCTAACAAAAACCTGTACACTTCACTGCAAAAATACTTTTCACCTCCCCTTTATGCTTCAAATTAAAACCGAAAAACCCCTGAAATTCGACAGCTATGGTAAACTAAGCCCCCAACCCTGCCACCACCCCTGTGCACTGCTAACACTAACACCCAGACCATGAAAGATGTTATCTCAAATGTCAATGATGACATCAATGACGACATCACTTGTTTAGCCCCTTTCTTTTCCTTCCCTGCCATACATATATATGTACATTCAGTAAAAAAAAATCACTAAAGGAATGTTAGACTTCACAGTGAAACCAAAAAACACTGCACATTCCCCCATTTTGGTAAGCTCAGCAACCATAACTCGCAGCATCTACGTGAATTGCTAAGACTAACACCGAGGACATCAAATATGACATCACAAATATCATTGATGACATCACTGATGACATCACATGTCTGTCTCACTTATTTTGGTGCATTGCAAAATCTAGGCCAGGTGGTTTTATTCACTGACAATCACAATATAAAAATTGAAAAGGTGCTGTATATCAAAATGGTAACCTTGTCGTGTGTTCTTAAAGTACTTTCCTTAGGGTCTGGTCTGAACTCATGGTGCATATGCATGGGGCAATAGCAGGCCTCAAACTCACAATTAATTTGTATACAGGAAGATAAACTTTCTGATGATGCTGTTTCTTTCTTCCTTACTTGAGTTTCCCTGTATGTGCCTTTGATTTGTATGCATTGGGTCTTCATATGTATTGTTTGTACTAGTACAAGTGTGTACTAAGTCTTGAATTGTTAGCTAGTTATTACATATTTAACATTACACAATCACCCCTGACATCTTGCTACCAACATAATAGAAAGAACCCCTTGTAGGTAGGGACTTTTTGTCAACATTATTTTCACATGTGATGTCATCAGTGATGTCATCAATGATATTTGTGATGTCATATTTGATGTCCTGGGTGTTAGTCTTAGCAATGCATGTAGATGCTGCGAGTTATGGTTGCTGAGCTTACCATAATGGGGGAATGTGGAGTGTTTTTTGGTTTCACTGTGAAGTCTAACATTCCTTAATTGACATTTTTTTACTGAATGTACATATATATGTATGGCAGGGAAGGAAAAGAAAGGGGCTAAACAAGGGATGTCATCATTGATGTCATCATTGACAATTGAGATGACATCTTTCATGGTCTGGGTGTTAGTGTTAGCAGTGCACAGGGGCGGTGACAGGGTTGGGGGCTTAGTTTACCATAACTGTCGAATTTCAGGGGTTTTTCGGTTTTAATATGAAGCATAAAGGGGAGGTGTAAAGTATTTTTGTAGTGAAGTGTACAGGTTTTTGTTAGGGCAACTTAACCATAACGTCCCCTCAACAAAGTTTTTTTGTAGTGAATTGTACGGGTTTTTAGTAGTACAATTTACGTATAAGGTGTACCTACTAAGAAAAAAATGTTGTACTGCATGGCACAAATTTTCAGTAGTGCAACATAACCAAAAGGTTCCTTCAGGAAGGGTCGTTTGGTAAACAGTATATAGCTTCCGAAGAATGCCACATGAAAATATACTGTCGTACAGCACCGTGACTTGTCCCAGAATCAGTACACACTTACCTGAACGAAGTATGCCTGTTGGGCAATGTGGAAATAGATTTTATATTCATGTAGGAACGTCCACCTTCAACATTTGCCTTAGACAACGCCAAAACCTATTGGTATGCAGCGATTTCAAATGTACTACACATTATATATTGGTAGGGAAAGTTGTACTTATCTGAAAAAGACATCAGCTAAATGCAGCTTTCCTCCCTAAGAAACAGCAGCAGTGGTGTAATGCAAAAGCATGAGAAACTGTGTTGCTACCTTGCACATAACAGACGGAAAAAATTTGTTGCCACACATACAGTCACTCATATTACCGTTTGATGCCTTTTTGCTCAATGCCGGACGCATATTACCTTATTGCCTGCCGTGGCAAAAAATAAAGCCACCCGTAAACAAAGTTAAAACGACCTTTCACAGTATAATTGAAAAAAAAACTTGAATACACTCCACGCACTCCTTATTTCTCTGTAAAGTACATAGGCGCAATAATCTTTGCCAGCAATAGTCTAAATCACGAATGCAGTAACGTGTGCTACTAAAAAGGACGTGTACTTGTTGTAATCCGAGGCGGCTTTGGCAGTAAGGATCACAAAAGAAAATCCTCTTTCAAGATGGCCACCATAGAAAGGGAAGGCGGTTATTGCATACATAGCCCCTCTTCCCTGCCCATTGTAGGTTGCAAAAAGCACAAGTACGTGGCGTGACGCAGAACCTGTAAATAAACATTCAGCGACGTACAAGGTAATAAGTTACATTTGCAAATAAAACAGTGGAATGGTAAAGAACACGTGACCATTTTACAGGTTACAGACTAGATTTATTTAATAACAAACTTGCAGAGACCATCGGAATAATCGCATAATCAATGTAATGATTACAATGCTGGTTAGGGAGGCATTGCAAATGTTGAAGATAAGGAGGCCGTTTTCATTGCGCAAACAAACATTTTGGGGTCTTCGTTGAAGCAGTCGCTTTGTTTCCACAGTTATTTCCCAGAAGTCGTCATGACGTTCAGCCTAGAGCACCATACATGATGTCACGTTGCTCCGAATAACGATTTCAGCGAACGGACAAAGCGGGCTTACAGTGTCAGTCCACATTATTGTTATGGACAGGGAACCGCTCACCAGCAGTTATATTTGCCGTCCGAAGAAGCCCTCACTCGGGATTTGAAAACCATGGCACGCACAGTATGGCAAAATGTACCTAGGTGCGAAAGGTTACAAAAAATAAGTGTTAGTAACCAACCTGTACCAACATTTTTTAAAAGATCAAATATAAAATGTGCAAAGTGCTACACAAAAATACGTGCTCAAAGTTGACATTTTAGTAATATGTTACTAATGTCCAAATGTACCTATAGGTGGAGGTTAGAAACGGCGAGATTTTGCATGCACTGTAAGAGAAAAAAAAAAAGCAAGTACACAGAAAGACGATAATTTAGGTATGAAACAAAAAAGAGTGGACAAATAAAAAAAAATTACGTCTCGTCATTTCAAAGAAGACCAAAAAAATGTGCAAAGTTATACCCAAAGCTATGTGGACAAAGTAAGCATTTCAAATTAGAAATATAAATAGTAAAAAAGGTTGAGTGCAGTCATACCCTGCAAATGAGCAACGTGTGCACTCTGCAACATTACAGGAAAATTGTACAAGGGCAGAAAAATAATACGTCAATTATATTAGCACAATTAGATGTGCAGTTATGTAAAAATAAAGCACGGTTTGCTGTACAGTGGACCAAAGTAAACTTACAAAATATATACAGCCTCCATTCTTTTTCGGCAAATCAGTCACGAATGTGTTTGCAGCGAAGAATCTTCGTTGACTGATATGCATGTCACTTACAAACTTTTTAAAACATAACCTCATCAATTGCTGTTTTTTTTTACCCTTTCATTCCGTGAATAGCGGGCAAGTTTCTCTTGGGCTCAAGGTGAAAAAACAATTGCCCCTTTACATTCACTCGGATGCGCGGGCGTACTGAGCGGTCAACCAAAAAAAGCAACTCGTGTGGCCTTCACTCAGAAGGCAAATACATTCCTTCTTTGAAGCAACATAATGAAATCTAATAATTCCCCGTTCAGTGTAAGGGGAAAAAAAAAGTTTTGAGAACCCCTCCCCTTATAACTTTCGCCCCCCTGCACCAAACATGACCAAACTTTCCAACCAAAGTCAGAGTGTCCAATATATTTTTTTTCCAAAGTTTGGCGACGATTCGTCCAAGGGTAGGACAGTTATAAGGCAGCCAAAAACAGTTGTTTCTATGGAAACAGCCACTCCACCAAAGCAACACAGTCACTAACATCCCTCTCAAATGTGCTGCAGTGGGTGACGGCAGGACCTAGAGGTTAAGATATATGTCCACGTACTTTTGAATGTATAGGTGTACAATGGCTTATACCTCCACCGCTAAGAAGGTCGTTTCTGGGTGCATGGGCTTCGGCCATGCAGCCAAGACTGTACACCCTCCCCAGAACCATCTGACATGCTAACCTATAGGACGAGTTTATGCACTGCAGTAATATGAAGTGGTGTTTCTGGGCAGAGCCTAGGGTTTTACGAGTATGATGTATGGGCTACGGGCTGCAGCCATGGAAGCAAAACTCTACATCCTGCCCACAATCACCTCAGAGATGTACAGTAGTACGGGTGTATTGATAGGTGTGCTATGCTTGACTTATTCTGGCCAGACACTGCACTCCTACCTGTTTGTACATATATATTATTGCAATGTGTTGATGTGCACTGGCTTATAACTCCAGTGCTTATAACTTTGTTGTTGGGTGCATGGCCTGTACACTCTCCCCTCAACCATGCAAGCGATAATCAATACTACACGTGTAGCCATGGTTGTGACATGCAGCGGTGGTTGTGGGCAGGGTCTACATTCTTGGAAGTATGGCCTTCGGCCTACGGCCATGCATGCAAGACTCTAGGCCCTGTCCACAACCACTGCAGCATGTCACGACCATGGTGGCGTACTATGCAATAACACACCCATAGGAAAATGTAATATAATAGGGAAATACACTCAAAATTAATGGTCACTAACGCCACGCGTGTCCTGCGAACATTTTCAAGGTGCCTGTACACAGCACGGACTTAAGTAGTAGCCTTATTACATCCCTCAGTTTCTGCACGTACAAACATCCTGAAGAAGGCGGCAATGCAGAATATATAATAGAGAATTGCCGACCAAACAAGTACAGTATTTAATCCGTCTCTTACTCCGTGATCCTCCCCACGCACTGTAGGAGAGCAAAACAGTTTTGAAAACAGCATTTCGCCTCTGGTAAGTAGCGCGCTGTCTTCAGATCCAAGATGTCGGGCGCATCCACACATTCTGAAATACATCACGGCTCGCTGTAGCCAATCGGCGCAGACGTTGTGTGTCTGCGGTGATAACGCCACACCCCCTGGCCAATTGGTATCATGTCCGCAGAGCGAACAGGGAAATGTGACCGCGGAGTGGACATAGATATCACTAATTTATTCAGACATATTTTTTGGTCGTTTTAAAGGAAAGTACTGGACGGATTGTCACCAAATTTACTAAAGCACGTTTTCGGGTCCAAGTCCCTGCCCCTGCCACAAATTTGGTGCAAATCCGTCCAACGGTTTGGCCTGTAGCCGTGCGCAAAGTTTTTCCCCCATTCAGTCTATGGGAAAAAAATACTTTTAGGGACCCCCCCTATAACTTCCCCCCCTGGACCAAACATCACCAAACTTTCCAGAAAACGTAAGAGTGGCCCATATACTTTTTTTTACAAAGTTTGGTGAGGATTTGTCCAGGGGAAGCAAAGTTATAAGCCGCCCAAAAGGTGCTCTTCCTATGGAAACAGCAATTTAACCATAACTACACGGCCACTACCGTATATATATTGTGTGCATTGTGTGTTCTAGGGTTTCCTTATTTAAGAAGAACTGATGTTGTTTACTCTTGCACTCTTGTTTCTTGCTTCGTTTTTCAGAAATGATTGATTGGGGGTGGGGGAGAGCATGTCTTCAGCCTAGAGAAGGATGCCTATCCTCGTATCATGTAGTTGCAGACTTGTTGTTGAAGCTTCCAATTTCAAAGGACATGTGTAGGACCTGCATGTACAGTTTAAACATAATGGTGGTCCGGCATCATCTGTTTTACTCTTGTCTACTGTTTGAACACATCTGTTTTCATGGTGTTTATTTTTGTAGTGCATCTGGCCTGGGAGTACATTTCCTTGGTTATGTCATATGTCTTCCCTCCAATGCCATCGTCAAGGTGTTGCCTGTGATAGCCATGGGCGACCGAATGACTCAAAAGCTTTTGGGACTCCACAGAGCAAGCACATATTTTTCCTTTGGGGGGACCTGTCCAATGGGCGAAACAAAAGCCGAGCTTTCCTGGAACTTATTTGCTGGTCACTCTGTTAAAAACAAAGTGCCCTACGATTATTTGCTGGTCACTCCTTCATTCTGTCCAACCCACTCCCCTGCCTTTTGTT
Organism: Ambystoma mexicanum; assembly: GCF_040938575.1. Taxonomy (NCBI): domain Eukaryota; kingdom Metazoa; phylum Chordata; class Amphibia; order Caudata; family Ambystomatidae; genus Ambystoma; species Ambystoma mexicanum. Next base: position 909,721,738 of record NC_090931.1, on the reverse strand, counting down.
ACCTACAGCATTCCTCTCTCACACGTTCTACTCCTGGATTAGGCCACCTTCGTAGTTGGTCTGACAGCCCCAGAATAAATATTCTGGCATCTACCTGCAGTACCATAGATAGACAGAGCAAAAATGATAACCCTTTGTGTATACAAGGGTAGACCAAGCACGCTCTTGAGCCCCTCATACGCCCAAGTCCAATTGATCTTCATCTTATAATACTCCAAAACTGCCTTGGAATCCCAGTGCCTATATTACCTCACCAACATTTTTTTATGCCTCCTCTCCCTAGTAGGTAGTCCATATAAAATGGATGTACACACATTGATGGTAATACGAATATTTAGTCCTTCCTAACCCCCCTCCCTGTGTCTGGAAACTCCCCGCTTGCTTCTCCCCCCTCTTACTTCACCCTTGCTCATGTAGCAACGTGTCCCCCTGAAACTGTTCCCCCGCTGCCGTTGTGTCCTTCCCGATCTGTGCCTCCACTAAACTATTCCCTCTTAGGATGGTACCTTTTTCTGAAAATCCATCCTTTTACATCATTTGCCAACTGCGCTTTCTACTGACCTTCTCAAGATAGCTCTCCTCATGAAATGTTTCCACTTCCAAAATGCTCTTCATCTTTGATTTAAAATTCATTCTCTAAACTTCTCCCCTTTTATTATGGTTCTATGTCTGTGGACATCTCCACGTACCCTCAAAATGTAATTTTCATGTGTTCTTTTTCTGGCACCAATAGTCTTTGGATGAAGTGCTTTCGAGAAATCAAAATTGATAAGTCCCATGTGCCCATGGACTGTCAAAGACCTACATTGTTAGCAGCCTAACTATGTTATATTGATAAGGCGGAGCCTGTGTCGCGTGAATGGAAGTTTATTGAATCGTTGGAGGGCCCGGAGTGCCACAGCATTTCTGCAACCAATCAAAATCAGATGCTGGAAGAAATGCATTCTGTTTTGATTGACCGAGCAGGTGGGGGTGGGAGCATCACTGAATCCGATCTGTGCCCCTACTATGTCATACAAAATATTGAAAAGGACCCGGTTCGTGAAAAACACTCTAAAGGGTTTTGTGCATTTTTTCTTTATGAACGGGGTTGTTCAAAATGATCTGCAAAGTACACAAAAGAGGTGGGGGGATTAGACTGTGGACCAAAACACCCCCTATCTTTAGGAACACCCTAAAAAATATAAACTAAAGAATGGTCCACAGTGTAGTATCACGGTGTCGCGTGTCCAACCTCACTGATTAGAAGGCAGGAATAGGGGTAGAGAAAACACAGTATACATATCTCTAAACATTAGTGCTTTGGTATTTTAAGCTCTACACAGTGGGAATTGGACCAGTTATACAATTATCAATTTTATTTAACCTTCAATGGTAAATATACATCATAAAAATGGCAACATGGCATAATTCACCATTTAATACAAAACTAACACAATCCTTAAAAACCTTTGTACATATAAGGAAGAAAAAAAGACAATAAAGAGAAAGCAAAAAAACACAGAAAAGACCAAATCGCATCAGTGACAATTTAAGTACACCGGGAGAAAAAGAGTGCACATATAATCCTAGGGAACCACAAAATCAGGGATTACAACATAAACATACAAAAATGTAATTAAATCAAATTATTACTCCTAAGTCTAACCACAATAATGGGGTTAAAGGAAAATAGCACAACTCAAATAGCTACTAACTTCCACACTACTTCACTCCCATTTAACCCGACATGTTTCATTCCTCACTCATTTCATACACACGCAGTCAAGGGAAATTCATCAGGGGGGTATACCTAAAAGCACGATATGTCTCAATAGGTCGTTTAACGCGGCGGAACTGAAGTTACTGCCTCTCAACCTGAATAGTTCAAAGTGAACATTTAATGTTCCACAGCTATTCTGCCAACTACCGTGTTTAAGAACCACGCGAACACTGGCTTTAGCACGGGCACCTGGACCCAAACAGTTTGCAGTTATTTCAAAAGTTAACTGTTATAGCGTCCGATACAAAAACAGTTAGATTCTTGTGGTTGTGGTAGAGTTCGGACTGCCCTCTCGCGAGGAACGGACACGTGACACCTGTGGAAAGACAAGGAGAGAAAAGACCAATCACTATAGTCCCTCATTCTTGAGGCTGTTAAGTTACGAAGTCTCAGGAGCTAACAAGTGCTCCAACCTTGTCAAATTATAGGGCTGATCAAACTGGGACCGGACTCCTTATGTTAAGAAATATCAAAAACTTCATTATAAAAAACCACAAAGAGCGGCAACCTCTCTAAAGGGCCAAATTACTCATAAACCAACACATCATTAGTTGATGTTGGAAAATGCACTAGATAGTGCAAAGACGGAAGTACAGAAAACAAAAAAGAGAGAGAAGTAGCCAGAAAAACAATTCTTCCCAAGTTGGGTGCAGTCGGATCATCACAAAGCTCACCTTACTTCAACAAAAGAAGGTATATGGTGGATGGCTGAACAGATTCAAGTGCCCTCTATCAAATCTCTACACAGGTTCCACTGAAGAGCGCTTCCAGTCATCTATTAGACCGTGTATTGGGGGAGAGGAAGAGAAAGGAAAAAGGAAAAATGAAAGGTGCTGTTGACAAAATCTCGAAATCTGTTTCTACTCTAAAGAGTAATGGATTCGAAAAATCACTCTGCCTTACCTTAAGTTGATGGCGTTATGTGTAGCTCTAATACGATACTGCACATAGCGAAAATGTTGCCGTGTTGCACCACTTAATCGCGTATGTCTACATGGGTAAAGAAAATATAGATAAATAAATATATGTGGACCGAATCTAATTCAGTGAAACTAAACATGCTTATTAATTAAGCAACAGTAGTATATAGCATGTCGTGACACCTATGTCCTGACTTTAGAGGCACCATCAGTACCGAGCTCAAATCTGAATCAAGGTAGCGGCTACAAAGTCTCGCTTACTGCAGCCTTTAGCACCAAAAATAAACACTTGTGCTCGTGGTAAACAGCTTAAGGTATAGCCATCGGCAAGGTCTTTCGCACAGGCATAAGCAGCCTTTTAGGCAAATTAGCAAGTAACTAACATAAGCACCCTCTAAGCAAAGGGGGGCATGCAATATACAGCCCTCCCCCGTTATGGCTGGCTAACGTATCAACAGACAGGCCATGGGACTGATGTAGTTGTCAGGTTCAAAGCACAAGCTGCTCTAGTGATTACCGTTGCGAAGTCGACATCTCTTCAGCGCGGCCAATAAATTACTGGCGTGTCATCAGGTGAAATGCAGCCCAGTTTCTTGTGAGTCTCGTCGCGTTTGTAAAATTCAGGCAGGCGAAGGATCTGTGCTCCGCTCTCTCGTTTAAATAGGCGTGTCGATAAGTCTCACTTAATTATGGGCAGCTGTAATGGCTATCGCTCCCACGGACGTCTTCATTTCGAGGGATTATGGGACTTGTGGTCCCAATATCGCGTTAAATATCAAACCTTCCCTGGACCAACTTTAAACGGATGGAAACAATAAAGCTCACAAAATCGATCGTATGTTGAAGATTGTGATTAGTTTAAACGGGTATTAACCCAAAAGCCGTCCTACCTTGAATTATAAATATTTACTGACAACTACGCATGATTGCCTTCACAGACACTTTGCTCTACTGAAAAGAACTTAAACCACCAAAAAACCACGGGCACGCGGCCACGAACAAGGCACACAGCCCCAAAAGAAAAGGCACAAGATTTCCATGATATTGCACTGTTCTTTTAAACTAAAAAAATTTCAAAATGTAAGTATACTGGCAAAGGGGCGCAGGGTAACTCATCAAGGTGGTCCCAAGGCAATGAAGGGTTTGAACCCTTTCCCCAATGTTGTAAACATGGGCCGTTAAACGTATCCTGTGGCGGGCTAAAGCGGACATATGTCGACACATCATGCACTAAATCGTTGCATTGAGGCGTAATGCTATCAGCCAACCTAGGTTAACCAATCAAGTCTATCATTCAGGCCTGTAAGGGAACTATTTGTGAGGAAAATCATGCGTTGTTCCTTTTGTAGTAATGTTAATTTATCGCGATTGGTATCACCAGACGGATTGGTTTTCCAAAGGACACTCCACCGTAAGTCCTCTATTTTATGGATAAACTCTACCCAATGGTCTACCAAAGGGGCATTTTGGGTCCTATTCCTGATGCAGCTCTTATGTTCCCCTATTCTTGTTTTGATTTTCCGCTCTGTTTTTCCAATATACAATCGGTTACACGGACACCAAATTGCATAGATGAGCATCATGGAATTACAATTGCTGAAATGTGTTTGCCGCCACGGAGTTTTGAGTCCCAGATTCACTTCTGTGCTTCTAGAGGTAGAGCTGCAACAAGCACAGTGACCGCAAGCTGAATGGCCGGCTAGTTTGGGAAAACCCCATTTCTCAGGGAGTGTACTTTGTTTTATAGTCCTCAAACTCACGTCATTACATGTGATTAGTTCCTTTAGGTTTCGACTTCTTTTGAACGCACCTATAGGTTTTTCAAGTGGTTTTTCCCCAGACTCCAAAATATTCCAATTTTTCAACAGGATCTTTTTAATCTGGTTAGAGAGATGGCTAAAGGTATTGACGAACACCAGTTTTTCATCATCTTTAGTCTTAGCTTTGGTTTTGTATTCCAAGAGCGCTTGCCTATTGTTGTTAAAGGCTCGCTTTTTTGCCAAATGTGTCAATTTAGCTGGATACCCTCTTGCAATTAGTCTTTTGCTTAGGCCCTCTGCTTCTTCTTTAAAGTTAGATGTTGAGGAACTGTTCCTTTTCAAACGCAGAAACTGGCCTAGCGGCAGGTTGTCTTTGACATGCTTAGGATGAAAACTCTCATAGTGTAAAAGGGAGTTTTTATCAGGTTGCTTATGGAACGGTTTAACACTAAGCAACTTGGTATTAGCATTAGATATTATCGTGATATCTAAAAAGTTGAGTTCTTCATTACTTTGACTCATAGTAAACTTCAAAAACCGGTCTTGTACATTAAGCCACTTGTAAAACTCATCTAGTTCTTCTGTAGTCCCATGCCATATAACGAAAATGTCGTCTATATACCTTTTCCAAGTTCTGATCTTATGTCTAAAGGTATTGGCTGATGATAAGATTTTATGGGTTTCAAACTGCTCCATATAGAGGTTCGCCACACTCGGTGCTAAGGTGGCCCCCATTGCCGTACCCTGTATCTGCCTAAAGTACTCACCATTGAAATGGAAATAGCTCTCAGTGCGGGCCATTTCGGCGCACCATAATACAAATGACATAGATACTGCGGATTCAGGGTATTCAGACGAAAGGCGTTCTTCCAGCATTTCTAATGAGGCTTGTTGAGGTATACTCATATACAGAGCCTCAACATCTAGACCCACTAGTAGTTCACAGCTTGGATCGAAAGCTAGATTTTCCACCTCGTTAATCATTTGTATCGTGTCCTGTACGTAAGATTGCATTTTACGTACAAGGGGTTGAAGGAAAAAGTCAGTGAACCTAGAAAGAGGTTCTAAAACTGAATTCACCCCCGACACAATCGGTCTTCCTGGTGGGGGTGATACATTTTTGTGGATCTTGGGCAGTGTGTAAAATTGCGGAGTCTGCGGTTTCACAGCACTCAAGAAATCGGACTCGTTCGTTGTAATCCACCCACGTTCTTTGGCCTTCATAACTTTCAGACGGATCCGTTGTTGTAGTTCTAGCGTGGGGTCACCTGGTAACGGTGTATAGCACTGCAGGTCGAGAAGTTGTCTATAGCATTCTGTTAAATAAGACTCACGATTCTGGAGTACTATTGCGCCCCCCTTATCTGCTTTGCGGATAATGATGGCTTTATTCTCAAATAGATCCCTCGTGGCTTTCTTTTCACGGTTACTGATGTTGTGAAAAGTGGATCTCTTCTTCGCTTGTGACTCAAGATTCTTCAAATCACGCAATACTCTTCTTTCGAAGACCAATGCCTCCGCTGTCCTCTCGCTAGTGGGTACACAAAAATGAGATTTGATGTGAAGTCCTGTGGTTCCACTATCACTTTCAAATTGCTTGTCTTGAAAGTACTGTTTTAAATTAACTTTCCGCATAAATGCAAAGAATTCTTGTCGAAAGAGAAACTCATTGTGCAGGTTCGTAAACACGAACCCCATACCTTTCTCTAACACTGACGTTTCATCGTCTGTGAGTTGGTGGGAGGAGAGGTTCACCACAAGGCCTGCATACTTCTTGTCACTCGTGCCTCTGGTTCCCAGCCCATTTGGCCCAGGTCTAAAAAAGAAGAAGAAGAGGCAGAACCAGGAACTCGCGAGATGTTACTGCCTCTGTTACCGCGAGTCCCGCGATTTCCAGTGTTTCTCCCACGATAGTTATTTCGCCTGTTGCTCTGTCCTCGTTTCTGGCCACCTCGAGTAGTGCTGAGGTCACCATAATTACTTCCATCGCTAGAGCTAAACGAGGTATTTCGAAAGGTAACCCGTTTTTTGTTACCCATTCCTGGTGGATTGGAAGGGTCGTCTGGTTTATAGTCATCAGCTGTGTAATAAAACGCTTTTTCATGTGTGAAATTCTGAATGTCTTTGTTCAATCTCCTAACTCGATCCTTAAGTGTATCCTCCTTGAAAGCATTCATTTCTGCTAGAAGGGACTCTGCTTGTTTTTTATACAGGTCGAGAGGGATTGCTTTTTTGATCTCTTCTTCCAGGGTCGATAGCTCAATCAAGATTTTCTCTGACATTTCATTAGCCGTGTCAATGATCAGAATCATCCAATCCCTTCCACATTTAGTGGCAACATAGCTCCATTGCAGTATAAAGTTTTTATTATCAAGAAAAAGTCGAGGTTCATTTCTAACGACCAAACCCTGCGGTAAAATACCCTTTCTGAGATATTCGAGCATAATGGACCAGTGGAGCTCCGTACGGATCAATCTTTTCTTAATCTGGGAAAGTTCATCCCACTTTGTGATATTTGCTGTTACATCTGCCGTCCCTCCCAATAGTGAGGATTTATTGAGGAGTTCGGTAACGTACTCATCATTGTAGCTTCTGCATCATTCCAACGCCATACTACTACAATGTAGGGAGCAAGGTAGGGTAAGGATAGAAAAGGGAGAAGAGAAGACAAGTGGTCAAAAGAGCCCGGTTTGAAATTGACCAATCCTATAATGAAGTGATCTACCTCACAGCCAAATAGCTGTACTGGAACAGCAAAGTACACAAAAGAGATGGCGGGATTAGACTGTGGACCAAAACACCCCCTATCTTTAGGAACACCCTAAAAAATATAAACTAAAGAATGGTCCACAGTGTAGTATCACGGTGTCGCGTGTCCAACCTCACTGATTAGAAGGCAGGAATAGGGGTAGAGAAAACACAGTATACATATCTCTAAACATTAGTGCTTTGTTATTTTAAGCTCTACACAGTGGGAATTGGACCAGTTATACAATTATCAATTTTATTTAACCTTCAATGGTAAATATACATCATAAAAATGCCAACATGGCATAATTCATCATTTAATACAAAACGAACACAATCCTTAAAAACTTTTGTACATAAAAGGAAGAAAAAAAGACAATAAAGAGAAAGCAAAAAAACACAGAAAAGACCAAATCGCATCAGTGACAATTTAAGTACACCGGGAGAAAAAGAGTGCACATATAATCCTAGGGAACCACAAAATCAGGGATTACAACATAAACATACAAATATTTTATTAAATCAAATTATTACTCCTAAGTCTAACCACAATAATGGGGTTAAAGGAAAATAGCACAACTCAAATAGCTACTAACTTCCACACTACTTCACTCCCATTTAACCCGACATGTTTCATTCCTCACTCATTTCATACACACGCAGTCAAGGGAAATTCATCAGGGGGGTATACTTAGAAGCACGATATGTCTCAATAGGTCGTTTAACGCGGCGGAACTGAAAATACCGCCTCTCAACCTGAATAGTTCAAAGTGAACATTTAATGTTCCACAGCTATTCTGCCAACTACCGTGTTTAAGAACCACGCGAACACTGGCTTTAGCACGGGCATCTGGACCCAAACAGTTTGCAGTTATTTCAAAAGTTAACTGTTATAGCGTCCGATACAAAAACAGTTAGATTCTTGTGGTTGTGGTAGAGTTCGGACTGCCCTCTCGCGAGGAACGGACACGTGACACCTGTGGAAAGACAAGGAGAGAAAAGACCAATCACTATAGTCCCTCATTCTTGAGGCTGTTAAGTTACGAAGTCTCAGGAGCTAACAAGTGCTCCAACCTTGTCAAATTCTAGGGCTGATCAAACTGGGACCGGACTCCTTATGTTAAGAAATATCAAAAAATTCATTATAAAAACCACAAAGAGCGGCAACCTCTCTAAAGGGCCAAATTACTCATAAACCAACACATCATTAGTTGATGTTGGAAAATGCACTAGATAGTGCAAAGACGGAAGTACAGAAAACAAAAAAGAGAGAGAAGTAGCCAGAAAAACAATTCTTCCCAAGTTGGGTGCAGTCGGATCATCACAAAGCTCACCTTACGGTAGTTTGCGCAATACTTCAACAAAAGAAGGTATATGGTGGATGGCTGAACAGATTCAAGTGCCCTCTATCAAATCTCTACACAGGTTCCACTGAAGAGCGCTTCCAGTCATCTATTAGACCGTGTATTGGGGGAGAGGAAGAGAAAGGAAAAAGGAAAAATGAAAGGTGCTGTTGACAAAATCTCGAAATCTGTTTCTACTCTAAAGAGTAATGGATTCGAAAAATCACTCTGCCTTACCTTAAGTTGATGGCGTTATGTGTAGCTCTAATACGATACTGCACATAGTGAAAATGTTGCCGTGTTGCACCACTTAATCGCGTATGTCTACATGGGTAAAGAAAATATAGATAAATAAATATATGTGGACCGAATCTAATTCAGTGAAACTAAACATGCTTATTAATTAAGCAACAGTAGTATATAGCATGTCGTGACACCTATGTCCTGACTTTAGAGGCACCATCAGTACCGAGCTCAAATCTGAATCAAGGTAGCGGCTACAAAGTCTCGGTTACTGCAGCCTTTAGCACCAAAAATAAACTGCTAAATGTTTTGGGCACCTATATCCTATGTATAACAAAATTTGAAAGCATATCAAAATATTCCTTTGTACGATAAGAACATTTACAGCACAACATTTACAGCACAAACAGAAATCCCTGCTTGAGGCAAACTAGAAATAGAAAAAGGGGTGAAGGGAAAACAAACCTCACATCCCTTCATATTGATCATTCAGATGTTCTCCAAAGATGTTTTTCCCAAAGGAAGGAGAATGGAGGTCTTAATTCTCCCATCCGTCTGTCCATGGAGTGCCCCAACACTAGGATCCCAGGGCACACATGCAGAATGTCCACCAGTTCAGTGAGAGCCTCTGGGTGCTGAGGTTGCTCTGTTTAAATGAATCCCTCCTCCTGGCCAAACGGCAGCAGGCTAGATTTGACGTGTCCATGGGTGCCTCATCCCATCAAAGGAGAGCTGTTGCAGTACCTCTTTCTGTAACTCTCACTGTTCCTCCGGACAGGATGTGGCACGTGTTCAGAGATCATGTGTATCCAGACCATGCTAGTCCTTTCTGTTCTGTGGCAGGGAGTCTACAAGTAGAGGGACGGCCGAGCCCTCTTTGGAGAGGTTTTTCTCATGGGATTGTGCTCGTCCTGGCTGAATGGAGGACATCCCCGGAACCCAGTGCTTGAGGCTGTGAGTGTCCGGGTGTGGATGTGCGTTGCAACCACTTCCATGTTCCCCAGATACTCTTCCCAAAGGAGGATGGCAAGGCAACCCACTCATGAACCCGTTCATTGCTTCATGGTGCCCCCACACATCTTCCCACTGGAGATAGGATGAACTTCTGGGAATATTCAGGGATCGCCAGCAAAGCAACGGTGGTCCACGTCTCGCCTGCTAGTGTTTAGCTCATAGGAGCTAAATTACCACCCAGGCTAAACCAGGGCAATGACTCCATTTAATGCAATGGCCACCACTACAGTGATGTTAGCTGCTACAAAATAATCATACAAGTTGCCAGTCAGACTGTGTATATGCAGTCAGGGACGTAATTTCACCACAATGCCAGGGTAGCGGAAGTGATGTCCCCTGACCCATAACCTCGAATGACATCACAGGAAGTGATGTAATTTCAAGCCATCCCCAAGTGACATCACAGGAAGTGATGGCTAACAACCTTTTACCCCTTGACAAAAGAGGAAGTGGCATCCCATAGCATTGTTCCTCAGTACACTAAGAAAAATATGCTGTGCTGGCTATGGGGGTTAGGTTTCTTATTAACATAACACTTATTATTACAGTGCTTAGAAGCAGCAGGGATATTTCATGGCCCACTAGTAAACTTGATAATTGCAGTGCTATATTTTTTTTAAAGGATTCATGAGGTTTATTGGGCAGATATCCTGTATACATCTTTCTTTTTAACTGCATAATTTATTCTACTGCATATTCTGCCACAATTGGATAACTCAGAGAGTTTAAATCATATGATTATTTTCTATTTCTGCTGCAAAATGTGCTGTAAAATGTGCTATTTTCGACCTGGAGATGGGTACAGCTAGCCCCTTTGCGTCACTCAGTGTGGGAATCTCTACCCCATAGCAAAAATCATAAGATGCCACCCATTAATATATGGGCAGTAAGTGAATATATCGTAAAGTGAAATACACACATTTAGTTCAATTGACCTTTCCCTTTAGAAGAAAGTGCACAAGGCACATTAGCATTTGCCTTTCCAAAAACGTTATAAGCACTGGGAAAATAACCCGAGAGAGGAGAATATCCAATAACTATGCTGGTAAAGTATAAAAGGTGCCCACCTTTTAAACCCAACAATTTATTTATTTATTTATTTAACATTTATAAAGCACTCACACAGCCCGCAGGCATCGAGGCGCTGTTACAGGGATTGTTTGTTTTTTCTTAGTTGCGTAATTGTGTTTTTTTTTGTCTTAGTTGCGTATTTATAACGCGCTTAAACACCCAGAGGTTTTTAAGCGCGGACCCGGGGATCGAACCTGTTGTTGCTTCGTGTCGTCTTGCTTCCAAGACGCGCACGCTGCCGCTGAGCTATCCTCCCGGGACAAAATATTAATAAAATATAATAAAATATTCCAAGGAAAACAAAATTCAAACAGGAAACATAGAACGTCCATGCTGGTATGTATAGGCAACCAAAATCAATGAGTTTCTCTGTTAAATAATTAGCCTCCCCCTTTGATAATTTGGAAATATCCGGGTTTTATCCTAATAATGGCTACTGTAATGTGAATGTAAAGGATCAGGCACCCCATTTAAACTGGAACCGCAGCATGGCCCAACAGCACAGCGACTCACTGGCATCTCTCATGTGGAGCTCAGGCACTTCACATGGCACTTCACATGCAAAGCGGACATTCTCAGAGGGCCTTTGGTGCGCTGTTTATGTGAATGGGGCACTGGGCTGACACTGCTACCCCCACTCCATCCCATGCTGTTAGTACCCCATGGCCTGAGGTTAAACTCTATTGTGGTTTTCTAAACTCAGTGCATGGCGCCACCTCAAACCCCCCACCCCCCTGCGTCGGGCATGGTGTGCACATGGATTTCCTCACGTCGCAATTCCAGCTGGAATATCAGCTCAAAACGCTGTCTTGCTCCGGTTATTGCCCCCGCGTGGGAAATTGCCCCGGGACATGTAGTGTGGCACTGCGGAGGGCTGGTATACAGGTTTGGGATGTGTGTTGCATGGCAGGTCTTGTAGCTCATCCAGCACGCGCAGACCTTCGCCTTCTTCTACTAGTTGGTTACCTCTCTCCAGAGCCTCTGCTGCCTGCTGTATCATGAACGCCCTGGCACTGAGCCTCCTCCTGGCACTCTGCGGTGCAGGATGGGCCTTCACTGCATCGGTAAGTCTTGAACGTGACAGGGGCACGCCAAATGTTTCATGTATGAATGTGTGCAATGGGGGCGCACTAGTTCAGTGTGTTTCAGCCTATACATGCAAATGATTATACAATAAATGTAAATACATAGCAGTACCTTTGTAGAGCCATGATTTCACAAGCCATTCCCAGGGTTTACAGGGAAAATATATGTTGAGTCCAACTCCCGAACTGGAGTTCAGTAACGTGGTGTCGAAAGTTACCTCAGGTTGAGCTCAAACATTTACATGCGCACAAATAAGGACCCTATATTAAAACCTTTTGCTGGCACAAGTGATAGGATATTCTCCCCTTATTCAGACCGAATTGCTGCGCACTGTGCACAGTGCACAAAATGAATCATAGATTTGCATTCAGAATTCCTCCCCCTTGGCCCAATTGGGCAGTTACGTAATTGCCCAATTGTGCAAAGCAGATGGTTGAGGGTGGTGTGCTGCACATTTTAAAGCACACCCCACATGTCCAAGTAGGATGCAAGTTGAAAAGCACACGAAAACAATAGAATTCCCTACTGCCTGTTTGGAACAGCTGCAGGAGGGTGCACAATGAATGAGAGGGTCACTTCTGACTCTCTTGTGCATTTATTAAAGTGAGACTGGAGTAATATGTCCTGCATGCATTTCTATCCCTAAAACATGGACAGAAATGCTTTTTCCATTTTTGACATTTCAAAATGTGGTTTCTGAGAGAAAGTCATACACCTGACACTAATGCATGCAGGTGGGCTGGCCAGCAAGTTATTTGCGCTGGTGCACAGCCCCCAAGTAACGAGCTAGCCACAGTTGCTTAAAATCAGGCAATTTAATAAAGGTGCATCCTCTGCACTCTTTCTACTTAAAAAAGTCAGGCCCTATAATATAACAATGCCCAGGCAAGTATCAAAGTGGAAGCGTTCCACAACATTTCACATATACTACAGGTTTACCGAAAATGTACTGTTTACCGATACCGGTAATCCCTTAGCGCCTACCGTGTAACGAGGCCCCATGTGTCCTGGGAGGCGGACGGCACCTGGCTGTCTGCTATTCACAGATTGTGGGGAAACAAGCATGAGCTCATGGTTGCTTAGCAGCCACGAGCTGGAATACTCCAGCGCCCGCCACTGAGGCAGGCATCTCGTGGAAGTTGCGAAGTTGCGTTTAGCAATCTAAGTATGGAGGTCGCAGAGGAGAGGCCAGGGGTAGCCGACGTGACCGCAGAGTTCACGGTGACGACTCCTGGAAACCTCCAAATTATATCCCTGGCTGCCCAGCACAGCCTCCATTTTTGTACAATGAAATGGTTTTTTTGTTACATTTAATTTGGGGTTGCAAGCAAGATCACGTGGGTAGCAACTGTGGCCCCAGGGATCGCAGTTACGAACCCTGGCAACCCCAAATGTGGTCACAGCATGCAGTGATACACCATGTTACTCGGCCATGTCAGTTTCTGCATCAAGGGTCATTGCCTACCTTCTCGTGCTGGCGCCGTTGCATGAATCTGGGCAGTCTCACACTTCCTATGGTAAATCCACATGCTCCTTACTCTCTCTCTGAAACTCGTTGGAATGTGTGTCAGTTCAGGTCGTGCAGGACTACTGTGATGTAAGGACTCGCATTCATGAGAGTGCTTATCTTCCATCTATGACCCTCCTCAGAAATGTGGTGCAAAGGTAAATAAAGCCATAAAAGCATTGCACCTTGCTGTTACGCCCTGCTTCACCCACCCCTTTCCTTTAACATTAGGATGTTATTTAACTTCAGGCATCTGAGTAAGCACATGGGTAAACCAAACGGATCAACGTTATCACACTGCATTCAGAAAAGCTCGAATTACCAAATAGCGAGGCCCACTGATGCATTTTGCAATTCGAGCTGTTCGGAATGTGTGCAATTGTCCCCCGCTTTCCCTTTCATGTATGCGCAGGGCACCCCTAAAACTCCCATACCCAAAAATACGAAACTAGGGGACCGGGGGACACCCCCACAACCCCCGCTCACCTAGTTCGATATTTTCGGATTCAGCATTTTTTACCTATGCCGTATGTGAGAAAAACACGCATTCAGCATTTTTGATCTGCTATTTTGGGTCAATACCCGGGTAAACTGCCATTACCTGCGGCGCTTGGCGCAGACGTGCACCACGGTCGTATACGGTCTTGATTTGTTAACTACATTGAAATGGGGCACTAAGCTACTGATAAACTCTGTCTGGGGAGCTGTGCTTGCCTTCGGTGTGGCCTGTGCCTGAGGCTCTCGTTCTTATTCTTGCTGCCAGACCTGTTCCATCGGCAGTGATTACTGGATACCGAGGCTTGAGACTCATTACTCCATCCTCTTGGGTTGAGCATGTAGTCGTGGGTTGGATTTCTTTATGGTCTGTGTGGACTTGTCACATAAGGCTGGTTTCAAAGGGTCTTCGCTGTGATGGGCCTGAGGCTGTGCCTCACATTGTTCTTTAAGGAGATTAGTGAGGCCCATGTGACCGTGGATGTCCAATTGAGAGTCCCTTCCTGCTAAGGCACTCCATTTTGTCTCCTGCTGAACGAATGTGGCGGGGCTGCTTTGGACAAATAGTGCCCGACAGTGCACGCTTCCTCAATTGATTAATTGCAGGGCTTGTTCCTAATCCTACTCAATCAAAATGCCTCAGAATAAAACCATTCGAAAGCAAAAGCTGCATTAATCTGCGAACCCCGCAGCGCAGCAATCATGGCACATCAAAATCAGCTCCTAAAATGTCCCCCATCGAGCATGATGAACATGGTGTCTCTGACAAGTCTTCCCTAGTCAGTTTCTGTACGAGCTGACATCTGTGGAATGAATGCAGATGGTTCCAGAATTCTGAGCTTCTATACAAAAAAATGTGACCCACATTTGCAAATCAAATTCTGCTTTTTAAAGAACTGCCATTGGTCAAAACTGCCGGTTTCATCGAACTGGTCCTCATTGTTCCACAAACCGATCCACCGTGACCATTTGGGCAGGTCCTTTGGACACTCCTCTCATGTTTTACAGGCCAGCCCAAGCCCTCTCACATTAAAGCAGATGACACATGTGAAGACATGATCCCCTGTGCTGTGATGCTCTATGGGCAATGGTCGAAGTGGGTGGGATCAGTTGGGAGCGGTGCTCCTCTACTTTTTGGTTTTGGCGCTTTGGTGGCATAAGATACCTAATCGCTAAAACATTGGTACTGTAAATGTAAAAAAAAAAGGAGAAAGGGGATTTTGGGAGCAGTGTATGGTGTTGGCCTGGCAACTTGCAGTGCATGGTGAAGAAATGGCCAAAGCACCATTTCGGCCTTCAACCTCTCACTCACGTCTGCCAGCCTGTTGCTGTTGCCGGGGAGCAGTGCACGCTCCGAATTAGGAGAAAAACGACTGCATTTAAGGATATGCCAGTTACTATTTTCATTTGTATGCACCAATTATTTTTTGCAGTTAAACTCCTGTCGGACTATCTTTAAAGACTGCTGCGTAGTGATCTGTTTTCTGCTCTCTGCCAGCAGCGCGCCGGTGCGCATTAGTCCCCCTCCCCTCCCTCCTTCCTGATGTGCCTGGCCCCTTCCTCCCTTCCCGCCCACCACCCTGTTGATTGGCCCGAGTGGCCCAATGTTTGTTGCACCGAGGGTCTAGTGCCCTCGATGCGGCCCGACATAGCTTATACTTCAGCCGCGCCGCGCCCCCCTTCATAGCTAATGGGTCTCTCCAAGCCGCTGTGGTCCTTTTGTTGAGTGTGGGGAGGGATGGACAGGACCACCCCAGCGACTGGGGTTATTCAGAGAGGGGGGACAGTTCTCCAGGTAAGGGCAACAGCCCTGTAGCAGTCCAGACAGTTATGGGATGTAGGACACCTAGCTAAGGATGGTCCGTGTATGGCAGAACCGGATAACTCTCATACAAGTAAGGTGCAAACATCATTGAAAGAGAGGGGGAAGGAAGGAATTGGTAAACATTCACAACAGAAGGGCAAGAAATAAAACAGCAAACCACGGGATAGCAAAACTAAAGTGAAGGCAATCTGATGAAAGCGGCATGGGAAATGATAACAAAATATCAGAACTCAAACTAACACTTATGCAAATTCTGTGCCTTAGATGGTAATTCAAGTGTGATACGTACAGGCTGCACAGCGGGTCAGCGGCTTCGCTCCCAGTGTATTGGCGACGTACACGTATTGAAAGCGGAGGCTAATGAAAGGAAAGGACCCAGTTAGATCTGCTATTATGTCTTAATATTTATGCAGCTTTTCAGGTTCTATAGCGCCGCTGAAGCAAGCACCCAGTGAGCACGTTATTCTGACTGCACTGGGAAGGAGAATGCAATTTATGTGGCACAGGAGCCATGGGGCAGTGCACCCGCACCTTGTATGTTGCCCCCACATCCTTTCAGATTCCAATATGCCCCCCTGCCTTTCTCAAAGTAGTGGCATGGTGATGACCGGTGCCCCATTACCAACCGGTCCCTCCTTCCAGTACCATTCTTGGCGATGCCTGCTGCCCTCTGATAGAAAGTGGGACCGCATGGCATCCGGTTGTCATTAGTCTTGGAATGTTAAAAGTAATGTGAAAAGATGCATGACTAAGGGCATAAAGAAGTAGTTTGGAGAGTTATGTGTTCATTTGCAATGCAGCACACACTCCAGGTCTTGCACAAGGCGCTACCCGCAAATTCGCCTTGGATCCGTCTAGTTCTCTTGATGGCAGACAGGTGAATTACTGCCGGAAAAGGTATTTAATTTAAAGAAGCAGATGGAAATGATACTGAGCAGCTAAAGCCAGATTTGTCTTTCTTTATTATGTGATGATTTTAGATACACAAAACGGTGTTCAAGAGAGGGCAGTGCGCAGGTGTTTTACTGCTTGGAATTAGGAAGCAGCATAAGCTCAGGTCTCCAAGTGCGCAGTTCAAAGGAAGCCTTCAGTCACTTTAAAAGAGAATGTCAACCTCTCCTCTCAGACATAAGCATTCAGACATTGCATTCAGACATAAGCATTCAGACATTGCATTCAGACATAAGCATTCAGACATTGCATTCAGACATAAGCATTCAGACATTGCATTCAGACATTGCATTCAGCGTAACATCATGAGGGCTGCTAGTTTGAGGTATCACCACGCGGGAGCGATTGTAAACGTGATGTCCGAACTCCCTCAAAAAACAGATATTGCACACAAAAGCTGACGCTGGGAAAGTCAGTAACAATGGGTGGGGGGGGCGCAACATGGCGATAAGACTGCTCAGTGGGTTGAGCGCTTACTGCAGCAATGTGTGTGGTGTCAGCAAGTCTCAGGTACACAACCTGGCAAGGACAACTGAGCCTTTCAATTTTCCGAGGTCAATAAATGAGTACTGGCTACAATTGGGATGATAATTGTATGCGAATATGTGCTATGTACAGCACTTGAGATGTTCCCTATCAATATTTGATTCAATCAGCAAGCTTTGTAAGAAGCAACTCAGGCGCCTGGCTTTCCATTTCCCAGCTACAGTTATTTCATGTTGGGTCATTGCTCTATTCTCCCTCCTACTCACTCTCTTGCACACCCACGCCCTTTATCACTTCCTCCTTTAAAACTTTGCACCCTCCACCTTGCACCCTGCTGCCTATAAATGCAAAATGCTAAATGCAAAGAAAAACAGTACACGCCAAAACTATTGGCTTTGCCAATGCTTGTTTTAATCAAGTTTCACCGTTCCTATATTTTTATTTTAAATAGAAACCGTTCCGGAAGGGTTTCCTTTCAAATTAAAGTGTAGGAAGAAGTTGAAACGTGCACTTCAGTGCACTGAACGTTCCCTTACACAGCAGGCGTATTTATTTGGGGGTTTGTATTGCGCGTGGGAGGGGGCGTGGAGATGGGGTATGTGGGAAGCGGGGGCCAGGCCAGCAGGGAAAGTAGTTCCACTACTTCTTTTCGTACACTTCGACCACTGGCTGTAGGGACCTCCAAAATCCCTGTGTGAGATACACCTTAAGATCTGGCCTGTCGAAAGACCTGTAGGAGCAGCGCAACTCTATGCAACTCTATGCATATACTATAATGAAGGGCAATACTGCATAATGAGTAATATTCTGCAGAGGATAGGCCTGTCTTTTGCGCTGTGAGGTTCCACAAGGACCACAAAGATGTCTGCTAATAACACAATGGTGGCCATAGTCGTCTGTACTGTGATAACATTCAAGAAAGGTACTGTAAGAGCATTGTCGTCTGCACAATGATACCAAGCACAGAAGGTGCTATCAGAGGCCAGTGTCTTCGGTGCTGTGGTAGCATGCAAGGGAGGTACTGTCAGGTGCCATTGTCTTCTGTGCTGTGGTAGCATGCAAGGGAGGTACTGTCAGGTGCCATTGTCTTCTGTGCTGTGATAGCATGCAAGGGAGGTACTGTCAGGTGCCAGTGTCTTCTGTACTGTGATAGCATGCATGCAATGTACTGCCAGAGAGTGGGAGTCTGTTCTCTAAGAAGTTTGCTCCATCCTTTTTTCTAGCTAATAGGCTGCATAATCGGACGCCAAGGGACCAAAATCAATGAAATTCGGCAAATGTCTGGAGCACAAATAAAAATTGCCAGTGCCACGGAAGGCTCAGCAGAGCGCCAGATCACCATCACAGGATCCCCAGCAAACATCAGCCTTGCCCAGTACCTCATCAACGCCAGGTGAGATCCTTTACCTGCACCACACTGCCGGCACTGGCCGACTTCTGTGGTCTACAGCTCATGTACGCTAGGTGGAGCAATGCATGCCCAATACCACATGTACACTTTGGGCATCATTACGAGGATGGCGGTAACCCGCCAGTACTACCAGCGGGTGGCCACTGTTCTCGGAACTCCGGATCCGCCGCCTGACTTCCCAATGCCACCAGGACATTACAAGTCCCGGTGGAGCAGGAAGTCAGGCAGCGGATTTGCTAAGTCCCCCACAGGAATGAGGACTCGGAAGAACCGGCACCATTGCTAACAGTGGCAGTGCTTCCATGACAACTCTGCTTTCAGGGGCCGTGGCACCCAGCAGGTCAGACGTTGCTACCGGCGCCCTTATTCCTGAACCAGCAGACTTTTAATGAGTCCATTTGTGATCACACTGGGTAAGCTTCCTCGCGCATCCTAAGTAAGAGACATGCACAATATTGCATGCACTATAGTTGAGAAACACCTGCAACAACTCATAAACACCAGCTCATCTGATAAACATGAACGCTCAGGCAATGGGGGGACGGCAGGGGGACCCATGCCTAATCTCCTGCTCGCTAGATGAGCTCTGTCATGCACTCTAGGTGCAATACATGCAAATATCCTAGGAACCATGGGAAAGCTGCCTTGTGCACACCAGGGGACATGCATGCCTAACATCACATGCACACCACTCACACTCCCTCTTCTCCATCAGTTGAAATGCATGCCCCACAACTCATGCGCATGCGGTCAGAGGTATGCACAATGCCTCACGCACTTCATGTACTTTCGGTGCAGACATGACAGCACCTCTTGCACACTAGCAAGGAGACATACCTAAAAACCCATGAATGTGAGGTTTATGCCCGACAGCCCAGGCACTTTAGATGTGAGGCCTACCTAGGATCCTATGCACTCAAGCATACTAAAATGTCATGCACACTAGATGAGTTCCATCATGCTTACTAACTGACAGGCATGTCAACAGCCCATGCACTTCATATGTGAGACATAGCTATGATGTTGTACACACACGTTGAGTAGCATACCTAAATGTCATGCACACTAGATGAGTTCCAGCATGCTTACTAACTGACAGGCATGTCCAACAGCCCATGCACTTCATATGTGAGACATAGCTATGATGTTGTACACACACGTTGAGTAGCATACCTAAATGTCATGCACACTAGATGAGTTCCATCATGCTTACTAACTGACAGGCATGTCCAACAGCCCATGCACTTCATATGTGAGACATAGCTATGATGTTGTACACACACGTTGAGTAGCATACCTAAATGTCATGCACACTAGATGAGTTCCAGCATGCTTACTAACTGACAGGCATGTCCAACAGCCCATGCACTTCATATGTGAGACATAGCTATGATGTTGTACACACACGTTGAGTAGCATACCTAAATGTCATGCACACTAGATGAGTTCCAGCATGCTTACTAACTGACAGGCATGTCCAACAGCCCATGCACTTCATATGTGAGACATAGCTATGATGTTGTACACACACGTTGAGTAGCATACCTAAATGTCATGCACACTAGATGAGTTCCAGCATGCTTACTAACTGACAGGCATGTCCAACAGCCCATGCACTTCATATGTGAGACATAGCTATGATGTTGTACACACACGTTGAGTAGCATACCTAAATGTCATGCACACTAGATGAGTTCCATCATGCTTACTAACTGACCGACATGTCCAACGGCCCATGCACGATAGATGTGAGACATAGCTATGATGTTGTACACACAAGTTGAGTAGCATACCTAAATGTCATGCACACTAGATGAGTTCCAGCATGCTTACTAACTGACAGGCATGTCCAACAGCCCATGCACTTCATATGTGAGACATAGCTATGATGTTGTACACACACGTTGAGTAGCATACCTAAATGTCATGCACACTAGATGAGTTCCAGCATGCTTACTAACTGACAGGCATGTCCAACAGCCCATGCACTTCATATGTGAGACATAGCAATGATGTTGTACACACACGTTGAGTAGCATACCTAAATGTCATGCACACTAGATGAGTTCCAGCATGCTTACTAACTGACAGGCATGTCCAACAGCCCATGCACTTCATATGTGAGACATAGCTATGATGTTGTACACACACGTTGAGTAGCATACCTAAATGTCATGCACACTAGATGAGTTCCATCATGCTTACTAACTGACAGACATGTCTAACGGCCCATGCACGATAGATGTGAGACATAGCTATGATGTTGTGCACACAAGTTGAGTAGCATACCTAAATGTCATGCACACTAGATGAGTTCCATCATGCTTACTAACTGACAGGCATGTCCAACAGCCCATGCACTTCATATGTGAGACATAGCTATGATGTTGTACACACAAGTTGAGTAGCATACCTAAATGTCATGCACACTAGATGAGTTCCATCATGCTTACTAACTGACAGGCATGTCCAACAGCCCATGCACTTCATATGTGAGACATAGCTATGATGTTGTACACACACGTTGAGTAGCATACCTAAATGTCATGCACACTAGATGAGTTCCAGCATGCTTACTAACTGACAGGCATGTCCAACAGCCCATGCACTTCATATGTGAGACATAGCTATGATGTTGTACACACAAGTTGAGTAGCATACCTAAATGTCATGCACACTAGATGAGTTCCATCATGCTTACTAACTGACAGGCATGTCCAACGGCCCATGCACGATAGATGTGAGGCCTACCTAGGATCCCATGCACTCAAGCATACTCAAACAGCATACACACTAGATGAGTTCCATTATGCTTACCAATTGATAGATATGTCCAGCCGTCCATGCACGCGTGAGACCTACCTAGGATCCTGCACTCTCACAGTGAGTATCGGACCTAAAGTCTCATAAACGAGCTGAGCTCCATTGTACTTTCTAATTGACAGAGGTGCTCAACACTGCATGCGCCCCAGCATGCAATGCTCATGCGATGCAAAGAACACAGATATCATTGGCAAGACTTTGCAGGGCAGGGTCCATGTTGAAAGTGAAAGTGCAGTTGCTGCACAGCTCAGTTGGTATCGGGCAGACCAGAGCCAGGTGTCACGAGCGATGAAGGCTTGGGCGAGGAATGCCACTGTGTGGTCACTAGCAGGTGTAAGGTGCTGTTTCCGCTGATGTGGGCTGGTAGTAATGCGTGCAGTGACCAGTGTAGTGCAGGCCTGGCCTCTGGTAATGGGTTTCTTGTATCCCCCTAAGGAATGCGTGATGCCCACCCAACAGAGAGCAACCTGAATGCAGGAGTGGAGGTTGGAATTAGACGTGGGCGCATACTCTGGTGCTGGTGGGAGGGATTTTATGAAAGAGATGTGCTACGTGCATGATGCTGTCCTGCTGATGTGCATTCGAAGCGTGCACTGTGGCGATCCCAGCCCCTGCAGAGAGTTTTACCTTATGTTAATGCACAGGACAATTGTTGATGCGTGTGTTGGGAGAGTGAGATGGGAGAGTGAGATGACTCGGGGGCTGAATGTGTCATGGGAGTGTAATCACACAGCTGTTGCAAATCAAAACAGCTTCTTCGTGCACCACTGGCGAAATACAGTGCACCGTGTAGTGCACAAAAGGAGGTCTAATGCCTAATGCTGCATGAATAGCAAGTGCCGCGCCTGACCACTACCTCTTTCGCCTCAGATGATCTCCTGAGCAGTGCCTCATTACTCATGTACCAGGGTCATGCTCAGTAGTCCATCCACAGGTGATGCTCATGAGGTTCTGTTTGGAGGAACGCCGAATCAGCATCTCGTGGCCTGGAATTCGAGCCATTCTTTGTTGAGGACGTTGTGTCGCATAAAGAGGAAGTTGTTCTTGTCATACTGTGTCCCCAAAACTTGTGTTCTGAATGCAGTTATTAGACTTTCCTTCGTAACCCTGTGTTTTTCTCATCTCATTCTTTCCCCTTCTCTTCCTTGCTGTCTCTTCTGTTGTAGGCTGACGTCCGAGGTCACTGGAATGGGCTCTCTCTAATTTCCTGCCATCATCCTGCACTCTGCATCACCTGACCCGCTCCAGCTAATGGCACTTAACCGGGCTTGTCCCTTCTTGATCTGACCACCCCAGCTCCAATCTTCAAAAAGCTCCTTGCCGTTACTATATCAGAGAAATATATAAATATAAATATACCAGAAGATTGTTGGCTACTTGAACCCGCTCTTGCTCCCCGCTCGCTCCCAGGTGATCGTCCATGCTCCAGACATTTCCTGCGTTATCCTTGCGATGTTCCCGCAAACAGTGGATTGTTATTGGTGAGATTTCCAGAGGAAGTCGGTCTCTGTTGTGTCAAACTAGCATAGCTATTTTATTATTTATGTATATTCTGTTGTGTATTAAATAAATATATTATTGACTTCACTTTGCTGGAGAACATGCTCTCTTATTTCTTGACAAAAGTTCAGTTTGTTGTATGTGTGATGCATGCAGCGGTGCGGGAGATCCTCCATCCGTGCACATGCTGTTGGATCTCCAACCTCCTGCAACCTGCACCAGCCCCCCTGGAGAAATAGAAATGGGGTGCAAGGCTATGTCCTTCTTCTCTTCACCTGTCTTGCTGCCTCGACTCTGTTCACAAGACTTAAGAGTCTAAAGAGATTGCCACACCCCAACCCAGCGCTCCATCACTCGGGGTGTCTTTAGCTGTCCATGTGGTTGCTGTAGGCGGAGAATTGAAGTAGGAGGGTCTACTATGAGGTAATGGAGATGTCACTCTCTGGGCTGTACCTCCACTTCCAAAGAATACTGCAGCATATTTGGTGCACACACATACCATACACACACACACGTGCACACACACAAACAACGATATGGACACACATATACACACACACACACACACACGTGCACACACAAGGATATGGACACACATATACATACACACACACAAACACACACGAACACATACACATGGAAACATACAAACACATGGATGCACATGAGCACACAGATACAAAGATATACACACAAAAACATACAAAGAGAGACACACATATGGACACATTTTGACACACACACACTTATGGACACACACCCAGATGGAAACACACACAAATAAACTGACACAGAGATACTGACAAATAGACATAGAAAATAAATGCTACAAATGGGCATTCATTTAAAAAAAAGGCTGCAACAGTCCAGTTATTACTTAATTATAGGTCCAAACCTTTGGGAGAAAGCTCCTTCTGAAGAGGGCACCTGCTGTCACCTGACTCCAAGTTGGCCGCTACTACAAGGAATACTGGAGGTCCTACCACCGATCACTGTTACTGCTCATGAGTGAGTTGCAAACATTCACCAGGCTTGTGTTTGACGTATTTCCTTTGATGCCTTGGGAGTGCTCAACCGATCCATGGCACACACACATACACACAGAACACGGACACACAACAGGATACACACGAACAGTCAGACATTTAAATAGTTGTTGATAAAGATGCTAGAAACAAATTGCCTTGTATTTAAAAAGGGGCGGTCCTGTCGCATTGAAGGAATAAGGGGGCAGGATGAGGATGAAGGTATGTATTTGATGAGGAGACACACAGAGGTATGCGGCTACAGGCCGGGGAGGAGTCAGACGGCAGAGTAACCGTTATTCAAACACAGCGCCTAGCAATTTACAGTAAGAGGCAGCTCCCGCAGTAGTTCCCTATAAGCGAACACGTGGATCTTCAGAACTAAACAAGCAGGAACACAGCACATCCCCCTCCATTGTGGAGGAAGCACAATGGTACTGTAACAACACAACACTCAGTACAGCATGTAACACTGAAGCTTAGCTGGAGCTCGCTTCCTGTGAGTTCTAAGTCTGAGCCTGGTGGTGAAGGCATCACTGGTCCGCCCCCACGCTGCACGTGGCAGTGGAGGTACCACAGATCCTCGTGGGCAGAGGTGTTGCTAGTGGGCGAGGGGCTGATGGGGTTATAGCCTTGAGTATTTTAGTTGTGGCCTCGGATAGAAGCCCAAAAGGCTAGCTAGCCCCAAGTCCCTGTAGTCCCAACATTAGCTTAGCCCCGGATCTTTTCCATACCTGGCAACACCCCTGCTAGGTCTGGAGAATCAGAAAGAGAGCTACCTTCCTCATCGCATTGAAGCGGTGGTGCGGGTCTAACTGGGGCAGGCCAGGGGCCACACGGAGGACTGTCTAGCAGACTTGCCGCCATTCTCAAGCTGGACAGAATCTCCTGTATCCTGCACTCTTGGGGCACAAGGACCATGAGTTTCCCTGTGTTCCCTTTCCCAGCTTGAACACTCACAGCCATTCTACCGCCAATATGATGGATGGGCTGGCCCCTCATTGCGTGTCTATGTACATTTTACAGGCAGTCTGCTCACTTCCACCCACTTTTACAGCTCACCATCTTTATCCCAATGGAACCGTTGTCCTTTACCACACTGGCACCTGATGCCACAGTCTGTGCATGGAAGATGTTCACACATCAGTATAAAATGTGACCACCTTGTTGTGCTCTGGGGCATGGCACGTTACAAAATTAAAAAATCATCTAGCTTTTGTCGACATGCGTCAAGCTTTTGACTCAATAAACCGAGACCTACTCTGTAAGAAATTGAGGAGCTGGGCTGGTCCCGAAGCAATCCTACAGCCCATAATTGCCCTCCATGTAAACACCTCGATCAGGGTATGTTTGAACCAACAAGGAGACTTAACAACCACCATTGAGACAAATACAGGAGTGAAACAAGGGTGCCCTTTAGTCGCACTGCTATTTAAGCTGTTTATCACCGACATCCCAATCACATTAAACCAAGTCAACTGTTTTCCACCAAAAGTCAACAGTCACCAAATAAGAGGTGTCACATATGCTGATGACATAGTACTATCTGACCAAACTTGGATCGACCTGCAAAGGCTTCTAACAGCCTTAGACAACTACATGATTAAAAACAAATTGTTTATCAACGTAGCAAAGACCAAAGTCATGTCAATTGGGTCGACGATAGGAAAAAGGAACTAAAATTTCACGTGGTCAATTGCAGCGGAAAAGATAGAAAAAATAAAAGAAATGCGATACCTGGGTATCCTCTTCAACACTTCTATAAGAGAATGGGCGTGGTCAAAGGACCTAATTCATCGGACTATGACATTCGCACTACAAGCTGCAAAACTGCATAGACTTTATGGTAAATTTACGATGTCACCTGTACGTGAATTTTACCAATTGAAGGTAACACCAGCACTAACATACGGTGTCGAAGCTGCCTGGAACTTACACCATAGAATATGGCCATACTTAGAAGGTCAATTTTGGAGAAAGGTCCTGAGGCTACCCAATTACATCTCAGTTATTAAAATTAGAAATGAACTTGCACTAGACTCTCTGCAAGGAACAGTTTTATGGAAATCAATGTCACTCCTAAGGAAAATGAATCTAAGTCCCCCGGAACCGGCGTATTACATTTTTGAAAATTGTGACAAAGAGCCCACGAGCTCTCTGATAAACGACTGGAAAGAAACACTCAAAGTTACACTGTCCCACGCAGACATTACTTTGGAGATGCTGATAAATCGGCCGCAAACTGCAAAAATAAAAATAAAACAATGGCAATGGATCCTAAATTTAGAACGATACAACAACTTGGCATCTGCGCTGTATCTGGGCCCAGTTGCAAATAGTCTTGATTTGCTCCCGGTGTATTTAAAACAATTTCCATCGAGGCATCATCGTGACAGATTCATGAAACTGCGTCTAAATGCTTTGAGGACAAAAGACCAATTATATAGGATACATGCCAAAGACACGTTTGACAACTTATGTAGAGTCTGTAAGAGCGAAGTGGAATCCAGTAAACATCTAATAATCGAATGTGTGGCACTAAAGAGCCAAAGAACATTCCATCTAGGAAAATATGCACCGATGAATCCAAACATGGAAGATTGGTGGTTCCAAATTCTCGGAGGGAAAAATGTATTGTTGGCTTGTCGAATAGTTGACTATTTAGACGAAATCCTGAAGAATGACACCGAAATTGACATCTGAGAAAAAGCAAAAGCTAGAAACTGTGATGAGAGAGATATTGTTTAAAAAGTTTGTAAATCAAACTATAAAATTACAAGAAAAAAAAACAAAGAGAAAAAGAAGTTCAGCAGTATGTTTTTTTAAGTGCCATCCATTCTGCCCACACCTCTAGACAAACTCTTTGGGATTGTGTACAGTCACCAATTCGAGAATTCCCTTGAGAATCCATCATTTCAATCCCCCATTGAGAAACAGAATGCTGACAAAGGGGATGCATGTGTATGTTGGGATGGGGCTTAAAGGGGGATCAAGCAATGTAATAAGAGCGTATGCATTTGAGGGAAGCAGGGAAGAGTGTTGAAGGAGTGATGGGCACATGGGTTGAAAGCCCATTTTAACAGACTGCCAAAAACAATTCATAAAAAGAAAACAAAATGAGGGGCAAATACAGCAAATTTTTGTTAAAGGGAAATTCGAATTTATGACACATTTTAGACTGTGGTTGAACTTCTCAACTAACTTGCTCCCTGCGAATGACACAAATAAGTCATATTATGACTAATGCCACGGGCCCTGAGGTAATCTGTCTTGGCCTTAGACCCAGTGGCAGAGCCAGGGGGGCAGTCGCCCCTCCCCCTGGATTCCCCTTGGTGCCTAGTGCACCCCCCAGCCACCCACTGCTGCCCCCAGCACCAAAAGCTACATCTGTAACTGCTTCGACCTGAACTGGATGGCATTAACCAACACAATCTTCCCAGGCAATCCTTCACTGACAAAGGACATTTTGAGGACGCTCACAACAATAGAAGTTGCAATTCACTCATGCATTGCACAGTAAGCCATTTTGAGTAGTAGTCAACTAGACTTAGCAGACACTTGCAGCTATATGGAAGAAGATGGAATGCCCCTCCAATCTCCATGGCAGTCCTTTGGTCATGCTTGCCTGATGCATGTCATCCCACTGCAAGGCATCTTCTCACTCCTTTGCAGACAACCCAAACTCATTAATCCACATTACTTCTGAAATCACACACTTCCAATCCTCAACCAGAAGACCTCAGATTCGGGATCTTGATCAGAAGTGCTGCACTTAATGGGAAACCCGTGCAGAAAGCCTACTTCCACATTACTCCTGCCAGGTATGTACTCTGCCCAGAAATTAAATTGGTGTAACTTAAAAACTAATCAGAGACATCTTGGCGATAGTTCCCTTCTCTGAGGGAAAGTCATTTACCATGGGCTTATTGTAAAGTGAACTTCTTTCCACAATGGTACATTTGTAAATGTTCAACAGCCCAAAGGCAAGTGAGAGTCTCACATTCAATCATAGAGTAGCTGAGAACACTCACTGTTAAGGATTGTGAGGCATAAACCACTGTCCCTAATTCCCATCAGAACATTGTGCCACAGCTGAACCTGAATCATACACACTTGCATCAGCACAGAGGGTGCACTCTTCCTCAAAGCCAACTAGAGGTCTAGCACTTCTCATGTCATTAGTAATATCAAGAAAACACTTCTCCAATGCCACCGGCCACTCAACTTAGTTTGTTGTTAAGCAGCTTCCTGAGGAGATACATTTTGTGGATGAATTGTCCACAAACCTCAATTAGAACTTGGCTAATCCCAGGAAGGATCTCAATTGGTCCACGTTCATATGATGTCATGCCATCTCTATCACCTCAAGAAGTTTGGCCTTTGTTTCTGTCTTTTTACATATTATGTTGTTCCCTAATTATTCAACTTCTCACACACTGTTTTTGCATTTTTCTAAATTCAGTGTGCACCCACTTCTACATAAAATATAAAGTTATGGGTTTAGGGCAGTATCATGTTCAGCCTTGGCCTTGCCAGAGATTAAAATACCATGTAAAAAGGCTACAGGCCCATATATCCCTTTTAGAAAGTTTAACATATGTGATTGAAAAAGGAGGCTGCACTGAAAAAACTAAAGCGAAGATATCGGAATCTGAAAATATTATCCAGTGTAATAAACACTGTCAGAAACATGGGTGTTTCATGAAAGGGCACGGCGTACTAGGCCCTAAGCATGTCAAGCATGGAAAAAGATGACTCCCTAACAGTGCAAGTAGCTCCTGTAAATTGGGCATGGTGCATAATCCATTACCACAAACTTATTCAGTACATGATGATCCACACAAACCCTCAGCTTTCCATCTGCCTTTTTGGTGATAACTAGCGCAGGTGATAACTGAACTCTCGATGGGTTTGATTGTCTCCTTCCTGACCATCTGCTCTTGCATGTCCCTGAGCTCTTTACACACACACTGCTGTGTTTAATTTATAGACTTTGCTCCTGTCGGAATTTCATGTTACTGCCTAACACAGTTCTTTAGGCATCCCCCGTTGGGAACAAAACAATTGGGGGTATCTAGACAGAACACATTTCACAGGGTCTTCAGACACATTTAATCAGGATACAGCTTAATACCCAGTTGACCCTGGTGAATCCACCCTAAAATAGGCGTGCTTTTCACCGAAGCATGCACCCTACACTCAGTAGTGTGACCTTTGCACTTGAGAGTGCATTGAGCATATCATAAAATCTCAATTCTGCTTCCCACACAGCTACCCGAGGCAATATAAGCTTCAAACAATCTACATTCTCCAAAATACTTCTTCCAAGTCCTCTATTCCTAATATAGTATATTTGGAGCAAGAGTCTTACATTACTTTTTTGGGGTTATCGTTAAATGCAACCAAACACCATTATTCGTCATCGTTATTATACATTTGATTTTCATGTCATGCAACATCAAGCTATTATCCTTTTCTGCAACAAGCAATGCATTGTCACTGCCCGGTAGGTTTACCCTCCCCGGCTCTCGTATTTAACATATTCTTGTGTGATTTTCCCTTTGCTAGCCTAGGGAGCAGATTTTATCCATGGCAGGGCATTTTTTGTAATTCACCAGGTGGTGTGCTTCCACACCTGAAACAGTTGCTGTTCCTGGCTCACAGATAATCACACTTATTTTCACCATGAATGTTTGTTTGGCTTCAGACCGCAGCCTTCTCATCTAAGAGCGGCCAGACATAGTCCCTGCATTGCCCAGTTGTCTAGTTAGGCTTTATACCATGTTCAATCATTGTAGTCATATCTGGGTTTGGCGCAGTCCATAGGCGCTATTTTACTTTTACTTGAATGCATGCATAAGGACCTGGTCATGCACACCCTGGTCGTACGTAATAAATTGGAAGTCACATCTCTATGCCCCGGCTCGGAATGCAATAACATGTTATCCTTGCCTTCAACGGGTTGTTGCTTTCTAGAATAAAAGTTAAATCGCCCAGAACTGGTGGGGGGGGGGTCCTGTTCTTCTGGATCCTGTTCTCCTTGATCACCTACTGGTCATTATGCACCCAGCTTCAGCACCTGCCCTGTTCTTTCAACATGGTCACGTCCTTTGTCAAATGAAGCAATTCTTCATGCTGGGCATTCACAAACACTTCACATAGCTCCCACCACAGCTCACATCTCATACTGGGCGCTGCAGATAATGGAAAATTCCAAGACAGCAGGTGGTGGGAGAACTACTTGTGCTGCCCCTCGCTGGGGGTTCGCTCCTGGTGTCTCCTCGTCCTCCCTTAGACTGGTAAGAGGGGAGAAGGGTAACATTAGAGATCTGCAATGCAAAAAAGATGCATATCGATGGCATGATGTAAATAATGTAAGCAGGTGAGAAACAAAACACCACCAGTAGCGCATCACCTCACTTGCGCCCCCAAAAAGTTGGAGCCCAATTCTCAAAAGGCATCTGACGTCATTCAGGTGCCCTTTTCCCCCCCTCTTTCCGCATTTGTGAAAATAAGGGGGAATTTCTTCGCATTTCAAAGTGCATCCTGAATTCTCAATTGGGAATGTGGTTTTAAATGCGCAGGAATTGGGGTTTTCCCCTGTACCTGTTCAGAACAGGCGATGGGGGGCGGGGGTGCATATCACGGCAGGGTCATTTCTGCCCTGTCAGGATCTGTTTTTGAAGAGTGACAGCCGCGGGTTAAACAGTGGCTGTCACTCTAGCATTTCCATCCCCCAAACGGGGATGGACATTCTCTTTATTTTCCGATCATTTCAATGAGCTGAATCCATTACGTGGTTTCTAGGAGCCTGTCATAAATTAGTGTCAGGGCTGACACTAATGTTTGTAAGGGGGCTGGACAGGGCATCTTTGTGCAAATTTGCAGCCCCCCCCTGAAATGCTCAGGTCACCTTTGTGAATAAGGTGGCCTGAACATCTCTGAAAATAGTGTAAATGCAACAAGCGCATTCTCTGCGCTCCTTTCTTTCATTTGTGCTGCTTTCTAAGAATCTGGCCCAATGTGTTTTGTGTGGCTCTCCAGAAAACATAGAAAGAATCGGGTCCCATAGTGCTTAATGTTATGGGTGACACTCATGTTATCTGACATGATAATGCATTTATAACGCGCCTATACACAAGTGTGTCAAAGCCTGACGAGGAAAGGGAGGGGCAACAGAGGGAAGGCACAGACAATGATCTTACTAGGCCAGGTGGCATTGAAATTGCGCAAGTGCAGGGGACATATGACATATGATGGGGATGTATGATGAGCAGCATATGTCTATGCTATCTAAAAGGGGTCATAGAGGGGCTCATAGACTATAGTGCCTGATAGGGAGGGGCAGAGGGCATAGGAGGGCTGTGCCATAGTACCTATACTGCCTGGCAGGGCTATAGACAGCCTACGTTAGGTGTTGTGGGGGGAGGAGAGTCATACATGTCAACATGAAAAGCTTGCAATTAAACTAAGTCTAGAACTATCGACCTTGCCAAGTCGCGTTGCTTAGCTCTTGGCCGGGGTTTCAAAGGATCGGTTCTGCCCCATCACCTTCTCAAGGCTTCATTAGCACTCACTGTGTGCATGTGCCTTCCCATTTTCGAGGATGACATGGGCAGAGGTCTCTTCGCATCTGAGAGCCTCGGGGAATCACCAACCTTCCCTCACCAACATGAGACTTTCCATCTAGCACAACGCTTTACGGGCAGGGGACTCCCCCTCTGCATAACACGGAGAGACATATTGTAATCACACTCATTTAGAGAACAGCAGAAACCTGGGATAATTTCAGGAAAGCATATCACACAATACCTTTCAAAGAAAGGACTCTCCCTGCCAGCAGGATGTCTATGCCTTAACTGCAGGCGTCCTAGTGGTTACAGTGGTCATTGGAGTGACTGTGCTGAAAACGTTGGGTGCAGGGGTGGGTGGGGGGGGCGACATGCCATCTGAATCAAAGGGGCACCTGCCAAAGGTTGGGTGTGGACAAACACCCCCCAGACCCTAACATTACGCCAATGGCAGTGGTCATAGGTTAGAAGGATCCATTTTACCTCTGTTAGGCACCTGGTTGTGGAGCTTTCCAAGGGTTTTCCCTGGGCTCCATAGTGGAGCCTGGGTTGGGGTCCAAAAACAGGTAAATATGGCTCTTTCACCTATTGGTAGAAATGGTCGAGTAGCCTAGCTCAGGGTGTGGGGAGGGGTTTCTTTAAGATACATAGGGCACTTCAGTGCACATAATAAATGGTTTCAAGGCAGAGGTATATTTTAAAGAGGTACACATGCATTCTCAAGGTACATGGGGAAAGGTATATGTTTTGATAAAACACTAAGGCCTCGTGAAAAATCTGGTATTGCAGTAAAAAAGAATTGGTAACAGGATTACCAACACTTTTACTGCACTGCCAAATTTAGCATTTTAGTACTGAAACTCATGGCCACAGCCTGTTTTTGTTCAAAAGAAACCTCCATTACTGCGTGCACTAATTACTGCGTGCACTAATTACCGAATGCAAAGCAGGGAATAACTGAAGTGGCTACATTACTGTAAATCAGGTAGATCCATTCCATTACTTCATGCATTAATGGTATTTCCGTTTATCACTATTACTAGAGGCCCAAAGTGAACAGAGAAACTAATGTTAGGAAAATCTCTGGCTCAGTCCTCCGTGCTCCAATCACTAATACAGTGTGAGGAATTCACCCATGCATGCGCTGGCATGGGCTTTTTTTAAATTTAAAATGAAATTGAATGATGGTAGATCAACCTCCGGAAAATATGTGAGACTAATCCGCACACATTTTCCTCTGCTCGCCACACAACATACGTATAGACCCATGTACTCATGGTAGACACAGCCTACAAGTGCAGTCCCCCCTGTCATATTTAGTTGGGATATGACAGGAGGAGTACATGACGCATCCCCCGAAGGGGGAGGACCAACCCTTCCCGCTACCATAGCCAGCCCAATTAACTATCAAAGGCTCCATGGATCCACCCTGGCATTTTGTTGGGCCCTGCAGCTGGTGGCAGTGATTAATATAATTAACATACTAATAGAGTGTACTTCTAACAGGCCCACATGGCACCAGGCTGCAGAGGATAAAAAGAAGACAGGAAATCCCAACAACCTTTCATATGCTACTGTGTCAATCTGAAGCCAGCTCCCGCCCTCAGTATCGATTGAAAGTGAACTATCATGTCTGGGACTGCATGTTTACAGTAGTTCACCCCACAGGGGGCTCCATTCATAAGGTACGAGTATGTGGTTTGCAGGAGGCAGACATTCTGGTCTCACCACAGCTTTGAGGGAGACCTGCAGTTTTAATCAGGAACCAGAGAGCTCCATTAACCCGAAGTACCCTTTGATCCACAACAGACAGGAAGATGGGTGGGACTTAGTATTACATGTTTTCACCCCTTTACCTTTTCTGTTGTAAAGCACTGTGGTTATGACCTCATGCATACAGGAGATTGTTGGTGGGGACTCAGGATTGGTTCCTTAAGGTAGGCTTAGTCTGTACCAATCCCTGTGTTCCATTTGGCTTTAGAAGGGGGCTGAGCCCCTTTTTTAGCAGCTCATCTGAAGGCTTCATCAGAAGCAGAAGGATGAACTCATCATTGGACCCTGGACATACAGTCTGCCTTACATCTTCCGCCAGTGAAGGAAGGCCAGGACCTCCAAGAGGGAAACAATATCACTCCCCTAAACATCTCTCAGGGAACAGAGGGAGATACCAAATCCAGAGGAGCCACCAGCAGTTCCAGAACCAATAACCAGCCATCACACACCGTGCCCTGCTGGGCTCTGCAGCAAGCTTCCTGGATGGGACATGCCAGAGAGTCTCTGAGCCTGAAACCAAGGACAAGGCAGCTGCCTGTAACACACTCCCCAGCTTTGGGCCGTCCACATTAAAGGACGTCAGGAGCCCAGTGAAAGCTATTTATTTATTTATTTATATTTATATAGCGTGCAGCAGCCCAAGGGCAGTGAGACGCTGTTACTTGCATGAGCTTAGTTACAGAGGTACAGGCGTGGTAGCAGTCATTGGCACATTATAAATAAATACAGACATAGTTATCATTACAGCTTATGCGATTGGTCTTTACAGCTTAAGCGGTGGGTTAAATGGTTAGTATT
Source organism: Ambystoma mexicanum (assembly GCF_040938575.1). Classification (NCBI taxonomy): domain Eukaryota; kingdom Metazoa; phylum Chordata; class Amphibia; order Caudata; family Ambystomatidae; genus Ambystoma; species Ambystoma mexicanum. The sequence continues at coordinate 909,687,626 of NC_090931.1, read as the reverse complement.
CATGCTGCTACAAGGGACCTAGGAGAAGTGCATCGATGAGCATCTACCGACGTCCACCTTAACGTTTTCGAGCCAGCCGAGTTGCTCGAACTGCAACTGACTGCAACGCTGACCGATGTCAAGCCTCATTCGCTTAAAGGCGTGCAAGGTATCTTTTCCAGTGCTTCAGAACATCAGACGAGCACTGAGACAATGGCCCTCATTACGACCCTGGCGGAAATCGAAAAACGATGGCGGAAATGCAATACCGCCATCGAATACCGCCCGTTGCGATTATGACCCGTCACCGTAAAGTACGATGCCATTAGCGACACCGTAGTGAACGCCAACGCTAACTGCACCAAGTACGCGCACGCGCGCACTGCGAAACCGTAATTACCACCATGGCGCAACGGTACGGGAATTCTGACCCTAGCGGACATGTACCTAACGCCATCAAGCATGGCGGAAAGTACCATTCCGCCATGGTGAGAAGTACGGCATCGCAAACCAACCGTAAAAGGCCTTACTGAGTGCCTGTACACCACTCCCTGGCCACATTGCACAACTCCTCGTAGGTGCAATGAAGTCAAACAATGCAACCAGTGAAATGTACAAGTCACCCATGCATGCCAACGAACAAATGAATGTAGGGGCTCCAAGTGCCTTGTGAGTGGCCATCCATATTAGCCATGGCACCATTGCCGTACTGATGCAGCACAGGCATGTGAAGCTCCAAGTACAGCAACATGAACTGAAAACTGAGACAAACAAAAACAGGCCCCCCATCGCTTGACACCAGTGCAAGGCAACATACAAAGCAGTATCCTGAGTGAGACTGCACCAGCCCTGTACCCCTGCCAGTAAACAAACCAACCAGCAGCATAAGCATGTACCACACAAGTTGGCAGAGTGACTGAGCAGCCAGGCACATCTCAAGAGGGGCCAATGGGAGCAGCAGGGCACAGATGGCACGAATACAGAAGCCATTCCAATGGACATGACCTCAGTCTCCCTCAAAGAAATGCACGCAAACACAGGCACCTGTGACCAGCCATATTCTGAAAATCACATCATTCCACCAATCCACCTGGCTGACCGGCATCTGTTACACAAAAGCCAATCCCCCTCCCATGAGTATGACATCATTAAAACAGTCATAATGGCAGCCCCTATCCCTGACCTTACTGGCCTTCGTAGGCAAACGCGCCCAGTACAGTACCACGCAACTATGCTCAGAAGGCCGAACCCAAAGCAGATCTCCTCACAATGCATCGCTCCACAAATAGGAATATGCTACATAACTTGCAAAGAATAACGCTACAAGGTCAATATCATAATCAAATTTTAATGCACAACAAAATCACCCGGGCCATACAGCTATTAGGTCATGAACTCCAAACCATATCTCATAATTGTGGGCTGCATCCGCAATAATTGACCAGCTTCTTCTTGTGTGACGCCCTGTTCCTCCATGGTACACAGGGGCTACATCCACGTTCAAAAAGGCAACATGGAAGCGCCTAGAACCGCAGGGCCGTCCCATTAGGAAGGCACTAGTCCAGCTGAAAGCTCGAAATGTTGCTCCTAGCCACTAGTACTGCGTAAGGGCATGTGGGCCATTGGCGATCGTCCCATAAGATCGTAATGGTGCTCCACTGATTAACACGAAGCAGCAGGTGTCGGGAGTAAAAGCCATCTGCAGGAGTGGCATACAGATGGCAGCGGCAAAAGGGGAGGAGATACCTGTCACCCAAATGAAACGAAAAAGAATAGTATGGGCATCTGAACTCCATTTGAATTACTCACTTCAAAGATCACACTAAATCCACAGCCATATGCATGCTAGCCCACTCAAAAGGATTATTCGCACCCAATAATCACTTGTGAATCATAACCATATAAATCGAGGTGAAAACACTATTACAAACGAGTGTTTGTGTGCATGCGTCTGTTAAAACAGAATCCATTAGATGGGATTAGTAACGTGCATAGACACAAGTGTTTGAAGGCGCGTCGAGACAGGGAGGGTTCAACAAGGGCAGATAGACGATGGTCCCACTATGGCAGCCCTGCATCACATAGCGCAGAGGAAGTTGATAGATTCCAAAAAGCCATGTACATGGCAGACTCTCTATTAAATCATCTGTCCATGCATCCATACATCATTCCCTCATCCTGGTATAAAAACGCCTGATTAGTTACTCACATAACATTAGAAATTTCCATTGAATCTGTGCTAAATGCAGTCTGCAAAATCCACTGTGCTCCAGGCCGGAATTCTAGTGTTGTGAAGTAACATGTATTAGGGAACGTCCTGCCTTATCCTCCACTACGCTATTGCGCATCCCATACTATTCATATCAATCATTGCATTCTCGGCATGGCCCCTGTCCCAAGGACATCAAACAATAGAACTTTCTATCTGCAGTCAGACCTGTGGGCGTCTCCTTGCCGCTAGCTGGAAACCGAAAGCGCTGTCCTTCGAATTCCTCATTTGCAACATCACGTCGAAAAGGCATCTGTGACCGCTTGAAATCACAAATCCATCCATTTAGTGCGGCAGTGTGTGAAAATGGCAACTGGCTACACTCACAAATGGGACGCCCCGCCCGTCGGTGAACCGCGGTACAGCGCTGCATGAGGGTCCACCGTTAATCGAGTACTACATTCCAAGGACCCTTCACAAGTATGTTCCCGACTGCAAAGATAGTATGTGAAACAATGGGAGCATAGCAGATTTAACATATGAAGCAAGATCTCACTGCCATCGGGATGAAATACATGATTGTAATAGCAAGATGCCATGCGTCGATTTGCAGCGTTGTGTGCGGGACGTGCTCGCCCAAAGGGGATTGCAGCTTGCACAGGTGGAATGAATCACCACAGGTGGAGGCTATACAGCTTGGAAACACATAAATTGCACACCCAACCCCCTCCCACAACCACACCCACTCCAAAATGCTACCGGCAGGACTTGCGATGTTGGCCCTGGGGGACCTGATAGCACTGCAAGTACTCCAACTTCAAGAAGAAGACGAACACCAACTACTACAACAATCGGCCGCACAGAGGAGACGCAGGAGGAGGAGGAGGGCAAGGCAGGGCCAGCAAGGCCCACCAGCACAGCCACTACCACCACGCAGGCAGCCCGCAATCCCACGCCTCCGAGCACATCCGTTCAACCTCATTGATGAGCAGATCCACACCCTCTACCGTTTGGACCGGGACACCATAACCGCCATTGTGGACATGACACATGCTGACCTTGTCAGCATGATAGATAGCCCAACCGCCATCCCACCCCTACTGAAGGTGGTGTCTGTACTCCACTTCCTGGCCACAGGCACCTACCAGCACACAGTCGGACAGTTGCATGGCATTTCACAGCCACTGTTGTCACGGACACTATTGCAAGTGCTCGATGCCCTCCTGAAGCACGCAGACGACTACATCTCTCTACCACACTCGGACCAGGAAATTACGAACACAAAAGTGGGATTCCATGCACTTGCCGGCATACCGGGTTGCATTGGTGCCATCGACTGCACCCATGTGGAATTGGTTGTCCCCCATGCCATGGAGGCCCAGTACCGCAACCGAAAACAATATCATTCTCTTAATGTACAGATGGTGTGTGACTCAAACAGGATCATTACACATTGTTGTGCCCGATTTCCTGTATCAACCCATGATTCCATGGTCTTACGGAACTCTACAATACCACGCTACATGGAGCGACATGCAGGGAACAGATCCTGGCTACTCGGTGAGTCTCATTTCATGCATGATAATGTGGGGTATGTGATGCGGCAATGACCTGCCAGGAAGGGGGGGGGGGTGCTTACGTAGCAATGTCATTCCTCAAAAATCCTTTATTGTCCACATACAGGTGATGCCGGGTATCCACTGAAGAGATGGCTCCTTACACCACTTCGGAACCCACAGGACCAGCATGAGGAGGACTACAACCATGCCCACTCACGTACCCGTGTAGTCATAGAACAGGCATTCGGCCTACTGAAGGGTCGTTTCCGCTGCCTCAGCAGGTCTGGCGGGGCACTCCTGTACCGCCATGAGAAGGTTGCTAAGATGGTCATGGCATGTGTCATGCTACACAACATGTGCATACGTAGGAATGTGCCCATGCCCCCTGACGCAGAACTGCAAGCACCAGAATATGGTCATGATGTGGGTGGGGATGTGGCAGAACCTGAAGGAGTCCGCGAGGCACAGGAGGGCCGTGAAATTCGTCATATTATCATAGATTCATGCTTCTAGCACTCACGCCTGGTGGTTGATACATGGACACGGGAGTTGTGGCACTGTGTGTGTCTGGAACATGCACAATATGAACTGTACGCCTATGATGGCCTCGTACACAAAGATCAATGTCCACACATCTCATTGGATGATTGTGAAATGTTTATAGCAAATGTGAAATTGTGTTACACACCCCATCGACCCGCCACCCAAGTAAGCCCAACACACCCCCTCCACCCTCCTACCTCCCCCCCGAACACCAGTGTCCAAGGATGCTCATTGTCAGTGGGCAGACGCTATTGCAAGCCCCCTCTCCGGGTATCAGGGGCACCCCTGCCTGTGGAGCGCAGGTTCCTCCCAGATCTACGTTGGGGGCTGCCCTGGACGGAACTTGCAACGGATGATGTCTCTGCCTGCTCACGTCCATGCATGTCCCTAAGGGTTTGTGAGAGCTCAGTGAGCACACGGCGCACAGCGGCAAGTTCAGCACATACGTCTTTGGACGTCGCATGCAGTTCCCCCCTCAGGCTCTCGGTGCTTCTCTCCATTTGTACTCTCAGGCTCTCGGTGCTTCTCTCCATTTGTTCTCTCAGGCTCTCGGTGCTTCTCTCCATTTCTGCCCTTAGTGTCTCTGTACATGTTTCTATGGCTGCCTTGGTACCCCCACATTCATCAGCATGGTCCTTGAGGAGCGTGGCCAGTTGCTGCTGTTGCACGATCACCTGGTCGAGGGACTGTTGCCTCTGCTGGGCCATGGACATTTGCGGTGGTGTCACAGAGGGGCTGATCACCTCATGTTGCCTTGACACAGGGCTTGTGGGGGATGGCCAGTCGTCGTCTTGTGAGTGCCCCTGCGTGGTATCCTCATGTTGTACGGGATGAAACAAACAGGGGGATTGAGACAGGTCATGGATGGATCGTACATCGACATCACCGTTTTCTGTGTCGGAGCATGCTGCCATTAATGCAGTGTCACCTATGGTGCTGCTGCCACCAGAAGCAGTGCCTTCTGTGGCATCCATTGGGGGGGCCTGTGGTGGTGGTGGTGTTGTGGCCATGCTGGCTGCTGGGGTGCCTGTTGAAGTCCCCTCCTGTGTGCTGCCACTTGATTTGTGCTGCTGCCGTGTCTTGATGCGTGCAGCTGAGGTGGAGGGTCTTTGGCCGTTGGTCTTGGCCCTCTTTGCAGGTGTGCTGGTAGGGGTGTCCTGGAGCTCGTCGTTTGAATCGGACCCTGTGGTGGAGTAAAGGAGGGCGAGCGTTATTAATGGGTCTGTGGAAATTGGAATGGCAATGTATCACATGCATTGGGGTGGTACCTGAGGGTGATTTGGGTCAGGGCCTTGGAGGTGGTTTCATTTTTGTGTGGAATGAGGGTGCAGTTGTATTGCAGCCTGCAGTTAGGGGGTGCCTGCTGCACGTGTAGAGGGTGTTTTTAGGAATTTTAATTATTTATTTATTTAATTTGACTTTTAATGTCCGCTATCAGGCCAATGTGAGTGGACGTTCTCCTGGACATGTGTTTCTGTTGCACTATGTGGACACATGGTACTTCACATGATTGAACATTGTGGTTTTAGCATAGTTTTATTTGGGCCACCTACCTGATTCTTCGGATGTCTGCACTCCTTTCTCCATCCCTCCGACTCCCTCTATGGTCTCCATTCCAATGGTGGAGGCACAGATTTCTTCCCAGGGGGTCAGCTTGATGGGTGATTCCGATCCTCCCCCGGTAGCTGTGGCAATGTTTCGGTTGGCAGAAAGTATGCTACGGACGCGGATCCGCAGGTCGTCCCATCGCTTTCTGCATTGCTGTGGGTTGCGGGGTGCGGTCCCCACCGCACTTACCCGCTGTGCCACCAGGGCCCATATGGCCTTCTTGTTCGCAAGTGCCGTCCTGGTCATTTGCGTCGAGAAGACGACGGCAGCATTCTCCTGGAGGGTCTCTGTGAGCACCGTGAGTTCCTCACGTGAGAAGTGGACCTGCCGCTTGCGGTCGCACCCTTTTTTCGCTACTTTTCCCATTGTTTTGGTTTCACTAGGGTGGATGACGGGTTGGGATGTCTCTCAGGGTAGTGTTTTTAATGGTTGTGTGAATGTTCTGATTTTATAGGTGTACGGCGTGCTGTTTCCCGTTCCGGGACCATGTTTTTGCTTCCGTTTCCGTATATTTACGGTCACCGTATTTTCCGATTGCCGCTCTCTACGGTGACCGCTATGTCCGGTGGCGGAATTGCACCTAGGTCGCCGTACGACGGCGGTGAGGGGCGTTTTGGGGACATTTCCGCCATCGCGGACTTTGCACTTCCGCCAAGGCGTAGTGCTCGTGCCCGATGGGTCAGAATTAGCCGCACTTTACTCTGTCGTGCCATGGCGGAAACGCTATTTACGCTATGGCGGTCAGGTCAGTTGCTTTCCGCCAGGGTCGTAATGAGGGCCAATGATTCCTGACCCTGAGCCACCATGTAGGCCAGCCTGCAGCCGTTCATCCAGCTTCGCTCGCCGAACCGTCTTGCTGCCTGATATCCGTAGCTGACTCCCATCTTGAACTCTGTCACAGAAGCCTGCATAGCACCCTGATGCTGACTCGACCCTGTCAAGCAACAAGAACACCTACACAAGGTACATTGTGATTCTGTCTCACTGGTCCTTCTCCGATGGCCCCTAAAGACATTTTAAGACCCATTGCTACCTTTGTGCCGAAGCCAAGTATACTTGAACAGTTGCGATTATTTTCTGTACCGACCACCCTCCTGTCGGTATCCAGAGTGCATCCCTTTTCCTTCTTTGAAACTGTCTGTCCTCTGCATTCCTTTACACGGTGGGTGGTATTTCGTAGTGTGCAAAAACTGTCTGTTCTGATAATAATAAAGAAGATATTTTTATATAACCTTCACTGGACAGTCCCTTTTATCATTGGGTAATATTTGGATTTCTGCTGTGTTGCAACTAGCCAACAATCCACGACCTTTCGGAGATATGCCTGCTGTTCCGTCCACGTTACCAAAATTGGACAAGGAGGTTTATCATTTGCTTGTGTTTCCAAACTGTTCAGATCCCTTCCGGTGTACTAGAGGTGTGGGGCTGATTGATGGTTTAGAAACCGATATTCATCCCGAACCACTGGTGCCCCGGAAGTTGATTTGTCAAAGCCTGACACCTGCCTCAAATTAGAGCTACACTGTAAGCAGCAGTACATTAACTGAATAAATGCCCTCACTATATCACCCCATTATAACCAGATCTGAATCAAAGTTCTGAGTCCGGATCCCACTACTGCATCTCGCATTCCACAGCCTACCTCATTACACCTGCATTCTTATTAACAGACGCCCAAAACTTAGTAAACTTGCAAGGCAAATACTGAGGTTGTACTGTTTATTGCACTGACCTCCAAAGACCTGAACACCAGTGCTCTGCCTCTTCAGGAAGGCTGAGGTAGCTCAGTGCAGCATCCTCGGCCGCCATTGCTGGTGAGGGTGCATTGCAGCGGCCTCCAGCCTTACCGCCTCTATCCAGGGGCTCACCTTCCTTAGTGTCTGATTTTTATACTGCCCTTTTGCACACCGTTTCTGGCGGTGTTTGTTTAAAAGACACCATTGTCATAGCTATCAGTTGTGATAACTTGCCTTTAAATTAGGTTGAAGTATAGCGCCTTAAAGGTTCGTAGGCGCGTGTCCACAGCGTCTCTTGAAAACCCTAGCCCGTTGTCTCGAGAGGTGCCAAAGGTGGTCACATACAATAAGGCATGGAGGATCACAAGGATTACAGTGGAGAGATAGTTTGGTCACGTGTTAAAGGGAAACAAATGCCCTGAATATTAACGAACCATGAGTGAAGCTTCAAGAAGTCTCTTTAACGTAATAGTGCCCTCTGGTGGATTGCTTGAGTATAGGTTTAAATAACGGTCCATTTATTTTTCTCTGACATATTAACAAAGCAACCAACTCCATTAAGCGTTTGTCTTTGAAAAAAGGTAAATCAGGATCGAAGCCCCATGTCTTTTAACGTTGCTAAAAAATAACGGGACGCTGCTGCCTGTTAAAAACAAACACATCGTCCTATTATTATAGCCTTAAAGACTAAGGTAGGGGTTGTTACCGTGGCGTAATGATAAGCTGGACAAAGCATTGGGCCTCATTACACGGTAGAAGGTAACCATGCCGCTATTAGCGGCATGACTACTCCCTTAACGCATACCGGGTCCGGGTAGGTGGTATGGGGACTTACCGGGTCATTCCGACCCTGGAGGACCCGGTAAATCCCCATTCCAAATACCATTCCCATTTGAGCCCCAATAGCGCTCAATGGGAATGGGTAAGGAGCTAATAACGGTACCGCAATTTGCGGTACCGTTATTAGCTCTGAATTCCCTCAGCGGGTCCCGTCCTTAACACCTGGTCAGACCAGGCGTTAAGGACAGGACCCTCTGAGGGACCTCGTAGTAGGGCGCTAAGGGATTACCGGCACAGGTGCCCTTACCGGTGCCGGTAATCCCTTAGCGCATACCGTGCAATGAGGCCCATTATCTTAGTCATAATGCCCCCTCCTGAGGTCTCTAAGGTTATTAGCGCACAGTAGCAGTAACAATAAAGGCTTTAGAGTTGTGGTAAAGTAAAATATATTGGTTTAATAATGATAGGTGTGCCAGCTGTACAAAGTACCCGCATCTTGCACCCTGAGCTGTGCCTCGCCTAGGCCCACTACTCACTGCTAAAACCCTCTCGCTAAATCTGCAGATGCCATGGCTCCCACCTGCCTACCTCCCCCAATTTCTATCAGGAATAAGCACCGTCAGGTTCGCACCAGAAGACCCCGCACCTACAATCAGCCTCCCCCATGTCTATCAGAAATCAGCACCTCCAGCACTGCACCAGAAGACCCTGCGCCCACAATCAGCCCACGCTACCCCCTTCAGGACCAGCTTCCACCCAATCCAGAAACAATCTCCTCTGCTTGTGCACCTGGTCCCCTATGCCCCCCACACACCCTAAAACATTGCACTCGCTCACCCCCAGCGGCCTTTCCTAACAAGCCCCTCAAATGTGCCCTGATCAATCAGTCTCTGTGCACGCCCCCGAGATCTACAACCTCCTCACCTCCAATGATCTCGACCTGCTTGCAATATGTGAAACATGGCTCCCCCGTGCAGCAGGCCCTGCTCTGTCCATCGCTCTCCCCACAGGATACGCCATCAGGCGCAATGACAGAACCCACAGCAGAGGCGGCGAAGTCGCTCTTGTCTACATAAACAATATCACCATCTGGGCCACCATCTACAGCCCAATCCCAAACTGCGAAATGCTGTCCACCAAACTCACTCTCTCACCCACCAACACGCTCACACTCCATCTCATCTACCGCCCACCAGGCCCCATTGCTTCCTTCGAGGAAGACCCCTTGTTTATCATCAATCCCACCACCAAGCCCAGCTCAAAAATCCTAATCCTAGAAGACCTCAATCTTGGCCTCGGTGACCCCACAGACCCACATGCAAAAAGCCTAGCCGCTGCCCTTCATCACATTGGCTGTGTCCAGCGAACCACTGAACCTACTCACATCCATGGCGGCACCCTCGACTGGATTGCCGATCTTAACTGCAACATGTCCGGCCTCACCATCACAATCTGCCCGTGGTCTGACCACCACACCATCACATTCAACCACCCCATCAACAAGAAGCACAGCCCCCATGACTCAATGAAACCTGAAGGCTTAGCCCGCTGCACCAAAAACCTTAACAAGGACTGCCTCACTCTCCTCCTCTCAGACCTCACAATCCTGTCCAACACGATCAAGAACCCAGAGTCCCTGGTCAAATTGTACAACACCACCATTACTCTAGCTGTCCAAACTCCAGCCCCGCTTAAAAAGTGCAAAGCCAAGCAAGCTTTAAAAAAGAATGCCTGGTTCACCCCCAAGCTCCTTACCTTCCACGCCAAGAAACGTGCCACAGAATTGGCATGGAGAAAAGACCCTTCCACATTTTCTAAAACACTGTATACCTCCCTAGCTAAAAGAGAAATTCACACCGCCAAAGCCTGCACGTACAATGCCAGAATAAACAACGCGCAATCCAACTCCTGCAAACTCCTCACGATCCTACGTGAACTCAAGTCGCCAGTTTCCACTCCCTCAGGCCTCATCATAGACGACATCTGGTTCACCAAGGTACAAGAAGCCCTCATGGGGAAAATTGCCTCCCTCCACCCGAAAATCTGCGCTATGCAATTGGCCATCCTCGCCAAAACTCCAGCAGCAACATTCTCACCTCCTACTCCTCCTACCAGACGGCCCATTCCCCAATTTGACTTTCGCCCGGTATCAGAACCCGAAGTCAGAAATATAATCAAAGGCCTCAAACGCTCCCGATGCAAAGGAGATGCCTGTCCTGCCCCTTTCATTAAAGACTGCACCAAGACGCTTACACTCATCATCACATCAATCAACAATTCCTCCTTCGCAACAAAAACAGTGCCAAAGAACACTGGATCCTCATGCTTCTAAAAAAAACCTCCCTTGACCCCACCATCCCCACTACCGCCCCATCACCGTAGCCTTCATCCTTAAAATCTTCAACCGCGCAGCATATATCCAGGTCCAACAACACCTTGAGGACAACCACATCCCGGGCATCTGCCAATCAGGCTTCCGTCCAAGTCACGGAGAGAAAACCGCCTTACTGGACCTAAAAAAACAGCTAGAAGATATCAAAGACTTGGGCAAACTCGCCCTGCTCCTCATGCTAGACCTATCAGCAGCATTCAACCTCGTCGACCACCAGACACTTTGCAACCACCTCACCACAACAGCAAACTTCTCCTCAGCAGCAACAGACTGAATCAGATTCTTTCTAGCAGACAGATCCTCCTCTGTCTTTATGGATGACCATGCTGCCCCACCAACACCAGTAACCTGTGGAGACCAACAAGGGTCCTGCATCTCCCTAACCCTGTACAATATTTATACTAAACCCCTTTTTGATCATCTGGATGCCGTCAGTATATCCTACAAAAATTATGCTGTTAACACCCAAATCCTCCTCCCCTCTCTGGTTCCTATCACCTTTACGCCGCAACCATCAACTCCGTTTATGACATTATGCAAAACTGGATGCCAACACAAAAGGTATGCCTCAATGATGACAGAATCCAGAGCCCTGGTTCTCTCCAAGCTGGATTACTGTAACAGCCTCTATCTAAATCTGCCTGCCTCTACTCTCCGCCCTCGGCAACTCATCCAGAACATGACTGCGAGACTTGTCCTTGGCCTCAAGCCCGGGGTCCGTATCTCTCCAGGACTGAAATCTCTACACTGGCTCCCAGTGGCTGCGAGGATTAAGTTCAAAACCCTCTGCATTGTCCACAAGGCCTTCTGGGGCCTGGGGCCAAAATACCTCCAACTCTCTCTTCCTAAATATCTTCCTTCTCGAGCTCTTCACTCATCCGCCTCCAACTCCCTCAGGGTCAGCCGCTTCTCCAAGCAACAAGTTGGGGGTAGATCTCTCTCTGCGGCAGGGGCCTCCCTCTGGAACATCCTTCCTGCATCCCTGAAACTTGAGGAGAACCATCTGCGGTTCCGGTAGCACCTCAAAACCTTCCTCTTTGCTTCTGCTTTCTCTCCCCCTCTCCCCTGCTAAATTCCTACTGAAACTGCACTTATTCTGCAACTGGTCCACTCTCACCGATCACGGTCCTTGGACCAGCCACTCTCCCCTTGCACTGCCTCACTGTCTCTGCATCCATACAGCCCCTCCTCCCAGCACTTGTCTGCACTTACCTTGCACTTGCCACCAGCTGGCCCCTATTATTTATCTTGTCATTCTTCTACCCCTGTACTGCACGTTCTCCTCACCCTTTCCTCTTGCACTTTTCCCTTCCCCTCTACCCCTGCACTTGTGCGATCTGAAAAACACCTGGCCTAGTAGGATCATTGTCTGTCTTCCCTTTTTTCCACCCTCCCTTGCCTCGTCGCGCCTTGAAACACTTGTGTATAGGCGCGTTACAAATGCCATATCATATCATATCATTGTATGCTTGCACTCCACCCTGCGCAGCAGTGACCCATCTTACAAAGCATTTGACATTGATGGCAACTGGATCCAAATATCCTCTGCAGTCAAAACCCTGCGCATCTACATAGGTGCCACCCTTGACCTCTCTCGCCAGGACAACACCAATGTATTCTCTGTGGCCTACACCACAAAACTATTGAACGCCAGCAAGCCATTCCTTACTACAACCAACCGACTCACCATAGCGAGAGCCATCACAGGAGCCAAACTGGATTACTGTAACATTCTCTTTGTAGGAACCTCTGAACGCAACTTGTGCAAGCTGCAAATCATCCAAAACAATGCCCTCCGAGCAGCCCTATGTTTATCCAAACACGACTGCCTCACAAAGGTCAGGGAAGATGGCACTGGCTCCTGATCCGTGAACAGATTCAATTCAAGACCCTCTCCTTTGTACACAGGGGCACCACAAACACTGCCCCTGCCTACCTATCACAACGGTTGGAGAAATACGCCCCCCTTCACCCTCTAAGATCCACAAACAACCTTCTCCTCAGAGTGCCCACCTTCACCAGAAAGACTGCAGGAGGCGAGAGCTTTCCTGTCATGGCCGCCTAGCTCTGGAACAATCTCCCCATCACCCTGAGAAAGTAACCCTACTACTGGACCTTCAGAAAAAAAATGAAAAATATGGCTTTTCACCTAAAAAATCCCCACAGCTAACTAAATAAGACATTCGGATACCTTTCTCCCCCTCCTCCACCCCTGCTCTTCGAACCAAGACTTTAAGACACCACAACACCCCACACTGCCCATTTTGCTTTCTAGTTTGTTTCTTGCATTCACTGTACTTTGTATTTTATTTTTTGTCTCACAATGTAACTAGCGCCTAGATATCCAAGGGTTCAGTGTGCTGCAACAAATGCAAAAATAAATACATAAAAAATAACTAGTCTGTCTATATGATGTAATCCTTTTAATTGTAAATTTGTTTGAACTTACCATGAAGGAAACTCATCCCGAATATGCTTGGAGTAAATGCTTGGCATTAATGGAAAATTAAATACTTCATGTTCATGAGGTTTTAGTGCACATGGAATCTGAACTTGAAGTGGCAATACAGATGCCAAATGTGCCTGTGCTAAATGAACATGCAGGCAAGGTGTGTCCTGCGCCTTCCCTGCCTGCATCAAAAGCATTAATAAAGCCCTCTACTGTAAAGACCTCAAATGTTCCTAACTGCCCGACACAAAATCGCCAGGGAAGTAAGAAAACATCCCACCAGACTGCTCAGATCTTTGGGGTGAAAAATAGTGAAACTGCCCGTAAAGAACCAATCAGACTTGGAGGGATTCGTAAATCCTTCCCAGCCTGGTCATTGTGTAAGAAACAAGCAAATATCCTCCTCAAGAGTCAGAGTCATTAATTATGAAGTGGTAGATTGAACTAACCTTAGTTCTGACCAAGAGCATGTGCTTAAGAACAAGGAGAGGCAGGAATCAGTTGAAGGATGGCAGTACGGCCCCTTTCTCCTTGGACCTTCCACCTCAGGCTGCCCCCCTTAGTGGTCGTAATGTCAAACGTACCAAAGCTCAATTCATCAATTGATGAGGGTACTATTTCATTGATGAATAAGGTGACTCATTGCGTAAAGAACGTATGTAGCATTCCGTTATCCTTTGGGAAGGACTTCCCTATGGTAAAATGTTCATCCTGGGTTGGGAAGGGCCGAAAGTCCATTCACAGAGATTATATCACACTAACATCCAGCAAAGGTTAGAGACCAACTCTGGGGGGGGGGGGCACACAACCATTTAGTCGTGCCAGACATTGGATTCTTGCCACTTGGGTCCTTTAATAGGCCAAACACAACTGACATCTATAGAGCCAGGACCCTTTGAGGGTTTTCTGCTCAAGCTAGAAGTGATCCACACATCTCATATGTCAGTTCCATCATTTGGTTGGAGCCCATCAGCCGCAATCTCATTGGGAAATCGTTTTGAATGCTTGAGCGCCTCAAGGAATTGACAATTGGATCCTGAAATGGCGAGCAGGTATGAGGGCCTTTCCCCACTTTATGCTGCAGAGTAAACCAATAAAAAAAGGATGATAAGGACATGGTCATACAAATGTAAATATGCAGAGATCTAATAGCAGGCACCCAGATATCTCTGTAACCTTTCAGGCTTGCAAGCAGGACCTAAACATCTTAGTGTGGAATACTGCAGGCCTACAATGCAAATTGCACAAGGTATCCTGGCATTATTCTGTAGGCAAACACAATGTGGTCATGTTTCAAGATACATTGTGCAATCAATTTCCCACTTATTTCATTCTCCGCCTCTAAAATTGGGTGTAAAATGTAGACCTTCTGGAGGCCTGGCAATTTATATTGCTGCAAAATTAGACTGGGCAATTGAATACCTAGATTCAGCAGATGCCAACATAATGATTATTATTGCCCATATGCCAGGATTAGAAATGCTAGACCTCATACATTTCTTTAATAATAAGCATGGAAATCAGTTAATCAAACTGCTCCAAAATCTTCAAAGTCACATGGTTAAGCTTGGCTCTGACTTCACCATAATTATTGGGGGGGGATTTTAATCTTAGACTGGACACGGGTGAGGACCTAGCTTTTGATAAAGATGAGGAAACAGCCTTTGATCTAGTGTGTGCTTAACAGAGAAAGTATCTAGCATTAACTCCATAACAACTAACAAACCCATTAAAATGGGAAGTGACTTGTGTGACTTTAAACAGTGACCTAATGGGACCTCCTTAGTTCACATATGTGCAATGACTGGGGACAACTTCTAGGGTAAACCAGTAAACTCACAATATGGTTTAGTCACATTTAGTTTCTTTGGCAAAGCAACAATCTTTAAAAATATATACCTCTGCTTAAGTAAACAACCAAGGGTTTAACTATACCACAATGTCATATAATTTAATCAAGTGCTTCTCTAGCACCTGGTTTCAACAAAACATGCACAAATACCATGAAAAAAGACTGTTATCAAAACCTACTCAATTTTCAATTTCTTCAACTGGTGTTTGTCATACGGACCTACAGCTGACCTTCCTTACTCAGAAAACACGAGCATTACATGTGTATATCACAAAAATCCCTAAAAAACAAGTCAGTTCAATGAGTTCTGGCTCAAGGCTATATTTCCATAAGGGTGTGAGTCAGCCCTGGCTAACTTACAACCTTTGTACGCAAAATATGAATATTTCGGAAAATGCACAAATAAATCACTACTTGTTACAAGAAAATCAAAAGCGACACATTTTCTTTTTAAAATCTGTCTCTGTTCTCAATGTATTCCATGCATGTTCATACATGCATCAGCTCTGGCCCTACTAATTCCCACTCATTTGAATCATATTTTCATGAATTTTTATTTATTTTTCTGTTTCAATGTTAATACACATGCATGCATTTGTCATTTCTCTAAGCTTCCCATAATTTCTCTAGTGTTTTATAAAAATATTGTCACAAAGAAAACTGCATATTCCTTTTTCTTTATGCAAAACTGATTCATAGCCGCTTTAACTCGCAGGGCTGTCTCATGTTTTTGAACGCACGCAACCCTGTTTTTCTGCAACTATTAATCACTTCCAGGATCTGTGTTAGCCCTTATCTTAGCTTTGAAAAGGAGCATTGGTTTTACTTCAAAGGTGCAGCGGTTTGAAAAATAAATCTTACCCTGCATACTGTACGTGTTTTCTATCAACAATGCACATTGTGTTTTTTTAAATGAACACATTTCTATCTTCTGTTGAATTTTAGAGCATGCCATGTACAAACTGTCTCTATTTGTTCAAACAAAAAATGAAATTACTGTTGTTTCAGCTCACAACCCAGCTTTAAGGATTGCTTTCAATTGCACGCTTTCCTAGTCAGAAGAATTAAAGAAAAATCTCCCACCTGTCGCATCTCTTCCTTCGTTCTTGTGTTCTGCTAATCGGATTTCTATCGTTCAAAGCATTCCAATCTGTTAAGGGCTCTCTGTGGGTATATACTTTTATTTCTCTTTAACCCTTTGATTGATTTCACTCCCTCATTTAAAAAGTGTAGTGGAGAGTCACAATTGACTGCCTATTTTTACCAGATCCTTAAATAAAGCTTCAATTTTTTAAACTTAAATCATCACTTTTAACATTTTAAAACTGCAAATATGAGCGAGCACCATCAATCGCTGCTCAGCCTCTAATTTCAATAGCCTATCTATTATCTTGATTGGCGCCAATCACTTTGCTATGCTCAATCACTGTTGCTCCTCAACTTTAAAAATCTTCTTCACAACTTTTATCGCTCTTTGATCTTTTTATTCAACAAGCAGCATGCAGACTAGTTGACTTTTCACATTAATAGACACTGTGATCACCTTTTTTCCTATTTCTCACCTTTACTTAATACCCTCTACAGGGTTTGAGATGTCACCTTACATGAACCTGTTCATGCATTATATTTTTCTGCTCTACCCCCGTTGGGATTTAAGATGCCTCCTACTGAATTCCCTTGAGCCAAGACTCTAGGCGCTATTCTTCTTCACATAATATTTCATGTTACTCAAAATTTATCACAACCCCTTAATATGTACATGAACATATTTGTATTCATTTTCTGTTGCCTCTGTCTCTCGTAAAACATAGCGTAATTCCGAGATGACAGGTGTGCTATGTCATAGCTGGCATCCACAATTTTCTCTGATGCACAAAACTGATAAATTTATTTTAGACTTGGCTGGACACATTTATGATAGTTCTGAACTTCTGCCAAAAACACCTTCATCACATCAATGTCTACTCTTTGTCTGATTTTCGAGGTCCTGTCAAGTTAGTTAGTGCCTTATAATGTGGAGAAATAGATACACTCTATTATATGGTGCCAAAAAATACATCTGGTCGCTCAAAATGGTCTGCATGGAGCACACTGTGCCCTTCTCATTAAGAACATAGATAAATGCATCCACGTTTCCCTTGCTTTATCTAGCTCCATCATTAATCTTGTCTGATTTTCCTGCCAAGTTCCATTTTGACTTAACATACCCAATTATCTCACTGCAAGAGGCTGCCAAAGACTATTTATAAATTATCAGCCTCTGTTGCTTGCCTGAAAACTATTGGCATGAGTCATAGCTTTTTCACACCGGTCTTAGAACTGGACACCATTTTGTACTTGAGTTATCCATTTTGAAATATATCTTTGTCTGATACTGTATTAATTCTTCAGAGAGCTATTTTTTATTTATTTAAGCATCTCTCACGTTGTATCCCTTATTCATAATATATCTTTTCTTATACACTTATGGTATGTGTGTGATATTTAAAGCACCCTTCACTTCCTGGGTCATTCTAACCCAAATATGTGGAGTGCCATGTGCACTTTTGACCTTAAATAAAGGCACTATGATCCTGATTTCTGCAATATAGAACAATTTAATCTGCCTATCATGTTATCTCTACTCAGTTGAGGGGGAGGGATTGATACCCCAGCACTCTTGGTGACTCTACTATCTACAGTGCTCAGTTGCTTCCCAGATAGGAGTCCAATTTATAAATCCAATGCATAATACATAGATACCTACCTGCATAGATATACACATATGCACATACAACCAGATGCAGCCTCTTGCCTGGCTCCATCTATCATAAACACACACCTGCTTATGCCCAAACCAAGTATTTGCAAACACACAAATACAACAGCCACAAAGACCCATGTAAATACACACAATAAATACAAACCAACACATACTTTCTTTTTACTTGGTATCAGCCCCCACAAACAGCATCACTGGCAATTTAATCTGTAGGAGGCATAGCTGGGGCTCTACTGCTATTTCATATGTCCCAGGCCACAAGTGTCTAACGGCAAAGAGATTCTACACTCCAGCACAGTTATAGGTCATTTATCTAGTTAATTCAGTTGATAAAGCTCTTGCAGCTGAACGAAATTACAAAAGGACACTAATAATAAAAGTACACGAGTTGTCATGTTGAGACCTGAGGCACTCAAGAGAGTATCATTTTCTTAGTGATTAGATATAGCAATAAGGTGTGCTTTCAGCGAAGACTGAAAAGAGGCAAGAATGTAGGTTGAGCAAAGATAATAGTGGAGAGAATCTAAGAGTTTGGGAGCAAGGAGGTAGAATGAGGATTCCGGAATGCAGGCAGCAGAGGCAGCAGCATAATCCTGTATCTCCTGGACCTCTACTGCTACTGATAATATTGGATTATGAACAGTAAGAAAAAGATTGAGGTGCTGAAAACCCTATACCTAAGAAATCAAAGCCAACATCATCTTCAAAATCAGAGATGGGTGAAGTTCCTAAAACTCAAGATATCTACTCCTTTCTACTTAAAATGGCTCAAGACTTGGGGAAGGTGGTCCAAGATGTGGGGGATGTTCAATCATCAATGGATGATCTATCCAAGAAGGTCTCCCAACTGGACAGTAGGATTACTATCCTAGAAAATGGTTCAGCGTCTATGTCTTCAGAAATCACAGGAAGTTTCAGAGCATACAACACACTGAGAGAAGAAGTTCAAAAAGGAAGAGAAAAAGACCTGGAATTGGACTTAAAAATCAGGAACAAAAATCTGAGACTTGTAGGAGTTGAGGAAAATACAAGTGAAGATCTATTGCACCTGGTATTGGATATTTTGAAGTTCTGCTATGGCTGTGACCAAATAGTCCCAGGAGATATAGACAATGTATATAGAGTGGGGAGAAACACGGCCCAAAGGCGAGACAAATTTTAATCACACTGATGAACAGGACAAAAGAGACCATTCTAGGGGCTGCAAGGAAAAAAGCAAACACCTATTTCAAAGGTAACCAACTATTCGTGTATCCAGACTACCCAAGAGAAACTTTGATTATCAGGAAATCCTTTAAAGAGGCCAAAGACTTATCTAGGCTTGTGGGCATTAAAGCTTTCCTTAATAGGGTGAATCTACTGACCCTGGCTCTACCTGATGGTGAAAGGAGCATATCTGACCCTAAGGAAGCCATGAAATTGCTGGAACCACTGAAGGATAAGTGCACTTAGTATTTTATTATTGTATGTTTCATGTGTTTTAAACACAACCCACATAAAACTTTATTTATTTTTGATGAATTCCCCTTGATTGGCTTATAATGAGTTAAAATGTTGCTTACAGTATAAATCAGTTGAAGGTTTAGAATTGTTTTTTTATTTTTTTGGGAAAGAATACCAACCTTCATGCTGATGGAATCGATAGTTTCGATGCTCTGAGGCAGCGCCGAGGGATTAGAGAAAGGTACCCTCTGGCGTGTTTATTACGTGCCCACTACATGTATCAGGAAGTAGAACAGACTCGATAATTGCTTACTGTTGTTCTAAAGAAAGTCCTGTGTCGGACGGTCTGTGTACCGTCAATAGTGCAGCATGCTTCTGGTGCAGGTGCAGGTGTGGCTATATGCTCCAGCACCACTTCCGTCGACCTCCTGAAGAGAACTGAGATACTGCAATGTAAACAGTTAACGTCTCTCATTACCGCTCTGAGGGGCAGGACCCAGATCACCCACCGCCTTCATGGCTATTGCTATGGTCACTGCTTTGTGTGATTCATTATTCATCATGGAGATCCAACACTGGGTTCGGTATCTGCGCGGACATTTCATTTCCCGCCATACGTGTGAATGTATTATGTTGAGGCAGAGGCGGTTCAATTTGAATGGCAATACTCAGAACTCTTCCGTGTCTGTGTGCAACAGATACAGACATTTGGACGAAATGTTCAACTTTGTGGAGCTATCCCTGCTGACTTATTTATATTGTTTGTGGTTAAATGTCTTGTCGGCGTGGATGCCCCGAATCCAACTCTCTCCAATGGGCTTCTCGCCAATGTTGGAGGTCACGCATCACTGCACGCAATGTCAGTGGGCCCCGAGAAGATATGCAGTGAGCCATTTTGAAAACCCTGGTCTATTTTCAATAGCCTGCAGTTGTTGCACCTGTGTTCGGCCCTATGATACTATATGTTTTTATATGAATCCCTTCCTAATCTCCATGTCCATTGTTCTTGAAAAGGGCCATTAGCCTAAATGAAGTCAATTTGTAGGAACTTCTTGGATTTAAATACAGACTAAAGGGAAACAACAGGATTGTGAACTATAACAACTGGGAGCAGGAATGAAAACTGACAATTGGAAGCCAGTGTCAATGCTTTTTTAACTCTCATTCGTTTTTCTTATATTTCCCAATGATCTTTCATTTACGTTCTCCTTTCTTATTCTTGATTTTCCCTTCTTCCTATGTTCCCTTTTATTCTGCTTCCATCTCTTCTCTTTTGTGCTCTATTTTAGCTACGTCCCTTCCATTTCTATCCTCTTCTGTTTATATTACGGGTCAGGTTGTGAACATGTGCAAATAGACTAATACAATATTTGGCATGGAAGGGCAAGGTTTTGCATAGGATGAAACTAGATGTTTTCTCAGCTAGCGATTCAAGTACTGGTCATAATTCGAGATGTAGCCTTTACACTGATATTGTCACATACGGTAAACTCACGTTGGTCCTCTCATTTGATATATATCCATCACTCTAAGTTACAATGTTGTTTTAAAAAGTACCGTGATAAGTCTGGGATAGATAATGGGCCTCATTACGAGTCCGGTGGTAACCTGCCGGTTTTTCGTCATACCATTCCACCTCTGTGATTCCCAGAATTACCGGGGCATTACGACCCCGGTGTCCCGGGAATTCCAGAGGCAGAATTCGGTAATTCCCCATTCCCATTGAGTCCAATAGGACTCAATGGGAATGGGGGCCATGGAAACACCGGAACCATCTTGTGATGGTGCCAGTGTTTCAACGTCCGCCTGCAGGCGGGCGGTGTTAAACCCGCCAGGTCAGACCTGGTGGGAATGCCATCTCCGCCTGCAGGACTCGAGATCAGTCAGTCCGGAAACAACGGTGGCAGCGGGTTTACCGCCACCGTTATTTCCGGACCGACTGGCTCGTAATGAGGCCCAATATATGCTTATAATACTGACTGTTACTATTCCTGCATTATTAATATGTCATATTCTGGTGAGATGCGATGTGTTGAAGTCAGTGATGGTCTATGAGTCTCTTGGGTTGATTGGGGTGTTGGGGAAAGGGATTTGATATAAATAATGACTGAAGATGGATGACTACATAACAATACTTGATGGGACTCACCAGATGAGGGATGGCCTATTTATCTAACAATATTAACCCCATATTTGATCATTACAAATTGATATGTGATATCTATATCCATATATTTAACCAATGTACTTATACTCATACATAAATACATACATATATATAGATACATGTAGGTGTTCAGTCTCAGATGAACATTTAGGGAATAGGTTGATACACTGTTGATAGATGGGCAAGTCATGGGCGAGGGGGAATTGTGGGATGCAGAGTTAGAATGGCGAAATTAATATGTAATGCCATCAAAGGGGTATAGTGGTGTGAACAATGGGTGGTCAATAGGGTATTTGGTGACGATAACTAGTTCTAATTGCTTTAATGGAGTCCAAGGTCATATCTGTCTTCCCTAGTTCCACTGAAAATATGTGAACTTACATTGGTCTTTGGAAAAGTGTGTATGATCTACATGTAATGTCAACAGGATGTGAAATTACATATTACATATCATTAGTGGTCATTATGATCTTGAAACTGGGTGCTGAGCCAGAAGCTTCGTAATGATCCTCATTCTGGCCACTAATGTTTGAAGTTGGTGATATGCGATTTCTAAGTCATGATCTGCCAACTGTTCCAGGTTCTCAACATGTGATCCATAAAAGAGTATGCTGGTCTGCTTGGGATTTCGCTTGAGATTCAGTGGTTATAGGGCAGTTTAAGAATGTAATACTTGTTCGGGATGATGGTGAATATATACGTATGGGGAGAAAATGGAAGTGGATGATATAGAACAGCAGGCTTTATTGAGAAGATTGGGGAAATGAAGTTGTGCTACTTAGGTCTGTATGAATGGCTTGCTAATCCAGAGACACAGGCTCCTTGGGGACAGCTGAGATACTTTTTGATATTACTAAGATACACTCAGTGGGTATTTAGGCACATTAAAGAGTATTTATAAATGTATTGAGTATTATAAGTATATTTGCAGTTATGTTTGTTCAAACTGGGAGCTGAAAAAGAAACGTTGTTTATTTCTGACAAAGTAAATGGACATGAATGGGCTACACTGTTTGGGATACCTGTTATTGAGAACTTGAAAGGGGTTTTGCAGAATAATATATGTTAGGACAGTGTTTATTAAATTAGTGGTTTGGGATTGAATGGCTTGGTTCATTTTATGAGGCGATATTGAATAGCTTGGGGAATATAGAGAAACTACTATGATTTATATACAAATGGGATGAGGATTGATTCAGAATTTAATATAGATGGGGTGGTGTTTGTCTCATTTGAGGTTTTTCAGTCGATTTATTATTAGTAAATAAGTTCTTACGTTTACAGGAGAGGTGTCCAGGACACTGGACTGATAGAAATGTTATATTTAGTCTGTAAAATATATCTGTTGTTGCTGGCTTGCTTCTATTTCATAGGGTGGGGGGTTCACATCTGTTGATCACTTGTTAGGATTAATACGTTTAGCAGAGGTTCCTTTATTTGGACAATTGGATACTAATTGTGGGATGATAAAGATGGTGAACGATTTACGTGTGGTTACATGGAACGTAAATGGATTAAATAATTTAAAAAAACCCTGAAGAAGGGTTGGGAGGGTCTATGGTTCCTCTTTTTCCTCACGTTCAAGAGGAGCAGCAATTTTGATTCGGAGAAATGTTCCAATAAAAGTGCTGAGAGAATTGTCAGATCGAGAGGGGAGAATGGTGGTATTATTAGTTAATATTCAGGGAAGTATTGTGACATTATGTAATATTTATGCCCCATCTGTGGACGATGGGTCATTTTATAGGAAAGTGGCTCAATCATTACAGGATTTGCGTACAGATAACATCATTCTAGGTGGTGATTTTAACACTGTTTTGAACAAGGATTTGGATAGAGGTGTGTCCGAGAAAAGTAAGCAGACACACCGTCATTACCTATCTCTGAAAAGCCTGCTAGAGGAACACGCCCTACAGGACTGTTGGAGGTTGAAACACCCATTTGCTAGAAAATATAGTTTGTACTCGGGCGCACACTCTGTTTATTCTAGACTCGATATGTTACTGGCAGCTGGAAAAATGACAGCGAACCATAAAACTAGTGAAATAGGTAATATTCTGCTTACAGACCATGCACATGTGACTATGTGCATTAAGTTGGTTCGTGACGGACAAAGACAATATACTTAGAGAATGAATATTGCAGTCCTACAAGTTGAAGAAGTAGAGAAATTGAAGACCGAAATTGATTGTTTCGTGTCAGAAAACCACAGGGGTGATATAAAACCAGAAATTGTATGGGAAGCTTTCAAATGTACCATGCACAGTTATTTGATTAATCTAACGTGTGGTTTAAATAGGAAACATGTTAATAGACGAAAGGAACTTGAGATAAAAATTGGTGATTTGTCTAAAAAAAAGAATGGCTGCCCAAGTGACTCGGATGGTACTACTGAATTGTTGAAACTGAAGAGAGAACTGAAAAATATAATTGAGGAACGCACGGAACGGAAATACCATAGCCAGAGATGTGTGTATTTTGAGAAAGGAGAGGTGTGTGACCGGTGGCTAGCCTATAGGCTGAAGAAGAGGGAGTCAGAACGTTCAATTACATCTATTCAAGACAAGGATGGACGGGTCACCTTTAATCTGGAAGAAATCAACAAAATCTTTCGAGATTACTATGTATATTTATACCGGAACGAATTAGGTACAACCACCGGTAGTAGAGACTTTCTTGAGAAGGCAAAGCTTGCCAGGCTTACAGATTCTGATTCACGGTTACTTGAGGAGGAATTGACATTGGATGAGATCAAAGGGGCTGTCAACAGATTAAATGTAGGGAAATCGCCAGGACCCGATGGCTTTCCAGTGGAGTTCTACAAGCTGTTGCCAAACTCGGCCCTTGAATTACTAAAGGATATGTATGTGCCTCTTTGGCAAATGGCCTACTACCAACATCTACGAGACATGCAATGATATCTGTCTTTCCCAAGAAGGAGAAAGATGAAACACTTCCTACGAGCTATAGGCCGATTAGGCTTATTAACACAGACAATAAAATTCTGGCGAAAGTCCTAGCTATTAGACTGGAAAATATTCTCCCAATCCTGATCAATGAAAACCAATCGGGTTTTGTGAAGGGTAGAAAGAGATCAAGTAACATCATTAGGAGGCTACTCCATACGATTGCTAAAGCGACTGATCCTTTAGACGGTGCTTGTGTTTTTTCACTGGATGCAGAGAAGGCATTCGATCGAGTGGATTGGGACTTCCTCTTTTTAGTCCTTGAAAAAATGGGATTTGGGGTGAAGTACAGATCATGGATTAAACTACTATATTCAGATCCGACAGCTGATGTCAACACCAACGGTAGACGTTCGGATCCATTCAGGCTGGAGAGAGGGACAAGACAAGGGTGTCCTCTTTCCCCATTGTTGTTTGTTATTGCGATTGAACCACTAGTGGCTGTTATTAGAAATGACCCTAATATACAAGGAGTGTCATGTTGGGGGTTGCAACAAAAACTATGGCTGTTTGCAGATGACATCCTTCTGGTTCTTCGGGACTTGGAAAAGTCATTACTGACTCTCATGGAGGTTTTGACTATGTTATATGCTTTCTCTGGCTATAAAGTAGATTGGTCAAAGTCGGAGGTGATGCCCCTTGTACCTTGTTGTAATAGATAATATATAACTGGTCTGGGGTTTAGATGGTGCCCAGATAAAATGCTGTACCTTGGGATCTGGATTACTCCAAAAGTCAGTGAGTTGGTGAAGGAAAACATGAATACGATTAGTTTGACCTTTAAAAATGATTTAGAGCAATGGGGTTTATTGAATCTTTCGCTATGGGGAAAGGTTAATGCTTTAAATATGGTATCAACCCCTAAGATCAAGTATATCTTGAGTATGATCCTGCTAAATATAGAAAATCAATATTGGAATGAGTTGGACAGAGTTATCCAGGGATTTCTGTGGGATCAGAAGCCGCCAAGGTTAAGATTGTGGAAACTACAATTACCTTTGGAAAAAGGTGGATTAGGAGTACCTAATTTTACGGCCTATCATCTTGCCTTTATTTGTGATTTTATAGCTAATTTCTTGACACCGATACCTGATAAGTGGGTTATAGCAGAGGCAAGTTATAATGGCCCATTATCACAGAGGGCATTATTGACCACAGAATCGAGAGCAAGAATTATGAAAGATCCGCTGACAGTCTGTTTGAGAAACTCATGGAAGAAATTGGCTGGATTATTGGGTGTGGATGCATACAAAGATCCTGGTGCTTCATTATGGAGGAATCCCTCTATCAAATTGGAAAACAAAACGTTATTCTGGCCGGATTGGTTTTTGGGTGGTGTCAGTTGGATTGGAGATCTACTCAAAGAGGATAATTGGATGAGTGCTAGAGAATTACAACAACAATTTAATTTTGAAAATTTCAGAATTTCAGATTATAGGAAATTAAAGATTGCTATTGGTGAGATTGATTCTCAGGCTACGTTAAATCTGGAGGTTCTTAGAAAAGAGACACTGGTGGGAGAGGGTGGCCTAGCTAGCCATGTATACAAACAAATTGTGAATTAATATAAAGGCAATGATATGCTGAGAGATGAGCGGAGTAGAAAGATTGGGTCTGACATTACAGTGGAGACATGGACGAGGATGTGTGCGAATGTCAAACTTTGTTCCCTGGGTTTGACTGAAAGAACGAGACAAATTAAGATCCGAAACAGGGTATATTGGACCCCGGATAGATTATGGAAGAGAGGTTTGAAGGATCAATATTGATCCCGGTCCCAGGAGGATAGCTCTTCAGCAACGTGTGCGCCTTGGGAGCAAGACGACACGAAGCAACACAGGTTCGATCCCCCGGTCCATGCTTAGAAACTTCTGGGTGTTTAAGCGCGTTATAAATACGCAACTAAAACAAAAAAACTATTACGCAACTCAAAAACAAACAATTCCCGCAACAGCGCCTCGATGCCTGCGGGCTGTGTGAATGCTTATGCTTTAAAAATGCAAAAATAAATTAAAAACATTTCATTAAATTAAATGATCTGGTGTGTTGGGTGTGTACTCATGAAACACGTACTCTAGAACATATGATGTGGGATTGCAGGAAGTTGCAAGTATTTTGGAGTGAAATAGGTATAATCTTGGAGAAGGTCTTGAATGAACAGATTGGTTTTGATTTTGAAACATTGACATTGGGAAATGATACAACCCTGGAGGAGCTCACTCAATGCCAAAAGAAATGGTTATTTAGGGGTGCCATGGTGGGAAAATAAATTATCCTTAGGAATTGGAAATCTGATATTACTTTAGAGAAGGAAGTATGGTTGAATGAAATGCATAACCTAGCGGATGTGGAAAGATTTTTATATAGGAAACAAGGCAAGACTGGGTTAAGATTTTGGGAACATTTCTGGCAATGTATTGAACCTGATGTTTTATAATTATGTATATAGTTTTTATAATCTTGCTGACATTTCATATTTTGTTGTTGTATTTAAATTGAAAATAAAATCTTCAACAAAAAAAGGAGGTAGAATGAACAGAAGCAGGACTGGGCACAAGGAGGTCAAGGGATGGATGGTAAGAAGAGAGATGAGGATGGAAGGCAGTGAACAAACAGAGACGAGAGTGATAAGAAAAAGCTAAACCACAAATACGTGCACTGTTAATACAGCAATAGTCAAACTGAAAACGGTCAAAGAAAGAAAGCCAACCAAGAGAAGTTACAGAGGGAGAGATGGGGGGAAAGGATGGGAGCATAAATATAAGATAGACAGCAGGATTAAAGCCAGGGTTTAGTGGAAAGAGGCTAAATGCCAGAAGGCTGAGAAGACGTGTGGAACCGTAGAAAAGCTGTGAAAAAAATCAGGATACAAGCAAGAGCCTTTGTGGCTGAGAAGGTAAGAAGGGGGCAGAGTTTGGAGTGGTTAAAAAGTTGACAACAGCAGGCCGGGTCGAGTCAAATAATGTTTTTCTTGAACCTTTTTCCTTAAAATATATACTGCACATTTACAGAAAAAAAGATAGCAATAGCATCTACAATTCAGCAAAAAACAATAAACTTTAGACTCCATTCTTAGAATGTCAGATTAAGTACAATAATAGTAAATTAATGTTCCTTCTATATAACCCTATTTCCCTTTTCGATTTCGTCCCTATTTAAGTATTGTGTCAACAAAAATATTTCTTTCAGCTTAAAACTTCTGTTCAGATATTTGAAGACACATCCATCTCACAACAGTGAGAGGAAAAGGGCCCTTTCTGAGTTTGTCTGTAATTCTGAAGTTTTTCAACAGAATTACCACCAACCTTGATGACTGTTACTACAATTTAGGGCCCCATTTTGAGCACCCTGTAAAATAAGAAAAGTGTCATTCCATAATGGAATGACACTTTTCTTATCCATATTATGTGCATATATTTATATAGGTGGAGCATGTGAAGCAAATAGGACAAGTGTTCTTCTATCATAATATGTCATTTTTAATATTTTACATTGAGCTGATATTCAGGCACTCTGGTAAATTTACCACCAGATTCTGAGTGGTGGCATGGCGGTGTTAATTCCCATTTTTGTAGCCCGCAGGACTCCATGAGTATTTAAGCTGAATTACCATGGGAGAGGGTTTGCTTCTGTTCATTCTGATCATTTCTAGCGACAAAACCGGAGGATTCATCATACGCTCTGTGCTGGAGGTAAACCCTTCACGTAAAGGTAAAACTCAGAATTCGACGGTTTTCAAAATGGTGGTTATTCCATTGCCACCTTTTTGTGGTGATAATGGAAATACCAACTTTTCTGACCTCACTGACAAACTCAGAATTACCCTTAAGGTGCCTAGCCCAGCTATTCATATTTAGCTTTGAGCTTGGTATCCACATAGCAGGAACAATAAAATGGCGGGAGCGAGGGAGAGAAGCAATGCGAGGAAAAAAGCCAGGGATCAAAAATGAAAAAGCATTTCTGAGCAGTAAAGAAGAGGGGGCAGAGAATCAGGTGAAATGTTTATATGACGAGGAAGGGGACAGATGTGAGGGTAGGGTGCAAGGAAAAAGAAATGACAATGATTTGAAGAGGCGGAAAGAGTGAGCAGGTTTCACGGATTTAACAGTGGAGAGGCACTCAGAGATAGAAGTGTGTGGTTGGTCAGTGGAGGAGGGGACGACACCAATATCTGAGAGTATTCTTTAAAGATAAAATAATTGAAGAGAGAAGGCTGGTAAAGCGAGTAAGTAGTAAAGATCGATGAATTGAGCTTTGAGGGATACCAAGACGTATAGGCAGACTAAGAGTGATTAGAAAGATAGGCAGAAAACCAAGAAAGAGCAGAACCAGAAATACCACACAAAGGACAGAGAGGGCAGGGGACCACTCTATTCAAAGCTGCAGATGACTAAAAGAGAGTAAAGTGGAAAGATTGCTTGGAATGGTAAGTGAAAGTGAGAGCATAAGTGACACGAAGAAGAGCAGTTTAAGTAAAGAGATTGGGCGGAATCAAGATGTTAAAACAAGACATTGAGGGTCCAGATATAAAGAATGGGCAGCACATTGAAGGAGTTTGAAAGAAAAGGGAAGAAGGGAAATAGGACGATAGTCGGAATATATGGAGCAAGAGATGGTTTTTAAAGAATTGGCATATTACTAGCATGCTTCAAAGGAAGACGAGAGAGACCAGATTAAGAAGAGAGGTGAGGAGTGTACACTGAGGATTGCGAGCAGAAGGCAGCCGATCAAGATGGGTAGGGACAGGATTCACTTATACGAGCCGGAGGCTAAGAGAAGTCTCAGAGCGAGAAGTGATGCAGGAAATGGAAGGAGAACAAGAAGAAGACAATAGAGAAGAGAAGAAAGAAGAGGCAGGAGAGAAAAGGGGACCTAAGTTATTGATTTTAGAAGTAAACTCAAAGACATACCGGGTGATGAAAATGCTGTGGCGGACCGGTGGAGGGGTAGGGGGTGTGCAGGGCTAGGCGTGTAAGCTGAGAATTGCAGAAAAAGAGCTAAGGGTTAGGGATAGATGGGAAGGTACTTAGACATTCCCTCACTCCCGCCGTCTTCGCCCAGGAGCCGGAGCTCCTCGAGCAGGATTGACCCCTGCAGGAGCAGTGGGCACCCTGCACGAAGGCCACTGTGCCTCCGCCGAAATTTGGAGGAGCGCTGACTTCGCTGCGCTTCATTCACGGAAACCCATCCATATTTCTTCACTCGTGCCACTCACCGCCACGCTTCTTCTAAAAAAGAAGCAGACTGCCTCGCGACCTGTAATCAGGCTCTTGTACCGAGGCAAGTGCACATTCGCCATTACATTACATGCGGATGTAATGCAGTCCAATATGGCCGCCCGACCAACGCTGCCGACCACAGAAGCCTAACTAGGCTCACACCCCTGCATCTGATTGGCCGCCGTCCCATTTACTGTGGCCATTGGTCACCGGCAGGCGAAGCCGGCCCACCAGCACCAAGGACCACAGCCTAAGGACATCGCCTGTTTGCTGCCTGTTTCGTGCCGATTCTGCCTCTGCCAGTCCCCCTGGCCCATTATCGAAAGCGCCAGCATGAAGGTCCTGCTTCCACAGGTCCACTCCCGAGTGACTACCAGTGACTTAGACCATCGGGTAAGACCACTACCTGTTTAATAAGTGCACCTAACGTTTCCAAGCTGCCCAGTCAAGTTGCCACTGGCCCTTAATACTTTGGTCACTGCAGCTATCTATCCACCATCCACTATCCACCACACAACCGATCTGCATGTGAGTAATGCCCCTGATTCCGAATGCCTGCATTTGCACGCCCTGAACTATCCAGACCTAAGCAATGCCTTCTTGTATCATGAGTGCATGCACTGTCTGTTGTGGACCTCCATAGTCAACTATGTTTGAGCAATGCCTCTCTGAGTCATTGACTGCCTGTACTGCCTAGCCTGTCACACCTGAGTATTGCCTCCTTGAGCCATTGATTGCCTGCACTGCCTAGCCTGTCGCACCTGAGTATTGCATCCTGAGCCATTGACTGCCTGTACTGCCTAGCCTGTCGCACCTGAGTATTGCATACTGAGCCATTGACTGCCTGTACTGCCTAGCCTGTCACACCTGAGTATTGCCTCCTTGAGCCATTGATTGCCTGCACTGCCTAACCTGTCGCACCTGAGTATTGCATCCTGAGCCATTATTGCCTGTACTGCCTAGCCTATCACACTTGAGTATTGCTTCATTGAGCCATTGATTGCCTGTACTGCCTAGTCTGTAATTTACTAACGTGGTACCTTAGACAGGTTACCTCCATACAATTATGTATCTACCAGCTATTTACACAACCTTACTGAGGACTATCCTACAACTACTCACCATGCCGAATTCCAACGCATGTAACTCCTTGCCACCTCTTAAGCCCACAGTACACCCCAACACTAACCTTCCTGACTCCTATGTATGCGCGAGTCATGAGCCCCTTGTGATATCGCACCCATGCGACACTCCCTGTAGGAACTTAAGACTCCGTGCTAGACTCTCGAAACTGCATGAACCCACCCGCAGATCCCTGACCTCTAGCAACATCAAAACTAACCTCAAGCAAACTGGCAAACCGTGTTATACCGGACAGCCTTTACAACCTATTCCAACCCAATGCAATATCTTAAACACACCTAATATGTCTACTACCCCACCTCTTCAAGCCACAGAGGTCACTAAAACCCCAACTATTGTGGGAGCACCCCTCAACGTGAGATTGCTTGTTGCCCATGCCCTAGACATTGCCGACATAATAATAGAAGGCAACCTTGATTTTCTCGCAGTCACTGAGACCTGGCTACATAATGCAGCAGGACCAGCGCTCATGCTAGCCATCCCTGATGGCTATACGATAGTTAGACACGACCGAGTAGGAGCCAGAGGTGGCGGCATTGCGATAATCTCTAAAATAAGCCTCTCTCTTAGACTAGTACCCACCCTATCGATTCATTCCTGTGAGACGCTATCGGCTAAACTCCAACTAAATAATAACCAAACCCTTATCATCCACCTCCTATATAGATCTCCTGGTCCATTAGGCACTTTCGAAGATGACCTCCACATCTTACTTACAAATAACCTTAAACCTTGCTCTCAATCGATCCTTCTTGGGGACTTCAACTTAGGCCTCCATGATACTACAGATACTAATGCCACACTGATAGCCAATTCTATTCACTCACTCGGCTTAACTCAAAGAGTTGATAAGCCTACGCATCTGAAGGGAAGAACCTTGGACTGGATAGCTGACTGTAACTGTACAACGACTATCTCATCTATAATGCCCCTACCCTGGACAGACCATTCCCTGGTGTCCTTTAATTTAGTTACCGCCAGACCCAACCCCACGGCCCCTCTACCTGCACCTCCTTGCTTAACAAGAAATAAAAAATGCATCACCCTAGAGAAAGTAATCCCAGCTATATTACCAACCCTTAATGCGCTATCAGAGAACCTAAACCCCAGTATCCTAGTGCAAGAATTTAACACCATCATGCTCACTACCTTAGACAAAGTGGCCCCTCTCAAGCTTAGACCGGGTAAGCCGAAAGCTCATCTAAACAAATGGTTTACTCCACAGTTAAAAGATCTACGTATCTTAAAAAGAAAGAGTGAAACCGCTTGGAGGCTTTGCCCATCAGCGGACAACAAAGCCAAACGCTCCACTCTCTCCTCACTGTATAAAAAAGAAGTCTGCCAGGCAAAACGTAATTCATATGACGACCGCATAGCGAAATCCAACTCCAGTATGAAAGAGCTTTTCTCGATTCTAAAGGAACTTGAGTCCCCCATTGCCATTCAGGACACCTGCACCAAGGACAAATATTGGTGTACGGATATCCAGCAAGCCCTTACCAATAAAATCATCACACTCCAAAATAAAATTAAGCAATAAAAAAAAAAATGCACTCAAAATTCAGGATCCGCCTCATACCAAGAACTCACTGGGGCATAGTAACACCTTCCACTTCTCCAAAATGACTACCCTGGAAGTAGAAAAAGTTATCCTGTCGCTTAAACCTTCAAACTGTAAAGGTGACATCTGCCCAGCACAGCTGATAAAAGACGCTGCCAGAGAATTATCCCCCTTTATTGCTAAACTGATCAACGCCTCCTTCGCTTCAGGTACGATCCCGGCCAACCTTAAACAGTCCTGGGTTCTCCCTCTCCTAAAGAAGCAGACATTAGACCCTCTCATCCCTACTAACTACCGCCCTATCACGACGGTACCGTTTCTCCTTAAGATTCTGGATAAAGCTGCCTATATCCAAATTCAAAGGCACCTGGAACTACACAACCTACTAGGAGAAAGACAATCGGGCTTCCGACCCCTACACGGAACAGAAACTGCCCTTATAGACTTGAAGTCCCAAATCGATGAGCTAAGAGACAAAGGGAGAACAGTACTCCTACTACTCCTGGACCTCTCAGCGGCCTTTGATTTGGTGGATCACAGAGTCCTCTGCAGCCACCTGGACTCCGCCGCTCATTTCTCGGCAGAAGCTATTGGATGGATCAAGTCTTTCCTGAGCGAGAGAACGATGCGAGTCTTCTCCCCCTCCGCGGAGGCAGATCCCACCCCGATCTCGTGTGGTGTCCCTCAGGGCTCCTGCGAATCCCCAACTCTATACAACATTTTCACCAAGCCCTTGTTCGACGATCTGGATCATCTTGGTATCACCTATACTAACTACGCAGATGATACACAGATCCTCCTCCCGCTTTCTGGGGATCATGCTAAGGACACGGAATTGGTGAACAAGGTATACCTTATCATCCAGGCGTGGATGGCCATTCACGGCCTTTGTCTAAACGATGATAAGACAGAGTTGATCATCTTAGGCACCCGAGCCAATATCAAAAAACTAGGACAGGATTTTGCCTCCTTCAACATAGACGGGAACAACATCCAAGTATCCAAGGATGTTAAAACCCTGGGATTCTATCTTGATTCTACCTTATCTTTTGATAAACAGCTAAAATCCCTTGCCTCCTCCACGGCCTACACGTGCAAACTGATTAGAGCCAGTAAACCTTTCCTCTCCAACAAGAGTTGTCTAATCCTGGCCAGAGCCTTAATTCTTTCCAGAGTAGATTATTGTAATGCCCTATATTCTGGAGCTAATAAAAAAATAACCCAGAGACTACAAACATTACAAAATAATGCCTTGAGAGCGGCACTAGGCATTAACAAACAGTCCCATATCTCGTCCACCAGACGACATCACAACTGGCTGTCTACAGAGAACAAAATAAAACTCAAGATGCTATCCTTGACCCACAAAGCCCTCAATAACTCTGCCCCTAGTTACTTGTCTGACAAACTCCATAGGAGAACATCTTCCAGACCCACCAGAGCTGGTAACTTCAACTGTTTGACAATACCGAACTTTAGACTGAACACTATCGGAGGAAACAGTTTCCCAGTAAAGGCGGCTAACACTTGGAATTCTCTACCACAAGACCTGAGAGTAGACATGCCCTACCGTTGCTTCAGGAAAAAAGTTATTCAACTCCTCACCTCGACTGACCTTTGCTGACCGGGGGCGCCTACTTCCTACGAGCATCTTGACCCCCTTGAACCTGTATACTTGCTGTAATTACTGTATGCCTGATCTGTCTAACCCAATGTAATTTTAATGTACATTTTGCTATGATGTAACCTGTAGGTTTCGTATTTCCTTGCCACTGCGCCCTGTTACCCCTGGGTCTGGCGCGCATAAAAAGTGAATAAAACAAACAAACAAACAAAACATCAGAATTTGCAGATGAGTGCTAGAAATTAGGGAGCACAGGGGAGGTAGGTGTGTTTCATTGCTGAAGTTTGGGGAAAAGTGAGGATGAAGTAGGGGTGAGAGAGGCTACGTAAATGATGTAGAATGTACGTGGTGGGGGCTGGTGGCATGGGGTTAATGGCCAAGCACTGAAGTCTCAGAACTGGGGGTCAGGGGTACGGAAAGAGTTTGGGGAACACAAGGCAGCTAAGTGTGTTTCATTGATGGAGTTTTGGGGGGAGAGTGAACAAGGTGGGAGAAGGCCTAGGTGGTATGGACTGGGGCATGGGGTGTGTACTGGGACAAAGGATAAGAGGATAACTACATCACTGTAGGGGCAGGGGTTTAGTTATGGCCTAGATGGTATTTTGTAGGGCAGGGAGTATGTAGTGTGGATTTCGGGGCAGAGGGTGAGGGTATAGAGGAAGGAGAGGGCTTGGGGAAAATGGGCATTTGGTGGTATCTGATTACTTATGAGTTCAGGGGGAAACCCTGTTGGAGGAAGGGTATCAGGGCCACACCTCTGTGCAGGGGCCTGCTAGGTCTGGAAAAGATCTGGGGCTATGTCAGAAGTGTCGGGCTAGCTAGCCTTTTGGTTCTAGCCCCTGAGCTTCTATCCCGGGCTACAACTAAACAATATAGTCCCCTCAGACCCCCCCACCCTAGCAACGGCTCTGCCACTGTGGGAAGTCACTAGGGTGATCCTGCCTCTACCAAATTATGCCAACTAGATGCCACCAAATGAAGGAGCAGACAAATTACAAGTCTGCATTTTAAAGTGACAACAAGAGAATGATGTGTGATCTAGAGGTATAGGAGAGGCATTAGAGTACACCCAATGACAACTCCCTCAACACATCAGGCGGATGCCCACTAGGAGTAACACGGTGCGCTTCGACTTGACAATCCCGGCCCTCCCATACAATCATTCCATCTAGTGGTGCATCACTTCAAAGTGAAAACTAATAGTTTGTCATGTAGTGCTGCGAATATGCTGTCTCAAAGACAAATACACCCCAACCCTCTGTTTTGTTCGGTTTATAAAGACAACCTAGGTTGTTTGAGTTGGGTCTAGGACACCAGTGCATGAGGCTAGGTAAAATAAGCAACCTACATGCCATGATTTAGTGCATACGTATTTTACATTTGGGCAATTAATCCTTGATTTTATGGTCATTATCTATGTATTGGATTAATTATTTTTAATGTAGAATAATATTAATATTCTATTTTTGCAAACTGTGTCGAGGTGGTTATTGATGCAGAAGATTGATTTAGATTGGGAGTTGGTGTTGTCCAAAACCACGGGTTGATACTTTGCAAACATTGCACGACAAGAATATTCGAGGTATCAACAAGAAGCAACATTTTTTTGTCACTTCAAAGACAAATACAACCCATAGGTCACTGTTTCCATGAGTTACATGTCAGGCATTAACAGAGGACTGGTTGGGCTGGTTATTGCCCTCCTGAGTTCTTCCACTCACATTTTACCAAGTCTCTCCCTAGTCACTTTCCAGTGCTGATTTCCCTCTTCACAAGCAATACAGTGCCTACACCTGTCCCATTGCGGTGGACCGGGACCATTTGAAGATAGTATATCTAACAGTCAAGTGAATTAAATACACATTGTTCATGCCGACTCACATATGACTCTCAACTGCTTCACTTACACGCTTTATTACCTTTTAGGCACATTCTAGTTACAGCATTCTTTCCTATATCTTAGACTGGCTGGGGACCAGAGAGAGCAACACAAAACACACCACACATAAGGAGCAATGATATCCAGTTGAAAGGATGTTTTGAATCTTGGTGGGAGATCTGCCCTCAAATTTAGAAAGGGATTCAGTCGCACACCTAGCCCTGCAGGAGGCCACAGTGGGTTAGCACATAACATGAAAGGTGGGGGACAGGCCCACCCACATCCAGACTGAAGTGGGGGAGATATAACAGACTTACCTCAGGGGCACAAAGAAGAGGATCATTTTACTTCACGCAAAGGGGTGCTTGTGGTCTTGTGCGGACCGGACGCGACCTAGCAGTCCTGGCTGGGTTGCCCCAGCCTGATTTGCATATGGTCTATCCCCTTCTGTAATGGCTTGGCAGGCTGGAACACAGTGGACTGGCGGGCTGCCCAGAGCAATGCCAGTGGTTATGATTTATTCAAAATCTTCCAGCCTTTACCTTTTGGTTTCCTTTTACTTCACATCACCGTCTACGCCTACTTGCAGTTTCTTGCCTTATTCCTCCATTTTCCTGTACTACTTCCTCCAATGTTTTAATGGTAGCATGCAGTGCTAAGCTAGGAGCTAAACTCAGTACTAATCCTTTATCGCATGGCTGTCATACAGTGCTCAGTGCAGTCCCTCTGAGCTCCTTATTCTCTGCAGAATGTCATGCCAAGGCCATGCTCTCAGCAGAGGAACTATGATCTGCATGGGCAAATAAGGAAGCATAATGTAGGGTCCCCTCTCCGCCGAGTGATGGCACAGGGCCCTGCTAAATTCAGAGGCCCTGCAGGTCAGTGGTTGTGCTCTATCCTTTACCTGGCCAGCTCCAGGAAATGGCAGGTGTCCCTCCTTCCCTCCAGAAGCAAGAACCTCTGAACTGCCTGCTCTCCCCCATTACAAAGGGCTCTCCCCTAGGCTGGGAATCTACAGCAAGCTTCTGGATCTCTTAGGTCAACACTACCACTGTTCTACTTAGAAAGCCCACTGCCCCCTCCAGACCAGCACCAGGGGAATGATTGCATGCACCCTGCACAGTGCAGCAAACGCGAGGGCCACGGTTTGCACCGGCCTGTTAAGCAGACCCCACCC
The DNA here is from genome assembly GCF_040938575.1 of Ambystoma mexicanum. Taxonomy (NCBI): domain Eukaryota; kingdom Metazoa; phylum Chordata; class Amphibia; order Caudata; family Ambystomatidae; genus Ambystoma; species Ambystoma mexicanum. The sequence goes on along the minus strand of NC_090931.1, from coordinate 909,650,579 downwards.
TTCCACATGAATTGCAGACCCCTACAGAGGAACTCATATAAATACAACAAATACAGTTTTGCAAAGGTTACTTCAGATCAGGGCAGCATGACTGCTTTTCGGGCTTAATAAACCAGATCCCATCTGAGAAGCCCTGAACTCCTTCTATTGCACCGCTACAGGGTGGAATCCAAAGGGAAATCCTTCGAATCTCCCACCAATGTTTGCTGGATGAACGATCCTAACTCCCATTCCAACCAGATGAGCCATTATCAGCCACCTGGACCCCTAAAATCATCATCACAAAAAGACTTCCAGGTATCTAAGCAAACCACTTCCAGGTTGCATTCCAGCTCCTGGCAGCTCCAGGCCCGGCACTTCGGAACAGCCTCCATCAGAATCTATGGTTGAAAAGAGATCTGACAGATGAGCTCCCCAGTGTAACCGTCCCACACTGTTCAGATGAGACTTCAGGCGCTCAGGGCTACTGCATTGACAGAGCAAGGGGTGAACTTCATTCAAGATCTAATGGGAAAGACACTTGACCAGAAAACCAAACGATTTGGATTGCGGCGAATGGTAAATTGTGGTGCCTTGCAGTGCCTTTATGGTGCTTGTCCAATTCCGCTGCCTTTTTTTAAGGTTTGGGGTGCCCTGAAACTAAACAGTTGATGTCCAATGCATATACAAAAGTCAACGAATAAATACATAAACATTTCAATAAATAATGTCACTCCCAATTCACTCCTATTTGAAATACACACATCTCGGATGTTAGTCCCATATTTGTTCTTTTATGTGAAATTACACAAAATGTAAAAAGCACAAGTTTAGGGCCTTTCCAAAGATAGCTCCACTTGCTGCTGAAATCTGTCTGTGGAGTCGCAGGTTCGAATCCCAGCAAGGCCAACTCGGCCTTTCATCCTTCCGAGGCCGATAAATGGATACCAACTTCCAGTGGGTGATATTGTATGTAATCCTTTCTGGCGAAAGTGCTACATGACTAACACATCAATATCATTATAAACAGATTTGCATTCTTTCTTGATGAGACCACACCGCTGACTACGATTATTGGCAGTCCTGAATATACTCATCTGAACACTTGAAACAAGGAGTGACAACAGAAAAAGGAACGACCTTCTGTTCATTAAATGTCATCAAAGACAACTACTGCGCTTAGATCCAGCAGTAAAACTAACGTTACAACTCTTTACCAAAACCATATCTTTACCACCATGATCCCATTGTATGGTAAGAAAGACTAGGACCTAACATTAAAGACATCGGGCCTATTTACGACTTCGGCAGTTGCCGTGCTGGTAAAACCGGCACGGCTGCCGACGGAGTCGTTTTTTTTCCAGCACCCAGCATTTACCACCAGAAAAAAATGCCCCCACTTCCCATTTGAGCACCATAGGGCTCAATAGGAATGGGGAGGTAGGATGCACCGGCACCATTCGTGAATGGTGCCGGTGCATCCGACATGCTCTGCTCACGGGTGCCATTCTGCCCGCCAGGTCAGACCTGGCGGGCGAAAAGGCACCCGCAAGCATAACTCGTAGTTTGCCAGTCCAGTAACAACTGTACCGGCAAGCTTACCGGTACCATTGTTGCTGGACCGGCAAACTCGTAATGAGGCCCATCTTATTTAAGGTGGGACAACACACCTTCGGAAACTGTGTGCCCGGAGTTCGATGAACGGGTATTGCATTTGAAAAGGAACTGATATGACCCGTGCCTGTGAAATACTAATGGGTCCAGCCCCTACATGCTCAATGGGCAGACGCACATCTCTAGATTTTGGTGAAACTTTAAAGAGAGTTGGCTTGATGCCATCTACCACGCAGATGAATATACAATCCCACCAATGACACCTGGGCATAGCTCAGGCCAAGCATGCTCGCTGTGAGAACAGGCAGGAGCAGTGTGGCATGGGTTCCACGCCCACTTGGGGTCCCTTCATCCCCTTGCTGGTCTGCTCATAAAGACAGTAATCCGTAACCTTGGTTACCAAGCACTCTCAAACTGGATTCCCGCTGATGGCGGTGCTATATAAAACACCAGAAATACCATCATTTGCCAGATTCATATATTTCTCTCCTGCCACCTGCCCTGATTCCGACTATGCGGAACCACGTGCCGAAAGAGGTATCTCCCAGTAACCCAACACAGGCCCTTGAAAGTCATCAGCCTCATTACAGTTGCACAAAACCCATGTCATGCAGACTAAGAACACCTGACTGCGGTGACTGCGGTGCCATGCACGTGCGGCAAGGGCTCACCACAGGCCTCTTGATGGACTTGGCAGTATTTCCTGCGGAAATGCAGCCAAAACCCATTGGCCGTGACTAGGATGGGAAATGCAGGTAAATACCCCACATTCCGAGCTGCTCTATTCCCCGCCGTAGGCAATTGCATGATTCCATTGGGGTTTGGAAGATTTATCGCGTGAGGGGATGTCCTCCGTAGGAAAACTCGCCAGCCCACTGCAGGTGGTTTTCTTCCAACTTGCCTCCAAAGTTGGAATAGGGGGAGGTGGCGAAAATGATGGTAAAGCAGTTACTGCCATTTTATTAATGCACCACCACATTGATAATAAGGATCCAAGTACAGATGGAGTGATGGGAGTGATGGGGGAAATATAAGCCGTCGACACATAGCAAAGCAGAAACTCAGAGGGCTCAGAATATGTCAACACAGTGTGACCAGGGGTGTTGCGAGGTCTGTCTGGAAAAGATCCGGGGCGATAGCCCCCCTGCCCCGCCAGGCGAAGGCTCTGAGTGTGAGAGGGGAGAAGTGGACACCCACTGCCCGACCAACAAATACATTAAGGATAATTATGATTTTTGCACACCTGTCAACAAAAAGGCAAAACATGTCTTCATCATCTTTGGGGAAATGCCGAACAAGAGCAGGGTGCGGAAGAGAAAAAACAGAGAGAAATGCCGCCCTGGCCGGGAAACGGCCCAGAAAGGAACTGTATGATATGTTCATGAATGCTTCACTCTAAGTATTCACTTGCCATGCATGTCAGAAATGGCATGCGCAAAAAAGTACTTTGCTTTGCTGTTTGGTGCTCACTCACACACCCTTTGCGATCTGCGCCTGTTTCAAAACTGTTCTCCGGTTTGGGGCCTATGTGGACAGCAGAGGGTTTTTTTCTAAGACAAGTCTGGAATGTTGTTTTAGCAAAGAAATGTAAGCGGCTAGTGGCATCAGGTTAAGTAATAACAAATGTGTTTACCGTTACAACCACTCAGTACCGTGAACTTACCACTGGATACAAGTGGATACGAGTGGCGGCCTGGTGTTAGACCCCTTTTTGGAATCCCTAGGTTTCCATAGGGATTTGGAGCAGATATGCCGTTAGCGGTGAAAATGCGTTGTAAATCTGACGAGCTTTGGCACTAAAGTAGAAGATTTACCTCCACCTTACCGCTAGAACGTCGATGTGGTAATGTGGCGGTAATGAGGCAATAACATAGCTACTACCACTTGACTGCCACTTATTACCGTACCTTGTACTCGTAATGAGGCAGCGTTTTTTTCGGCTCGGAAAGTGAAAATGGATTGCTCTGCCTCCTCGTGCTCTTATATTCTCTCCATTCGCTCGAATACATTAATTAAAAACAGTAATGCTTTTTGACACGCCCTGCACGTTTACAAGTGGTGCTGATGTTTTCATATTCACATGCAAGCCTTTCAGCCTCCAATGACCTCTTTCTCCTTTCTTTTTCCCCTGTCTCGCTCACTTTGTTTTCATATCTTTCTGTTTTGACTTTCCTCTTTTAACAAGCCGCAATGCACTGTTCTAATGTGTATGTACAGATTTCTAAAGTGTTTTATCCCAAAACCAGGAGGCCTCACGGTATTACGCGTCAGAGCAGAATAGAACCTCTTAAACGCGGAGGCTCTCTCTAAGGCTGCTGACCTTCAAAGTACTACCAGGCATACGCTTGTGGAAAGGGGATTGATGCCGTAACTCACCTGGCAGAATGAGCTCTAAAGTAAGACGTCACACTGGGAGCCTGCGCCATTTTCCAAATAACCCATCCTGCCAAAGGAGAAGATGAAACCGCAAGATGGCGTTGCTTAAATGAACTCAAAATCTGTGATTTGCAACGGTCCAGGAAGTCTGCAGTCATGGTCTCATAAACGTCTCAAGATTTCACAAGGCTCCATTTTTTCGCGATTAGGAGGAAACGCCAGGGAACAAACAGAAGAGGAAGATAGTGCAGCCTTCTATGTGATTTAATAGCAGGCCTCCTCTGGGGACTAGGCCTGCTGTTTACATCCACCGACATAAGCCTAGAAACGAAACCAAATAACTTTCTGAATTTAGCACACACATGTTTCAAAGATAAACTCGTTATTTGAGCAGACGGGGATAGGGGTAAACACCACATTAACGCTGCACAATGAATTTTATTTGGGAAGTCAATGTTTGTCAGACATAATCCCTCTCTTTATCCTGCAAACCAATGGATGCCTGCCCATCAAAACATCATGAACTGGCCCGTGGACCGCTGCCACAGCAGGTCTGTACAGACAGGAGGAGGGTTCGAAACCTGTTCAGCCGTGTAAAATGAACCAAGAAATCTGTTAGTTCTCCTGAGAAGCTGTTAATGGAATCCACGTGTCTACCCCAGGGCACTCTGACATATTAGACTCATCAGTAAGCCTTGGCTGGCGGTGCTCGAAGCCCAGGATCTTGTAAAAAGCGAGGTAGCCGGCAGGTGTGGACTGGGAGCCAAAAGGGGCCCCGTATTGCACCCGTGTGTGCAAGCCTAGACCCTCCAAGACGTGTTTGGTGTGGTTCACCCTGAAGAAAATTTGGAAAATATAAGTGCAAAGAGTGAATTTTAAAAAGCATGCATCGCTATATAGGGATTAAAAAGTATTTTTAAAATGCTACATGTTAGTTTTTTGTTAAATTTAAGATTGAGGAATAACATACTGGAAGTTTTATAACAAAGGCTTTCTTTCAAAGGCATGTGGGAGAAACAGAACAAAGAGGCGGTGAAGAATAGGAGAGAGGGTAAGAGGTGCCGAAAACCACTTTCTTCTGTCTCCTCCTTTTTTACTTTGATTTATTTTTATTTCATTGGAAGTGGGGGCCGGGGGGAAGGGGAGCATCACATATCATAAGAAAAACAGCACCAAGAAAAAGAGACGGTTATATTGACCTTGTGACAATCCTACTGTGCAAGTGCTTAAGGAGATAAGTGCAAGTGGGAGGGGTACAGTGAGAAGTGCAGTAGTGGGGGCATCCCACTGGGGTGGCAGATGCTTTACAGGCCAAGGCAGCAAGTGCCACAGGAGAGGGGGGAGGGGAGGCAATGTGCAGTGGGCAGGTGGACTGGGTGGGGATAGTCCCGGAAAGGGAGCCCAATGGCAGGGGGTTGCTGAAAGGATACTGGGAGGGACTGGTGTGGGGGGGGGTTGGTGGCCTGGTCCTTCAATGACTCAGAAGGGACCAGGCCCCAGCTACATTGTCAGGTGGAGAGTTTAGCAAGGGAGGGGGAGATGGAAGGCAGAGGAGAAAAGGAAGGTCTTGAGAAGATTCCAGAACTTAAGAAGATCCGGCTCAAGTCTGTTGGGGAGAGGGAGGCTGTTCCAGAGGGAGGCACCAGCCAAGGAGATGGATCTACTACCCACTCTCTGCTTGGAGAAATGTCTAACCTGCAGAGAGTTGGAGCCAGAAGACCAAATGATTCTGGCTGGGCGATATTTAGGCCGAGAAAGTTGGATGCAGAGAGATCACAGGCCCCATTCTTGTGGTTGATGCAAAAGGGTTTTAAATTTGATCCTTGCAGCCATCGGGAGCCAGTGGAAAGACTTTAGGGCTGGAGAGATGTGATCCTTGGGCTTAAGGCCAAGGATAAGTCTCACAGCCCTATTCTGGATTAGTTGGAGGGGGTAGAAGAGAGGAAAGGGGAAGGTTGAGGAAGAGGCTGTTGCAGTAGTGCAGCTTTGAGAGAACCAGGGCTGTGGAGACATTGAGGTTCTGTGGGAAGGTTAGGAAAGGTAGAATGCCCCTGAGGAGATGTAGCTGATAATTGGACTTCTTAGCAAGGTTTGTGATGTGTGGAGAGAAGGAGAGAGAGGAGTCAAAGATGATCCCAGGGCGTTTTGCCTCACTAGTGGACAAGGAGTCTGGCCAGAGAGTGAGGGGGAAACTGGGAGCAGGCGTCCCAATGAGAAGAATTTCAGTCTTGCTGGCATTGAGGCAGAGATTGTTGGCAGAGCACCATGCCTGAATAGCAGTCAGGCAGTCAGGTATAAGGCAGGAAGAGGAGGAGGCAGCCAGAAAGAGAGTTGTGCATCGTCTGCGTAACACTGGAAGTGAGGAGAGTAGGAGGAGATCAGGTGGGCCAAAGGGGCCAGGTAGATGTTGAAGAGCCATGGCGATTGGATAGAGCCCTGAGGGACGCCACAAGTAGAGAGTGAGGTGGAGGACAGAAAAGGACCCATTTGAACTTGGGAGGGTCTGTTAGAGAGGCAACAAGCAAGCCACGCCAGTGCCATGACTGTGATGCCTATAGTATCGAAGAGATGGTTTATGAGGATGGAGTGGTTGACAGTGTCAAAGGAAGAGGAGAGATCAAGGAGGATCAGAACAGATGGAGAGCTACAGTCCATATTGGAGAGTAGGTCTTCTCGGTTATTCAGGAAGTCAGTTTCAGTGCCTCTGGCTGCTCTGAAACCAGACTGGTGGTCATGGAGGCAGCCAGCGATTTCGGTGTGGAGGGTCAGTAGGGGTGGACCGGATTCTCCATGAGTTTATCCAAGAAAGGGTTGACAGAGATAGGTAAGCTGGGAAAGAGGGGTCAGCAAACAGCTTTTTTAGGAGAGGGTGCACAAGGGAGTGCTTGAGAGGATGAGGGAAAGAGCCGGTGGCAAAACAGTGGTTGCAGAGGTCAGCCAAAGCAGGGGAGAGAATGCTGATGTTGTCCTCAATGGTTCTGGAGGAACAGGGTAGCACCTGTTTAGAGGAAACTTTCATAGAGCGGACAACTCTAGAGATCTCATCTGGTGCAATGGGAGAGAGGGAGGAGAGTATGCGGGGGAGAGGGGAGTCAGAAGAGGTGGAAGGAGGAGGGGCTTGGGAAGGGGGCGCAGATGACAGAGGGGACAGGATGTCAAGAGCTTTGGAGAAAATGTGCTTGGCCAATGCAGAGCATAATGCCTGGAAGGAGGGAGGAGAAGAGGAGACTGCAGTAGGATTGGGGATGTCCTTGCAGATTTTAAAGAGTTCAGCCGTGTTGTTTGTGGCTCCAGAGATGAGAACTTGGACGTGAGCTCTTTTTTGGAGCAGATGGAGGGACGGTATTGACTTTGGAATAGGCGGCAGGCCATTTTTCCAAGGGATGAGCTAGATGTCTTTCGTTTCAAAAGCGGCTAAAGTCAGACTCCACGAAGAGTTGCATTTGGTGGCAGGCTCCCCTTCTTTGGTAGATCACCAAGTATATGGATTTTTTTTTTTAACATCAAAACCCACCTCTCAAGGTCTCCTACAAACAAGCGGTAGCAGACTTTTCTACAACCTTGCCCAGTCACTTATACACGGTAAGCCCTTACTGGGTTATTTTTAGAATTATCTAAAGCAGTAAAAGCTTCATACAAACCATGTTGTTTAATATACCCGAATACCGATTCCACTTTGACACTCACAGAACCATTTCTGACCATTTCACAGATACACACAGGAAACACCATTTATTGAGCATCTATCCATTTATACCCGTCCTGATAAAGGCCGCCCTGCTAACAGCATCTTCCAACTGCAACATGTAGCCAAAACACACCTGTGTTGACTTCCTCAAACAGTATTGAATGTTCAATCTGTTCATCTAGCTGTTTTGTTCAGCAAAAAGAATGACTTGTGGCTCCCAATAGATGAAATGGGATCCTCCTGTTTTTTGCAAGGATAGTGAGGGAGAGAGAGTTGCAGAGGTCACAAATCTGTATAGAAGCCTCCATGTGAGACTAGTTGTACACTCTCCAGCCATTGGGGAGTCTTTGGCCTAGTTCTCAGGTCCATGGGGTCTCATTCTCTCCTAGAATATCAAAGCCTTTAGCTCACCATTTGGTTAGCCCAGGTTTGATGCCACTGTACTGAAGCAAGTCCTTTTGGTCTTTGGCATATAGTGCTTAGAAGGGCATAATGTCATGTCCCAAGTGTGCCCGGGGAACTAGCTTCTCCATTCAGGAGTGTGAGCAAGTTCCAGAAAATGAGAAAGACATGCAGTGCTGGAGGCTGCGGGTGTAGAGAAGAAGCTGAAGATGAACAAGTGCCTTTATTTTTACATAGGTGTTTGGTGCAGCAAGTGGATTTGAACTTTGAACAAAAGAGCTGGTTATTTGTCACGTGCCAAGCAGCCTGATAAGCTGCCCTGTCCCTCCTGAGCGATCATTCTTTGAATGCATTTACAGTTAGAGAAGGTGAACCCTGTTTTGTACACACCTCTTTACTTACCAATGTATGTGCCTGCTTAAAAACCTTTACTACAATTTTATGTAACTTAGCTAATGTTATACTGAGGCAAAATGCCCCTCAGTGGCGAGGTGACCCTGTGGGTAACGGGCCGCTGCCCAAGTTATGGGCCCTAGCGCAGTTGAGTGTCCCTTAATGTGGGTGGTGGTGCCGTTTCCTACAGAGTTGGCCCATCACCTTACCATTACTGAAAGTGTCGGCCCATATCGTGAGGGGCATATCGCCATTAGCACCAGTGTAGTTCCCTACTGTGAGGAATTTGACCATCCACACAGTGGGTGTGCGCTCACCTGGGCTTTTTTGAAATTTTAAATGAAATTGAAGGATGGTAGATCAACCTCTGGAAAATGTGTAGGGCTAATCAGCACACATTTTCCTGTGCTCACTGCACGACATACACATAGAACTGTGTACTCTGGGTGAACACAGTCTACAGGCGCTCTCCACCCTGTCATATTTAGTTGGAATATGACAGCCAAGTGTACATCAAGGCATCCCGGAACCGGGAGGTCAAAACCTTCCTCCTGCCATGGCCAGCCTAATTAACTAACAAAGGCTCCATGGATCCACCCTTTCCTTTGTTAGCTGCTGGTGGCAGCCCTGCATACTAATCAGAGTTAATTCAAACAGGCCCACGGAAGGCCTGGTCGCTGGATTAACAAAGGATAGGAAAACCCCAACAACCTTTGATATGCACTGTGTCAACCTGAAGCCAGGCCCCACCTCTCAGTATTAATGGCAGTGACCTGTCATGTCTGGAATGATCTATTTACAGTAGTTACCCCCGCAGGGGGACATCATTCAGAAGGTTTGGTGGTGGCAGTGACCAAAGTTCTGGTATCACCACAGCTTTGAGGGAGAGCTGTCGCTTTAATCAGGAGCCGCAGAGAGCTCAATCAACCAGAGAGACCCTTTGATCCACAACAGACAGGAAGATGGGTGGGACTTAGTAGTACATATTTTCACCCCTTCACCTTTTCTGTTGCAAAGCACTCTGGTTATGTCCTCATGCACACAGGAGGTTATGTCCTCATGCACACAGGAGATTGTTGGTGGGGACCCAGGATTGGTTCATTAAGGTAGGCTTTGATGGGGCCCCTAGGGGACCCTCGCGTATGGAAACAAGGCACAATCACCACACACAAACTGATACGCCAGACACGAGGTTCAATTCCCAAAATCTAGGGTTTATTGCAAAGCAAATAGTCTCAGTTGGCCAACCGGGTCTCACGTCCCGCAACGTGTGTCTCCAGACCACATGGGACGCAAGAGAGAGAGCATTTTATAACAGTTACATATATACAAAACAAACATCATATTATCAGTAATGACATATTCAATACCGCCCATAATGTACTTCCTTTGAAATGGATTCGATGATTGACAATTGTGATGAATATGACACCTTCAGACATTCATTTAGCAACAGTTTGCAATTTGCGGACTTGCAGACATGATTCTTTGTTTTATTGAACATACTGCTCTTGTTCTTACAAGCAAGCTGCATGCAGGAGAGAGACACATTCCAGGCCTGACTATCTTCTTATTTCTATTCGTGTGCTAGGGGTCAGCTCTCTCTACAGGGCTCAGTGAAGGGGGCCGTAAAAGAGAGCATAATTCAAGCCATTAATTGTTTGTTTCTACCGTTTCTACCGCATCAGCGAGAGTAGCTGGCACCTGCGTAGTGACTAAATGCCTTGTTGCTTAGTGCCAAGGGCTTGTGATGGAGGAGACCGAGCATTGCTGTCTGGGTTGCCTGCCTTGCGTTTCAACATGTATCTTTTGGCCTTGCTTTATGCAGGAGCAACAATGGAATAATGGAATAGAATACACTTACAGCAAAGCAGTTTGAACAGAAAGCAAGAAGGGAAAATTAGTCAAAATGGCGAATTCTATTCCATTAAAATGGATGCAAAATGGACGCTCTCTGGTCATGCTCATGAGTCTGTACTAATAATGCTGAACATATGAGGCAGTTGGTTTTCGGCCAACAGAATACATCGCCTATGTTATGGGAGGGTAATTTCTGGACTCACAGCTTAGCCTACACCAATCACTGGGGCTGATTTGGCTTTTAAAGAGTGTTGAGCCCCTCCTTTGGTAAGATCATCTGAACACTTCACAAGGAGTAACAAGAAGAACTCATTTGGACCCTGGCTGAAGGCACAGCCTGCCTTACAGCTTCCTCCAGCGAAGGAAGGCCCGGATTTCCATAGAGGAAGCAAGATCTCTACGCTAAACATCTCCTGAGGAACAGAGGGCGATACTGAATCTAGAGGACCCACCAGCAGCTCCAGATCAGGTACCCAGCCAGCACACAGCATGCCCTGGTAGGCTCTGCAAGCAAGCTTCCTAGGTGGGAAGTGTCCGAGAGTCTCTGAACCAAACCAAGGACAAGGGTGTTGCCTGCAACACTCTCCTCAGCTTTTGGCTGACCGCCTTAAAGGACGATACAAGCCCAATTAAGAAGTTAGGAGGAGTGTATTGAGAAGTGTAGAGAAGGTCCTAGACCCCCCACCCCTCAAACTGAATACAGGTAACATGCCAGGCTGATCAATGGATCCACTATAGCAAAAATCTGAATTGCACTGCTTTCTGAAGACAAAAGGTACATATAGAGCGACATATATCTCTGGGGTCAGAATAATCCAGGAGATGGAGGGTGTCTCATGTATTACACATACATCATGAATGTAAAAAGTGAAGTATGAAAACTGGACAGAAAATAAGTAATGTACACAAGTAGATTGGTTCACCATTTGGTAGTGTGGCCGAGTCTCTAGGCTAAGCAAATTCAGATGTATTTTAAGATGGATTCCAAATACAACATGGCTTTGGGTCCACGTGTCAAAATGGCTGACTCATTGTGAATCTAGACTATTCTTTGGCAGACAGCTGGGTATTGTATATCTAGAATTTCTTGCCAGGAAATGCTGACAGTGATGGATAGTAGACCAGCTAAAAGCCTGGGAAAGCTACCAATTAGAGCAAGCAGCTGCTTACTTGGCAAAACAATAAGCACAATTTAGCCTGCCATGTGAATTTGGCAGGTCTCGAGGAGCTGATAAGGGCTGCTTTTGGCAAGCATCTAAGGATTTATAATGAGTTCTAGCTGAGTCTCACGCAAGCATATCAGATTATGTGTCAGTGAAATAATGCTTGCCACAGTGAAGTCATGTGGGCTTGGTGTGAAAAGAGAAAAATAATATGAGACCGGGGAACCCAAAGTAAACACACCAAACACCGGTTACAAAGGAACATACAAAGTACTTTATTTTAAGGTCAAGCAATAACAAAGTCAAATGACAGGTCAGATAGCTATCGGACCTCAGTGCAACACAACGAACTTCAACAGGGTTCGATGTATTCAGTGAGAGACTGTACATTGGGACATTCAGGCTTTTATATATTTCTCCAGCCTGTTGTCCAACCCCTTCACGGGTTAACCATTCCATGAATGTGTAACAGGTCTAGGGTCTCTGCAAGGTCAACTCTAATGTATTCATTTGTATGTGCATAGATCAGTTCCGTTGATACAGGTAATCCATTTACATGCAGGTCAACAAAAGGACAAGGTCTCAGTTCACAACCCTAACAAGTGGCCTGCAGGCAAGTTATACATTAGCTGTAGAGAAGTCATGCCGGCCCGATTCTGTTCGGAATGCCATTGTCCACCATTTTGATGTTCAGGGTGACTTTTAAACAGCAAGAGAACCTAAAATGGCGGTTTGATTCAAGATGGCGACTTACATCAATTTGTAAGGTCAAGACCTTGCCGTAGAGAGTTATTCGCGTACAGTATTATGCGACTTGGCGTAGGCCAATATACATACAATCGTTTACACTAGGAGGCATAATTTAATATCCAGTTTGACAAACCCTCCTTTTGGCCTATGCCAAGCGCTAAGACTACTTTTGATCCCCTTGCAAGCAACTCCATACGGCATCGTCCATATACCCTGAATCACTGTCAGAGGTATCTATGGCCATCAGGTCGTTCACTAAAATCTCTTTTAACACATACTACTTGGAAGTTTTATCCGGGGCATATACTTTGTGTCCTATCGCCTGAGCACAACATCCCCCTAGCATCAAACATATACTAGGCAGACATTGGATACAACAACAAAGGAATAGCAGAACTCCCACAATGATCAACAAGACTGAAAGTATCTTCCAACCCCAAGATCGCAAGAAATCCCAAAACCAAGCACTAAGATTCCAGTTCCCCTCGGGAACATGCACTTCTGAGCTACGGACCTGCAGATTCTGAATTGCTTTAAACATGGTTGGGGAGGAGTCTGATACAAAAACATAGCAAGCGGACCCCACTAATTTACATACTCCACCACGTTCAGCCAGAATGACATCTAATGCCATCCGGTTCTGGAGTGCTACTAATCTTATCGCTTTCTGCTCTAATGTCATGTTATAGAGTATATCTGTGGTCCGGTTGATGGTTCTCTCCAGTACTCTCGCTAGTCTCCTGATGTCTTCGGAATTTGCTATCTGCCCCCAAAATGGCACAACTGATTTCGCTATATCTCCCATCACTTGTGCGGGGGTATCACCATTCTCGTCCCGTTGTGGACGAGCCTTTGAAACTTCCAAAGTACTTGCTATGAATACCCCAGGTAACAGGATCCCTAAATAACAGGTTCCCTGCCAATCCCTGGGTAACCATGGAAATGCTACATTACCGCAAACGAAATAGACAGGTTCGCCCACATACAAAGGTCTGTCTTCCCCATTCAAATTTGCAACCTTGGCACAGCCTTTAAAATCTCCCATTGACCGGGTACCATTCCTCTGTATGCAGAAAGAAACTGAATCGGGGCTAGGGTTAACAGAGTAAGAAGGAGGCACGGCATCCTTATTGCCTATCAGAGCCATTTTAAAGGAAACTAAAGATTGGAAAGGACGAGATAGTCTATCAGAAGGCCTAATAGAAGCAATGTTGGGTTTGCTCCTATTTGCGAAAAGCGAGCATCCCAGGGGAGTCAGAACACATTTCTCAAAATCATTCAAATTAGTTCCATCGCAGTTCCCCGAGATGCTATCATTCCATCGGCCAAAGAACAGTGCTCTGAGAGAGGCATAACAAGCAGTCGTCAAAGGTAAGGGATGAATATACCAACCTAGCCCCTTATCTCCATGTTGCGGTAAATGTGAACAGACCCAACAATTGGTTTTGTTAAAAATGGCATGTGTTGAATTCATGATTAACATCATAATATTACTGTGATACTTCTGTCTATGCTGAGAGTCCCTAGGTGACAGAGTATGTAGGTCTACAAAAGGAGTAAAAACAGTAGGTGCAATTTCAGTTGGCAAAAGAGGCTCTAGAGGATAAATCTCCTCGACATACTAGAATCCTAAAGCAGTTACTATAAAAATCCCAATTATTAGCATCAAAACACAGCAATACGTTTTCGGGGCCCAGGCACATTGTTCATTGTACAAGTTGGTCACCCCCTTATTTACAAGTCCAATACGGGCAGTAGCGGTGGCAGGCATCGCAGTCTTCGGATGGAAACCCCAATGTTCGTTGCTGGCGACCCCCCGGTCACGCGGCTTCTTAGTCCTTCTCCAACCCTAGCCGTCAGAACCCCCTTTGTCAAATTTGGGCAAAAAGGCAAGCCCTTGACGATTCTTTCCTTCTTTCGAATGCACAGTCAAACCGCGCTGTAGGTCTATTTTCTCCGTCGAAGATTATATCTGGTGGTTCCCGGTACTGTTTGATCCGGAAATAAGGTAACGTCACTCCCTGAGAGAAGCAACGTATCAGAGGCAACGGAAGTTGCAGAATTCGAAGCAATGGTGTCCGAAATGACTTTTCCAAAGAGTGTGGAGACAAAATGGACGGTTCCCCAATCCCCACGGGCTCAGAGAGATTCTCCGATTCACTCACAGTGCTATTTGCTGCTCCAGGATTATTGATTGCAGCGTTAGAGAGGGGTTCTGTTTCTTCTGTAACGTGCGGCGTCGGGTGAGGAAGTTTCTTGACATGCGTCGCATGTATCCAGTTCTTCTTTCCAGCCACCCGCACTGCCGTTTGGGTGACCAACAAAACCTGAAATGGTCCCCGCCAGCGAGGCGCAAGGCAAGAGGACCGTTTCGTATGCTCTCACCAGGACCCAGCTTCCAGGCCGAATGTTGTGTCCTGGGCCTTCAAAACGTACAGGTAAAACTGATCGTACCTGATGATAAATGAAATACAGATTTTTAGTCAACAGGTTACAGTAGTCTGAAAGCAATACATTCTCAACGTTTCTCAGTGCTTTAGGTTTCGGAAGACCCCAAATATTGGCAGGTCTCCCCATCACCACCTCAAATGGAGAGAGCCCAGTCTTAGTTTGAGGGGTAGTGTGCATGGGTAATAACACGATCGGTAAGGCGTCGGCCATTTTAGTTTGGTACCGGCACACGTCTTAGCGAGTTTGTTTTTTAGGATACCGTTACGTCTCTCCACCAACCCGGCACTTTGAGGATGTCTAGCCGAATGAAATCGCTTATCAATATGTAGTGCCGTACATATCTGTAAAATTACAGCAGCAACAAAATGTGGACCACTGTCTGACCAGATGACTCTTGGCAACCCAAACCGCGGGAAATACTCTTTTATCATAATTTTTGCAGTGGTCATGGCTGTGGTGTCTTTGACAGGGAAAGCCTCAACCCATTTACTGAAGGCACAAATGACCACAAGGACATATTTTAAACTATTGCACCGCTCGATCTCAATAAAATCAAAATGTATCACCTCAAACGGGACAGAAGGAGGCCCAAAGTTACCCCTTGGAGTTACCGTCCCCTTACCCACATTGTGCTATTGGCAAATCATGCAATTTTGGACATTATGCTGAGCAATTTTTGAAATCTTATCATTTACCCAGACTTTCTCTAACATTTTCGTAATCTGTTGAGCACACAGATTTGTAGGACCGTGTGCCATAGTAACCATCATAACTATGTAGGCATTAGGAAGTAACCATTTCCCTTCAACTGTGTCCACCCAACACCCGTCATCATCTAATTTCCCCAAGCCTTCAGCCCATTTCTTAGATTCTTCCATTGTGGCATCAGCCTGGATATCCCACACAGACCCAATATCCTCGTCCATTACATAGACATCCCTAGTTTCTCTTAGAGCATACATTTCTGTGCGAAGATCTGTGGCAGTTTGTCTGGCTATCTGATCAGAGAAAGCATTCCCTTTTCCTACATCTTCTTTGATCTTGCGATGCGCTGCGCATTTCATGATCGCTAACTGACTAGGGAGCGCGAGCGCCAAGAGCAATTGTACTATCAGGGGGCCATGTTGAATCTTGGTCCCATGTGAAGTTAGAAACCCTCTTTCTGACCAAAGTCTCCCAAAGTTGTGAGCCACCCCAAAGGCATACTGACTGTCAGTATATATATTCACTGTTAGCCCTTCGGAAAGGCTCACAAGCTCGGGTTAATGCTATAATCTCTGTGGCCTGCGCGGAGTTATGTGTAATTCGCTTGGTCTCTTAAACCGTGCTCAATGTAGTGACTGCATAAGCAGCTGTGGATGTACCATCCGGAAGTTTGAAACAGGAGCCATCACAAAATAGCTCCCCTTGCGCATTATCCAAAGGAGTGTCCTTAAGATCAATTCTGCCCTTTGTTTCTTGTTCAGTAGTATACAGGCAGTCATGTGACTCATCATCACCGCAAACCGTATTTTGCGGGAAAGGTAGTAGTTCAGCCGGATTAAGAACACAACACCTCCTAATTTGTATGTGGGAAGCAAATAAAATTAACTCATATCTCGTCAATCGTGCGGAAGTGAGGTGTTGTGTTTGGGTTTTGTTCAATAGAACATCTACAGAGTGAGGTACCATCAGGGTTAGATCATGGCCTAGGACCATTCCCTCACTCTGTTTTACAGATACGGCAGCAGCAGCGACAGCTTGCAAGCATCTTGGCAAAGCGCATGCAACAGGATCAAGGGCGGAAGAGTAGTAGCCGCACGGCCTATTCTTCCCTCCATGTTCCTACGTTAATAGAGCCAAAGCACATCCATCACATTCATGCACAAACAACCCAAAGGCCTTGCTATAATTTGGTGTACCCAAAACCGGTGCAGAGCATAATGCAGTCTTGAGAAGCTCAAATGATTGTTGATGTTCCGATTTCCATGGCAATGGCGAAGAAATACCCTTCTTTGTCAAATCCAACATCGGTTTTATCACTAGTGAAAAGTTTGGGATCCATAACCTACAGTAAGAGGCCATACCTATTAAGGCTCTGACTTCCTTCTGTGTATTTGGGACAGACATGCCAGAAATGTGTTTTATTCTTTCAGGTGTCAATCTTCTTCCCTCCTTTGACAGGAGGTAGCCTAAATAGGCGACCTCCTGGCAACAATATTGAAACTTTTTAAGCGAAGCTTTGTGACCATGCTTAGCTAGATGGATGAGCAACAAGACTGTGCCCCCTTTACAAGAGCTCTCAGAATCTGCTGCTAAAAGCAAGTTGTCAACGTACTGAAGCAGCGTACAAGTAGGGGGTAATTCAAGAGTATAAAGCTGTTCTTTCAAGGCCCTACTGTAAATGCTAGGCCTCTCGGTGTACCCTTGAGGTGCACGAGTAAATGTGACTGAGCGTGCCCCTAAGGTGAACGCGAACAAATATCTACTGTCCTTGTGTATAGGAATACTGAAGAAAGCATTCTTCAGGTCCACAACACTGAAGTAAGTAGCCGTAGCTGGAACCATAGTTAATATCGTCGTCACATCACGCACAATTGGAAATTGTGGAGCGACAACTCTATTGATGGCACGCAAATCAATTATAAAACGAAACGGAATAGCATTATCACCTTTTTTGTACACGGGTAGGATCGGACTATTGCACAAACTTCCCGTAATCTCCACAATCACCCCACGATGCACAAAATCAGAAACAATGCTCTTCAAAGCTCGCTCACCTTCAACCGAGATCTTATACTGCGGAATACGTGGCAGCTTAATACCATGTTTCAAGACTATTCTAACAGGCTCAATCTGTAGAACACCGACATCATTGTCGTCAGCCGCCCACAAACACTCTGGGACATTACTGAATTCTGTTGGCAAAGGTCTAGTCAAAAATTGTGAAACAGAAAAAAGCTGTGGTGAAATCGTCAAACGCACTCCATCAGGTGAACAGTAAATTACTGCATTTAATTCCTTCAACAGATTCAACCCCAACAAATTCTCTCCACAATTCGAAGTCAAAAGAAAGGGACAATGGTCCTTAAAGGGACCCAAAGAAATAGGTACCGGCGAAGAAACTGGACAAATGACTGGTGTGCCAGAAAACCCTACGGAAACATTGGTTTGCCCTGACAGTGGAATGTTTGGAACCCGAGAATGATCAATGGAGCACTTTTGTGCTCCAGTGTCTATCAAGAACTGATGTTTCCTATTTCCCACTACCATTTCAACGTAGGGACCTTTCTGACTAACGGGAATAGGTGTAGGTTCCAAACCCTGCTTCGGGCAATCCTAACGAAACAAAATATCATCAGAAGGAGGCTCCTCAGAGAGGTAAGCAGCAGAAGGGTGATCGAATATGTTTCTGGTATCCACACTCGAAGTCTGATTGTCCTGTGAAAAAGGTTGCTGAGGATCCTGTGAAAACTGACCTCTACCAGGGCCCCCCACCCTAGGGCGACCTCTGGGTCATCTGCCCATACTCCCAAATGTGTTATTCGACGTCTGTCGAAGGACGGGGAATTGTGCAGGCCAATAGCCCTCTTGGTGACAATAGGCACACTGGTTAATGTTCACAGGACCCGAGGGCACATTCCCTTGTGGAACGTACTGACCTCTAATCTGCGAACTACCCCCTCTGGGGCCTCTAACAATTTGTTGTAATAATACTTTAGTCTTTAAGTCTCCTTTTCTCTTTTCTACTCTATCTTTTTCATTATTGACACAGTTCTCGTAGTACTGAGCCATGTGCAGTACTTCTGATTGAGATTTCGCCTGCTAAGCGCTCTCGGAAGACATAATCTGTGACTGGATGTCAGGCAGCAATCCACGCACAAATTTGTCCACAAATAACCTTTTCCCAGATTCTGTGCCTAAATCCTGTCCACTAAAGTCTGAGAATACTTGTTCAAACCGATTAAAGAACTCAGTGGCACCCTCAGATTTTCCTTGGACACAGGCCGTAAGCTTGTCCCAAATAATTCTTTTTTCGGGAATTATAGTTTTTAATTTCGCAATGATTCTGTCAGGCAAAGTGAGTATCACCTGAGGCGGTCTCTCACCAGCTGGCCTTTCCCCGTCAAGCCTAGTTATATTAGCCCACGTATCTCCCAACCCAGGTGCATCATCTATTGTTCTAACCTGCTTCCACAAATCTACGGGCAGGAGTACAGGGAATAACAAGCCAATATCGCCTAGGGTGAACACTGAGGACTGCAAGACTGACTCTATCTCTTTATAGAATCCTGTCGGATTTTTCCTAATGTCGGGAATAGATTGTCTAATAGTGTTCACTTCTTGTCGCGAAAATGGGACGTGAACAAACTGTGATACATAATGTGCAGGAATGTCTACAGCAGCTATACCTGCTGCAGCATCAGCGGCAATCTCAACTTTTGGGACAAATGTCGGAGGTACCTCTCTCATAGGCAACTGAGATATAGGCAACTCCGAACGCTTACTAACCAACAGAGCTAAATCGAGCGCTAAGGCAGTCGAAGAAGTGTCAAGCGAAAAAACTCTTTTATAAATACCTAGTAACTCTGTGGGACAACTAACCTTCTTCCTCACACATTCATCCTGCAGGTACTCTACCATTACCTGAATCACCTTCCTCTGCATTTCTAGCGTATATTGACTATATGTGTCATATACCTCAACCAGAGTTAGCGATAAATCCGAAATCCATCTAATCGCACCTCTTGTACAAATTTGTGCTTCCTCAGATGCCCATTTACGACACAGAAGAAATCGTTTCTGTATATACATACTCTCTTCTTCATCATCCTCATTCCGTAACTTCTCCAAATCTCTCCTATACTCAAATAACCTCTTGACATGCTCATGTACTTTCTCCACAGTATCTCGGGATAGTGCTAAAGTATTCAGATCCCTCAGCCCTTGTGGGAGATCCACATTATTTAATTTACCCCACATTACATACAAATGAATCCCTAAACCTTCAATAAAAACATTTTTCTCAGGAAAATTATCCATATTAGACAGTGTGGCAAAAACATTAGCTCGGTCATCTCTTTCCATACAATGCTTAGCCCATGCAAGCAAATCCCGCTTTTTATCTGTAGGGACAGTATTACGAGTAACAACCTTCGACCCCGCACCCCGATCAACTATAGTCGGTACAGAACCACTCAGGAGTGGAGGTGCAGGCAGATTCAAAGGAGGTGTTATTACTGGTGCAATGGGAAGAGGTAGTAGAGCAGGCAGAGAAACAACAGCCGGAATAATAGGAACAGGTTGAGCAGGGAGAGCAGGAATAACAGCAGGAAGAGGCAAAGCAACAGGAAGAAGATCATACGGAGGTGGTGCAGAGGCACCAGGCCTTCGCTCATTTAACAATTTGTCGAGAAACTCGTCAGAAACATGAAGGTCTTTAGAAGGATAGATTTTCTGAATACCGAGTGAGAAAGCCCTATCCATATTCTTAACTGACTCAGACTGTTTGTCCTGCTCATACAACAACGCCTTTTCAGCGTTCGTTTTATGACAGCGCGCATGTTTTTCCCTAGTCTTAAGCTGCTGCAACGCTTCTTTTTTCCAATTCAGCAGAACATCAAATGCTGCAGGTCTGGCCTTTTTCTTTAACAAGACCGACTCGAAGTATTCAATATGAGGGATCTCAAAACTACCATTGATTGGCCACTGAAGTTCGGAGGCATGTCTGGTTTGTCTGTACCAAATATCATTAAATACTATACTTCCAATGCCATGTTTACAATACATAGTAAACGCCAGCGACCTCTCCTGTGGTGCCGGGTGGCTAAATTCCAAAGATTGTCGATCGCTGCGGAAAAATTCCCTAAAGCAGCTAGACAATTTCCCAGGCATTTCTCAAAAACTTGGTGTTACCTGGTCAATAATTGTGTCTGCAGATACAATGCGCCAAATTCAAATTGTCAGGGTTAAATTAAGAGTCGGGTCACGACTCACCTGACCAAACCTAAGAGGACCGTACGGTTTATCAAAGAACTTACCTAACGAAATTTACCTTGTGTTTGGTGATTTCGGCAAATCTGCCCACCTCAAAAGTGGACCCTCGTCAAGATGCCGTCTCAGACCGCACGGCTATCATCCAGGGATCGGATCGTGCAGCGCTGTAGAGGTGTCGCGTCTCGTTCAGTCGGGCCCGTAGTATCACACCGTCTGATCCCGGTCCGATAGTCTGTGTCAACCTTCAATGTTCCGGCATCAATCTTGAGGGTCCCTATTCGGGCGCCAACTGTGAAAAGAGAAAAATAATATGAGGCCGGGGAACCCAAAGGAAGCAAACCAAACACTGGTTACAAAGGAACATACAAAGTACTTTATTTTAAGGTCAAGCAATAACAAAGTCAAATGACAGGTCAGATAGCTATCGGCCCTCAGTGCAACACAACAAACTTCAACAGGGTTCGATGTATTCAGTGAGAGACTGTACATTGGGACATTCAGGCTTTTATATATTTCTCCAGCCTGTTGTCCAACCCCTTCACGGGTTAACCATTCCATGAATGTGTAGCAGGTCTAGGGTCTCTGCCAGATCAACTCTAATTTATTAATGTGTATGTGCATAGATAAGTTCCGTTGATACAGGTAATCCATTTACATGCAGGTCAACAAAAGGACAAGGTCTCAGTTCACGACCCTAACAAGTGGCCTGCAGGCAAGTTATACATTAGCTGTACGGAGGTCATGCTGACCAGATTCTGTTCGGAATGGCATCCTCCACCATTTTGATGTTCAGGGTGACTTTTAAACAGCAAGAGAACCTAAAATGGCGGTTTGATTCAAGATGGCGACTTACATCAATTTCTAAGGTCAAGACCTTGCCGTAGAGAGTTATTCGTGTATAGTTTTATGCGACTTGGCGTAGGCCAATATACATACAATCGTTTACACTAGGAGGCATAATTTAATATCCAGTTTGACATTGGTAAGTGACAGTTAAGCCAACCAATCACAGATAAGTAGGGGTTTATTTCAGGTTGATGGGACCAATTAGATTTGCATTGTGCAATCATATGTAATGGTGCATCAGTCTAAAAATTGATTTATAAAAGCACAAAGATTTTGGGAGCTCGATGCTGCTGCTTCTGGTGTCTTGTAAATCTGTATTAAAGATTGCTTTTCAACCAACTGCCTGGGCGTCCATTTCCAGCCTCTGTCTCTGTCCTGTCTCCAGTGCCTGAGTCCGCAGATGTCAAAGTTCATGGAGGGGATGCAGAAGGCCCTCCTGTTCTCAAGCATCAACCAGCGTCCACCTTAAAGGACATTTTCCACCCAGCTGAGCCTCTTGAGCTGCAACCGACTGCCCCGATGATGTCAGCTAAGATGCCTCGATCAGTGCTTCACACCCGCCAACCAGCAATGAGACAATTCCTGACCCTGAGCCTCCGTTTAGGTCAGCCTGCAGCAGTACATCCCATCTCGCTCGCCGAACTGCCTGCCGCCTGACACCCACAGTTGTCTCCCATTTTGAACTCTGTCTCAGGAGCTGCAAAGCACCCTGAAACCGACTCAACCCTGTTGTGAACCAAGATCTTCTACAAGCACAAGGTACATTGTGGTTCTGCCGAAGGCCCCTAGTGACATTTTATGACCCATTGCTTCCTTTGTGTTGAAACCAAGTATCCTTGAACTATTGTGATTAATTACTTTACCGACTACCCTCCTGTCAGTATCGAGAGTGCACCCCTTTTCCTTCTTGAAACTGTCTGTCCTCTGCATTGCTTTACAGGGTGGGTTGTATTTTGTAGTGTGCTAGAACTGTCTGTTGAATAATAATAAAGTAGATATTTTTTATACAACCTTAACTGTACAGTCCCTTTTCTCATTGGGTAATAATTGTATTTTTGCTGTATTGCAACTAACCAATGATCCACAACCTTTCAAAGATATGCCTTCCATCCCGTCCACATTACCAAAATTGGACAAGGAGGTTTATAATTGACTTGTGTTCAAATCTGTTAGGATCCCTTGTGGTGTACTAGAGGTGTGGCGCTGAATGATGGTTTAGAAACTGATATTCATCCATGGACCACTGGTGCCCCGGAAGTTGATTTGTCACACCTACACGGGTGCTAAAGATTAAAAAAGAGAAAAAAATACCTTTCCTACCTACCTTATCAGCATGGAAAACAGACTGAGGGGCAGCTGCACTGCCGGCATTAGGCCGCGCAGCAAAGGTCAGTTATTTGTTTTAAGACACCATTAGCACCTGTGTAGAAAACGACAAGTTGTCTATGGTGAAGGGATAGGGGGATCAGGGAGGTAATGGGCTTTTACCATACATTACAGCCTGCGTTTTGAGCCTCCTGATTGGCTGCCCCCCCTTTAGGGTGCTAATGATTTAGAGTCAGTGTCTCTGAGTATGTGTCATGCTGTTCCATCAATACACTCATTCATTTTAGCCTTCTGGTTCAGAGTTGATACTGCAGTGTTCAAGCTCTTGGTTTAGCCTCTGATTATTGGGGTGGAGTTGCTGATACATAAGTGAGTAAAAGTTAAATCCGGATCTTTAATGCAATTATGGTACCTGATCACTACCAGTGGGCTCTTGCATTACATTTGTCAGAAAGCGTGGGATAAAATGATTTGGGTTCAAGTGACGCTGAAATACAACCCAACAAAAACATGTGAAATTACCCTTTTCAATATGTTTTCCCTATTCGAAAAATGGTAACATACAGCATTAGATTTACCTGCCCTTCCAAGATTCAGTGTCACAGATCTCAATGCCCATTGCAGAGAAGGTTTTGCTTGTTATCCTTGTCCTGATGGAGTATCAGGAGTGCACCGAGATCTGAAACCATGGGGATGATTAGTCTAAGCATAAAGACGATGAGGGTCTGGGTGCTGTGGACTACAAAGGTTATGGGGATTCTAAAGCCCAGAGTGGACCAGCCAAGAAACCGCCTCGATTTGCCTGCTATCCCGACTGGCCCACATGATCAACCACCTCGTTGTATCTCAATACCACAGAATGGCATAGCTTTGGTCCTAAATTAGCAAAGGATTCAAATGAAGGAAGCCCCCTACTCAGAGGCTTGCACAGTGTAAGCTGGACAGCTAAGCCAGGACAGAAGATGTAAGGCTGATGGAGACCTCCAAAAGTTCATGTTCTAATCAGGCCATGCTCATCCCAAAAAAGGGATGACGGACTCTCATTTACTGCCTTGAGTTCTGAGAACGTAATGCCACCATGAAGAAGGATGTTCACTGAAAGATCTGGTCTTTCCTGTTTAAAATATCGACTGTCCTCTTTTGGATGCGACCCTAAACCTGCACCATTCAGTGGCTCACTGAGTGTAACCAGAACATCTTTGACCAATGTGGCACCATAATTACCCCCTTGACAGAGCTGGCATTCCTGAAACCACAGAGGCTTGTGATCTAGATTGACGTCTATCCTCTAACCTTGGACACTCTGAAAAAGGCCTTTGTGAAACCTCTACACTGAAGGCACATTATTTTGAATACAAATTCATCATCCTAATAGACACGTTTCTTCTGGGACAGGAACAGTCCCCTCCCAGCAGAATGCAAGGTGGAAGGAGAAGCAATTAATTGTAATCATTAGATGTGTTATTTGTTGAAAGCCAAGGGGGCAGTGACAGAAATAGAATGTTTTACAGTAATTTGGTCGATCATTAAATTCCACCTCCTCCCATATTTCTTTAGCATTCATTTAGCACCCGAAAAAACTGAAGTAGCTAAGATCCCTGAACGTGGAGAACCCCAAGCTGCTAGCCGCATTATCTCTCTATGATGGGGCAACTTCGGGCATGAAGGTACAGTTGGATTCAACCCCGAGAATGCTGGCTCTATTTCTAGGATGACATTATTTCCTCCTGATTAGAATCTGTCCGGTAGCAACCAGATAACCACCTTGATTTAAATCAATTAGGGAGGATCTAATTAAAAAAAGTGCACCTAGATGTTGCCCCTTAATTGGTGCTTCTGGAATATGTGCAGCAGAACCCAAGTGGGAACGGAGCAGTGATAGTAAGTGCCGGGAGGGTAACTCAGGGGCTGCACGTTTATTTTGGAAGCAAGACATCAACCCAAGTTTGAATCCCGGTCCCACCTTTAAAGACTGGTCCCTGGTGTTAAGTTCAGTGGATTATCACTTCTAGGTTGATGCGCAGCATAACTGTTACATCATAGGTGTTATTAATAAAGTCCTGTAATATACTAATAACTAGTTAAATCGAGCTGGAAATGTATTCATTTATTTATTTAAATTATTGTTACGCGCCACTCACCTGTAGGTCTCAGGGCGCACACAGAAAGACAGATGGAAAGACAGGAATCACAGAACAGAAGCAGGGGATGTCTCAAGCCATATTGAAGAGGTGCGTCTTGATTTTAATCTTGAAATCACTTAAAGAAACAATCTTTCTCAGGTAAGCAGGGAGTGCGTTCCAGGTTTGTGGGGTCTGAACATCAGAAGAAGTGCCACCAAACCTTTTTAGTTTAAATTTGGGCTGCTGAAAGCTGGCCTTGTCAGCAGATCGAAGTGAACTCTTGGGTTGGTATGTCTTGATACGCTTGCAGAGATATGCCGGGGCTTGGAGATTCAGGCACTTATGGCTCAATGCCAGGACCTTGTGGGTGACCCGATGTTACACGGGGATCCAGTGGAGCTCCCTCCTTGCGTGGGTGATATGATCACATCTGGTAAGATGTTTGATGGACAGGACTGCCCCATTTTGAGTGACCTGGAGTGCTGCTAGGTCTGCCTGGGAGGTACCCAGAAGCAAACTGTTGCCATAGTCCAGGCGTGAATTTTTCCATTCCATTACTAAGGATTTCCTGGTCACCACCTATGACCTATGATAAGAGGCTATGCCTGCCAAAAACTCTTATAGCTTTAATTCCAATGACTGCATTGATGGTTACAGCAGGCAAACTCTTTGGTATTCACATTCTATCTCAATATATTTGATCTGTGTAGTTTTTGATAAGAGATCCTATTTCAGTTTTAAGTATCTTGGCAAAGATTCTATTATTGTTTATATGTGTATTTCTACAAGTGTCATCTTTTACCCCATGACACCTCCACGCATTGCTGGAGGTTAGCCAGGCGGCTCAGCCTTGCCATTCATTGGTCACAGTAGTATTTCCAGACCTTGATTTAACATTACACTATAAGAGAATGACTGGGTAGTCAGAGAATGAAGGTATAGTGACGATTTGACTGTTCTGTCTACCTGTCTCTATGCTACAGGCCTGTTTGACCTTATCACTCCTGTTCTCATTTACAACAAGAGGCATACATTTTGAGCCTAATTTAGAGTACAGGCAGCTTTGCCTAACAGGAGTTGTCTTAACAAACTGACTTCTTGAGTAGGAGGAGACACATTTGAAACAGCGCCATCATTATGGGTCTCTGGGCTGACGGAGCTTGACAGTCCTTTGCTCTTAGGCTGCAGCAAAAAGGCGGCTGGAAGCACTCGCCAGTAGAGGCCCATGGGAAGGGACATTTCTGTCACTGGATTTCATAATGTGCTTTGGTCACAAAATGGCCGCCGTTTTTTTACCTTCATACTGTGCATGTGTGAGGGGGTTTATTCAGTGAAGGGGGCAATGGTAAAACTGTGGACAGCGAATTTTAAATGCCCGTGTAAGAGACACTGCCTGATGGCATACTTGAGTCGGAAAATCTATAAATACGCAATGGGTTAAGCAACGGAGTGGCTTTCAAGGTGGAAATGATGTTCTCCTTAAAAAGGTCCTCTCCTTCAGGGGAAGTCCTGCGTGGTATTGGATTGCTGTTGTTTTTCAATATGTTGAACATTTTAGAAAAGAGTTGTATGCTTGCATGGACATGCATGTAGTTGGAGTCGGACCAAGGCGTCTTTCTAAGCTGCCAATTAATGAAGCTGGCAGCCTCCAGCTAAATGACCCTTGTTGCACACAATTAATTATAATCCATAGAAGCTTCCTGAGGTTCAGAAGGTAATGTTTGTTTTTCGGTTACAATTTGTATTTGTGTTTATTTTAATTTATATAGCGCTTTAATTCAAAGCGTTTTACAAGAGGAACAAGTGAATACAACAAGCAATACATGACAATGAATCTAAACCAGAAAACAGTACAAAGAAACATGTACATTAATGATGAGGTTGAGTACAAATAGAGAGGGAAAGACGTGAGAGAGGGGGTAGGAGGAGTGGGTGGAGGTAGGTTCAGTAGTGAGAGAGGAAACAATGGGTACTAGGGGGGAGAGTGGGCGAGATAGGATTTTAGAGAAGTGCGAAATGAGGGGTAGGAGGTGATGAAGCGGACGGGGAGAGGAAGGCGGTTCCAATAGAAGGGAGCAAGAAGTTGGAAGGAGTGGAAATGGGAGGGGGAACAGGGGGGAGGAGGAGCAGAGAGAAGGAAGTGATCCGCCGAATGGAGAGAAACAGAAGGAGTATAGAAAGAGAGAAGGGAGGATAGGTAAGGAGGGGCAAGACCATAGAGGGCTTTGAAGACTAGACAGAGGAAGTTAAATTTGAGCTGGGAGTGAAATGGGAGCCAGCCTAGTGAGTTAAGAGAAGAGGAAATGGAGTCGTGAGGTGAGGGAGCGAATGGCAGAGTGATAGACAGATTTGAGGGGGGAGAGGAGGGGAGTCCAAAGAAAAGAGTAGAGCAGCAGACAAGTCTGGAGAAAAGGAGGGAGGAGATGAGGAGTTTGGTAGCTTGGAAGGTTAGGAAAGGACACATTTTGCGGATGTTGTAGAGGTGGAAACAGCAAGATCTGGCAGTGAGGGAAATGTGATGAGAAAGAGAGCGGTGGGGGTCAATGTGGAGACCAAGGTTGCAGGCATGGGGAGAGAAGGGGAGTTGGGAAGGAGGAAAGAGAATGAAAGGAGAGCAGGGAGGAGGAAGAGTGTTGGCAGGAAGAAAAGGAGTTTAGTTTTCTCTGCATTAAGACTAAGGAAGTAAGAGGACATCCAAGATTTAATAGCAGAGAGGCAAGAAGAAAGTTTATGGTGGATTTCAGGAGGGAAGGAGGAGAAAGAGAAGAAGAGCTGGGTATCATCAGCATAGAAATTATGTGTGATATCAAAGGAGGAGTTTATGGGAGAAAGGACGGAGTATAGAGTGAAAAGAGAAAGGGGACAGAACCTTGGGGAACACCGTGGTAGAGTGGAGAGATTGGGGAGGTGCAGCCACCCCAGGAGACTGAGAAGGTGCGGTTAGAGAGATAGGAGGAGAACCAATTAAAAATGGAGTCTTTCAGGCCAAATGAAGATAGAGTGATAAGGAGTAGAGGGTGGTCGACAATGTCAAAGGCAGCAGAGAGGTACAGTAGGACCAGAATAGAGGAATGCTTAGAGTAGCGGGCAGAGAGTTGAGAGGTTAGAGCAGTTTCAGTAGAGTGAAGAGGGCAGAATCTAGATTAGGTAGGGGGTAGGAGAGAATGGGTAGAGATGAAGGTAGAGGGTTGAGAGTAGGCAATGCGTTCTAGGAGTTTAGAAAGGAAAGGTAGTAGAGAGATGGGGCAATAGTTAGAAGCGAGATGGGTTTTTTGAGAATGGGGATGATAGTAACATGCTTAAAAGGGTTGGGGAAGGTGGAAGTGGAAAGGGAGGTGTTGAAAAGGGAGGTGAGATAAGGAATGAAGAGGGGGTAGATTTTGGGGATGAGGGAGGTAGGTATGGGGTCAGTAGGAGAAGCAGTGGGATGGGTTTTAGAAAGGAGGAGGGCAACCTCGGATTGAGTGATAGGGCTGAATGAGGACATGGAAAAGGGAGGGGGAGGAGGGGTAGCTGGAGGAGGAGAATAAGAAGGGGAGGAGAGGATAGTTTGTCGGAGATTGAGGACTTTGTTGGAAAAGAAGGTGGCAAGATCAGAGGCAGAGTGAGGAGAGGCAATGGAATGATCGAGGGTAGGTGGAGAGAGAAGTTGAGTTAAGGTTTGGAAGATACGGCGAGGGTGAGAGGTCTGGGAGTGGGGAAGGTCGGAGAAGTAAGTGCGCTTAGCAGAGTTGTGACAAGCGTCATAGAGGGAGCTATAGCAGAAGTAAGCAGATTG
Organism: Ambystoma mexicanum; assembly: GCF_040938575.1. NCBI lineage: Eukaryota > Metazoa > Chordata > Amphibia > Caudata > Ambystomatidae > Ambystoma > Ambystoma mexicanum. Next base: position 909,621,854 of record NC_090931.1, on the reverse strand, counting down.
GTTGGCGATGGCGGGGTGTTTGAGCCAGGAACGTGCAAAGCGCCTAAGAAGGCGGCGCATTGGAGGAAAGATGAGCTGATAGCCAGGGTTGAGCAGGTCGGCGAGAAGGGCGGAATGAGGAGAGAGGGTAAAGATGATCAAGAGTAGAGGAGAGGGAGGATGTTAAGGAGGATTAGGCTTCAGTGGCTGAAAGAGAAGAGAATTGGGAAAGAGAGGGGAGGGAAGAGGAGCAGGAAGAAAGGAGGAGAGAAGGGTTGAAGTTGCGTAGGTCTCGCCTGAAGAAGGGGGTCGAAGAAGAACGGGTAGGGGGAGGGGGATGTGGGGAGAAGGAGAGCAAGGAGTGGTCAGAAAGATAGTTAGGTAGAGAAGAGATTGGAGATGCGGAGAAGGGGGGGCAAAGATGAGGTCAATGGTAGAGCCTGATTGGTGAGTGGGAGGATAGGGAGAGAAGAGAGAAGGTAGGAATCAAGGATGGACAGGAGAGGAGATGAGGAAGGGTTAGTGGAGAGATAGAGATTGAAATCGCCAAGAAAAATTAGTGGGGTGGGGCTGGGTGCGATGAGGCTGAGAAGATGGTCAAAGTCCTCATAGAATGAGCCAAATGGGCCAGGAGGGCGATATATGAGGAATGCTATAGCATGGGGAGAATTAAAGATTGTATACATGAATTCAAAGGAAGAAAGAGAGGTTAGAGAAGTAGAAGAGGGAGAGGAGGTAAAGTGAGGGTGAAAAAGAAGGCCTAAGCCACCTCCCCGGTCCAAGGTGCGAGGGACGTGCGCGAAAGAAGATGAAGAAGAGGTAAGGGAAGCAGGAACAGAGGTGTTATGGGGAGGGATCCAAGTTTCATTGATACAGAGAAATTGGAGACTGAGGCGTAAGAATAGGTCAAGAACAGCGGTGGTTTTGTTGCAGATTGATCGGGTGTTCCAGAGGGCAACTTCAAAGGTATTGGGAGTATTGGAGATATGTGGGTAGATAAGGTTGCAGTGCCGGGATGAAGAATTAGGAGGCGGGGAGGATCGGGAGGGGGGTGGTAAAGAGAGGAGATGACCATGATGACGAGATAGAGAGTTTTGAGGAAGAGGGGAGGGAAGGGGAGAGGTGCGTAACAGAAAGGAGGAGCAGCGCATAACACGGAGCAGGATTTAGACCAGAGGGCAGATAAGTGGGGCTGGAGCAGACTCGGGGGTAGAGTGGGTCAGGAACCACAGGCAGGGGTAAGAGAAGTCAGAGGGAAGAGGTGGGACGTAGGATAGGATGCCTAGTCAAAAAGCACTAGAAGCACTGAGGCACAGTAGTCAGGGACACGTAGGGGCAGGAACTAAGAGCTGTTGGATGAAAGTGGAGAGGACGTTGTAGGTTGATCAAAGACAGTAGGTGCTGCAGGCCCAAAAACGCAGTCAGGAGTGCTCAGGAGGGGGCTGTATACCAGTAGGATCAGGAGAGTGGAGCGCTGTGGAGGGAGGACACGACCAATGGTTGAAAGGAGAAGCAAGTCAAAGGCAGTGGGTGTTATGGGTCCAAGCGCTAGGCCAGAGCACCCAGGAAGGAGGCTGCACACCAGTAGAAGCAGGGTAGAGGAGCGCTGTAGAGCCAGTGGGAGGAAGATAAGTGCAGTCCAGAGCGCAGTGGAAGGGAGCTGTACACCAGTAGAGGCAGGATAGAGGAGCACTGTGGAGCCAGTGGGAGGCAGATGAGTGGTTTCAAGATCAGCGACCAGAGGGGCAGGCACAAGAAGTCAGGGTCAAAAGGTGGGCCGGAGGGTCGGGCCATGAAGTTAAGGGCACCCAGGGAGAAGGGAGCACCCTCAGAAGAAGCCAGAGAGAGGAGTTGTAGGATCCTGTAGGCTGAATTGAAGGGAGCCAGCAAGTGCTGCTGCTGTAGGTTGTGGAAGGCTTCGTAGAGGGCCGCAGCAATGGAGGTGGATGATACAATAGTCCATGGTAGGAGGAGCCGGCTTCTGGAGCTGGAGCGACCGCGCCTGCAAGAGGCTATGGGCAGCAGGGTTGGAGGACACAATGGCCCGTGGTAGAAGGAGAGGGCTACTAGAGATGCAGGGGCCACCGCTGCAAGAAGGCTACGGGCACAGTATTAGTGGTGAAGGAGTGGGCCGCAAGAGCAGCGGGGGCTGTGGTAGCCAGAGGCGGCAGACACAGGAGGCAGTCGCAGATAGAGCAGGCCACAGGAGCCGTCAGGGCTGTAGTTGCAGGGGCGGAGAACGCAGCAGTTATGGATCCAAGGATGGTGTGGAGCCTGGGAGAGAGGTGTCAAGAGGCAGGAACCTGAGCACTCACCAGATCACTACGAGGGCCGCAGCTGCAGAGTTGGAGGGAATGACAGTCCGTGGTTGGTGGAGCAGGCCACTGGAGGCTGAGGGAGCAGTCCACAGGAGCAGTGGGGGCCGCGGTAGCCAGAGGCGGCACACACAGGAGGCAGTAGCGGATGGAGCAGGCCACAGGAGCCGTCAGGGCCATAGCTGCAGGGGTGGAGAACGCAGCACTTACGGAGCCAAGGATGTTGTGGAGCCTGGGAGAGCGGTGCCAAGAGGCTGGAACCTGAGCACTCACTGGATCACTGCAAGGGCCGCGGCTGCAGAGTTGGAGGGAACGACAGTCTGCGGTTGGTGGAGCGGGCCACTGGAGGCTGAGGGAGGAGTCCACAGGAGTAGTGGGGGCAATGGCAGCAGAGGCCCTGAAGCTGCGGAGGCTGTGGTCTCAGGTGGCTGCAGACACAGTGTCAGCGGCTGACAGAGTGGACCCTAGAAGCAGCGGGGGCCACACCAGCAGAGGCACTGAAGCCGAGGGGCTGCAGCCGCAAGAGGTCACTGACACAGTGTCAGCGGGTGACAAAGCAGTCCCAGGAGAAGTGGGAGCCGCAGCAGCCAGAAGCACAGCAGCCTGTGGTTGATGGATCGATCACAAGAGGCTGATGTAGCAGACCACAGAAGCAGCGGGGCCTTGGCAGCCAGAGGCACAGCAGTCCATGGTTGGTGGAGCGGTCCACTGGAGGCTGATGGAGGAGTCCAAAGGAGCAGCGGGGGCCGTGGCAGATGAAGCAAGCCACAGGAGCCGCCAGGGGCGCGATTGCAGAGGCGAAAGACGCTTCAGGTAAAGGCAGGCGGAGGGAGCCTCTGGAGCAGCGAGGGTAGTAGGAACCAAGTCGGAGCCTCGCAGGGCGCCGATGAGGGCGGCGGCAGCCAAATGCAATGGGTGTCAAGGGCTGGAGCAAGTCAGGAGCTGCAGTGCCCGCATAGCAGGAAGTCAGGGGGAGCTTTCACGAGTATTCAGACGAGGTCGCCATGTTTTTGCTCGCGAGGCGGGAGGCGAGTGAAGGCAGTAACCAGTTAGAAAAGAGTTCAATTAACGAATTAAGGCAATCCAATGAAGCACAGGGAGCTTAGAAGTAAGAAAGTGTTGCGTATGAATAGAAATTGTAGGAAATACTGCTCTCAGTGGGTTAGATTCAGCCTGATGATGGGAGACATCGGATCAGGCATCCGATGCTTGGCAATTCATCAATATAACGATAAGCAATTCGTGCTTATCGTTATATTGATGATTCACCAAGTGATTCCCCATTCTTGTTTCATTACAGGAAGTCGTCTTAGGAAGGTTTGATTCTGTTCAGGGGTGGACAGGCATATGGGGAACTCTGGAGACTTCCCGGTAGGCCTGTCCACCCTGGGTCACTTTTGTGTGGTATTTCCAAATGTTCCCATATGAAAAGGTTTGGGCTTGCTGAAAATGTGTAATATGGGGCCCCTTTGATAATTATTTCCAGGGCCTCTTTTGGATCCCAGTCCAGCCCTGGTTCTGTAGGGTGGTCAGTCAAAATGTCGAAAATAAAATGTAGAATGACAATAATGTCGAAAAAAAAATGTAGAAAAAAAAAATGTCGAATTCCCTCTTTTTTAATTATATATTTATTTTGGGGTCCGGGAATAAAAAAAAATGGGTAAAACAAAAACTAAGAAAAAAAAGGGGGGTTAGAGGGGGAACCCCCCCCCCCCATTTCAAATAAAAAACATCATAAAATAAAATGTGACATTTTTTTTTCTACATTTATTTTTCGACATTTTGACTTTCTACATTTTGACTTTCTACATTATGACTATAAACCTTCTGTAGTAAGTCTGAGTAATGACACAAGTGGCACTGCCTGTGGGTGCTTTCGCAACACACTTTACAGATTTGGCAACTACTGGTTGGATCAAAGCCTACAGATCTAGGGAAATGCAATAACCAAAAACAGATTCTCCTAAAAAAAAAAGTGCCCAGGAGATCTTAACACAAACGTGGGTTTCCTCTCAGGTGCATGGCACCTTAGCAGTGCATTCTCCACATGATAAGTTCAGTGCCCAATCCTATGAGCACTTGCATCCCCTTGAGACACCCTTGTTCACAACGGACGTTTCCAATGTAGAGGGCCAAATGAAAGTTCCAACTGCTAACCTTGATAGGTCCTGTAGCCATAAATGTTCCAAGGATTGGCCAAAGGGTCCTTGTCAGGCAGCCGCTAATGTTTTACCCTCCTGCCATGGGTTCATGTTCTCCATCCTTTACCTCACGATCACTGATGGATGGCCTCTGGCTTTAGTCTTCCAATTTCCTTCTAGGTAGGAGCACACTCTGGTTATCTTTTCTCTACAGGGTCTCCAAGGCTGGACTGTCTGTGGTGTACTTGCTTCCAGTCTGCTTACGAGCACCTGTGTCTTCCTCCAGGGTGTAATCCTCCTTGGGTTTATCTCTACAGAAATATCCCCTTATTTCAAATGAGTCTGTAGAGGAGCAGCTGCATGCCTCTGCTGGAAACCCTGCCCCCTATCTCCGATATGTTGGAGACCTGAGATCATGCCGTGTTTGACATCTGCAGTTGTGCCAATACTGCAGCGTGCGTTTGAGAGAAGATATCCATTGAGACAACCCTAACAAATGTATCCCCGAAGTGATGACAACCTAAGGGAGAAACTCCCTGAAGGAATATGAAAAGAGCAAAGGAAGAAGCTAGTGACATCACAAGATACATATACGACGTCCCAAGATACTGTGTGAAGGGGATGTATGGATTTTACAGAAACTAATGATGAAGTAAAGAATCAAGTGAGCTTTTAAATGCAATGAAGAAGATTACACATGCATGAAGTGCTGTAGAAAATCAAGCGTTCAACAATTGTGCAGATGCTGAAACGCAAGTAGACTAAGTCATCATAGAAGCTGGCTATATGGAGTGAATAGAATGCATGCGAAGCCACCATTGTATAGAAGCTGGACATCTGTGTCATGAATTTAGTAAGCCAGGACCCATGAAGAGGGAAGGGGAAACACTGTGTTGCATCAAGAACAAGCTGAATCGTGGAGCTGCATGGTGAGGTTGTCTGGCCTGGAGTCAGGACTGAAGCAGCCAAGGTCAGCTATCTATTCTGGAAAGGAAAAAACATGCAAAGGATGAATCATCCCTTGTTAAGGTGCAAAGAAAGAACACCAAGAGCGCCAAGTTTAATTCGTGTAAAGCATTTAAAACCTGCAAAATTGTCCAAATTGTGGTCTCCTGTCATGTGAGCCAAGGATGAAAATAGAGTTCGAACTTAGTGTCCCAGAACATGATAGTGAGTGCTGTCACTCCCATGTATTATAAAGACAAGGATACTTTTGCAAGGCCAAGTTCAAAGACAATCTTCATGGCAGAAGGCATGGGTGATGAGAGATGCTGGGCTATTGGGTGGGCAGGTAGTGTCATGCCCCATCTCCTTGCACGTGGGTCTGGGCTTACGTGCTGCTAAGGGAACCGAATGGTCTAGACGTGGCACAAGGGTGCCAATCAATCATATTAGTCCATACATCGAAGGACCTTATACGTTTGAAAACCAATGAGAAACTGTGTATCTAATGTTTCTGAAGATTACATGTTTTAGAGGTAGGCATATGTTGTCCACCTGACAGTGAGCAGCCAATCACAGTCCTAGTTCATATAAAGAAATATACTTAGAGGTTCCCCTTAAGCCAATCCCAACCCTTTGTAGGTTTTTCATTATTGTCACGTAGTATGACATCACCTCTGACATATTTTTTTTTTCAAAATATTTTTATTTGCATTTCTTCAAACATGTACATCGGGACTCAACATTGTCCCCTTCCACCCCCCCCACACCCTCCCTCCCACCGGTTTTAACATCTTTGCATTGACCCAGCGACCCTTTGATGCGTGTCTCTTAGCCTGTGAACATGTCTAGAATACGGATATTGTGGGGGCACCATTGCAGCATGTAGTCGCTTTGCAGGAAGTCTATGGCGTCACCCCAATCTGTGGCAAAACTCTGTCTGTCTCCTTGAATATTATATGTGATCCTCTCCATTGCTACGTAGGTCCAGATCCTGTGTAGCCACTCCTGCGTGGTTGGAGGAGACTTTTGTTTCCATTTTTGTGCTATGGCTAGCCACACTGCAATGAGGAAGCCCATAAAGTTTTGTTTTTGTGTCCTTGTGAGGGATTTGTCTTGGGGGGTCCACATGCCGCACATCCATACTTCTTCTCCTAGGTTAGCCGTACCCTTGTAGATTTTCTGCATCTGAGTTTTCACATCCCCCCAGTATTGTTGCAGCTCCTTACAGTCCCACAATATGTGTCTCCGATTTCCCATGGAATCACATCCCCTCCAGCATTTCCCTTGTGTTGTTGGGAACATTTTAGGATTCTCTCCGGCGTATAGTGCCATTGAATCATTACTTTGATCCAGGCTTCCCTCGTTTGTATAGCCCTTTTCCATTTCGGGATTATTTGCCTAGTGGAAGTCCATTGATCCCTCGTTATTTGTTTCCCTAGGGTTTTTTCCCACTTTTTCATGTACTGCCAGGTGATGTTTTCTTCTTGGGCATTTAAGAACTTTTAGAGAGAGGAGACAAATTTCTTTTCACCCGTTTGAGTCATCATATATGTCTCGAAAGGGGTGAGGTCCCTTGTCAGTGCCTTTGTTATTCTTGGCGTTGTGAGCCAATGGTGGAGCTGCTTGTACTGGTATCTGTCCCTATCCGTGAGGCCCAGCAGTTCCTGGCATTCTATGAAGGTCCTGATCTGATGTCCCTCCTGCATATCTCCCACTTTTGTACAGTCCGCTTTGCGCCATTTTTGAAATGATCCTTTAACCATTCCTGGGGGGAAGTCTGGATTGTCGAAAATTGGTATAAAAGGTGCGGGATCTATCATGAGGATTCCATTCTTGGTTGCTCTGTTCCGTACTTCCATGGTGGTACTCATGACTTCGCTTAGTTCGATGTTTCGATATTGATGTTCGGGTTTCCTCCATAGGAGGTGGCGCAGATTTGATCTTGCGACTGCTCTATCCTGTGCCTCCCACCATTTCTCTGAGGTGTCCGTGATCCATTCCTGTATGACCCAAAGTTGTGCCACCTCGTAGTACTTCTTAAAGTGGGGGAGTGCCATACCTCCATCTAGTTTGTGTGCTGTAAGCGCCTGTTGCGACAATCTCGGTGTTTTATTTTGCCATATGTATTTGGTGATTGTTTTGGAGAGTCTTTAAAAAATGCCGGCGGAATCCGGATGGGGAGGGCTTGGAAATGGTACAGCAGTCTGGGTAGGATCGTCATTTTGATGACTGTTATTCTGTTCCACCATGAGATTGACAGCGGGTTCCATCTGTTTAAATCGCTTTTTACGTCTTCTAAGAGTTTGGGGTAGTTCCCTTTGTAGAGGTTTTTGATCTGTGGTGTTAACGTTACTCCCAGATATTTCACTCCTTCTTCAGCCGTTTGTAGTTGTAGGTCTCTAGTCGTCTTGTATATTTCTTCTTTGTCTCCCGCCAGGGCCATTACTGACGATTTCTGCTTATTTATTTTCAGCCCCGAGATCTTCCCATAGTTGTCTTTCTGCTGGATGAGGAGGGGGAGCGTGTTGCTTGGGTCCGCCACGGTCATCAACATATCGTCCGCATATGCCGCTGTCTTGTGCAGATGTCCTCCCATTTCTATGCCCCTTACGTCTGGGGCGGCTCTGATCTTTGCAAGGAGGGGTTCTAGGAAGGTTGCGCATAGTATGGGTGACAGGGGGCATCCTTGTTTTGTGCCCCTTCCTATTCTGATGGGCTCCGATAGTTCCCCGTAAACTGTAATCCTGCCCATCGGTGAGTTGTAATTGGCCCGAATCATGTTTATGAAGTCCTTACCCATGCCCATTTTCCGTAGTGTAGCAAATAGCATTGTCCATTCTACCCGGTCAAATGCTTTTTTGGCGTCTAACGAGATTATTGCCGAGGGGATTTCCATGATTCCCGTCTTCTCTATGAGGTGTACTATTCGTCTAATATTGTTGTGGGTTTTCCTGTTTGGGATGAATCCCGATTGTTCTTGGTGAATTAATTTGGGGAGCAGGGGAGCTAGTCTGTTGGCAAGGACCTTTGTATAGAGTTTGGCATCGACATTGATTAGGGCAATTGGGCGGTATGAGCCTGTTTTTTCTGGATCCTTCCCCTTTTTGTGGAAGACTAGTATTTTTGCTTTGTTCATGGTCGCGGCGATGTTGTTTGTAGCCTTGAAAGTGTTGAATAGAGTGGTTAAATATGGAGTTAAGATTTCCGCGTATGTTTTATAGAACACGGCGGTGAAGCCGTCTGGGCCCGGTGCTTTATTCTTCGGGAGGTCCCGTATTGCCTTTGCCACCTCCTCTGTTGTGATCGGTTCGTCGAGAGCCTCTTTTTCTGTTTGTGATACTGTTGGGAGAGTTATCTCTGATAGGAATGCCTCCTGGGCTACTTTGCTCAGGCGTTGAGAGGTGTACAGGTTCTGGTAGTAGTCTCGGAATATTTCTTTGATGTCTTTCGTCTGTGTTTTCTTAGTTGCTTGTCCGTCTATCAGGGTTTTCACGGTTTGCTCTTGCCGTCTGCCTTTTAATTATCATGCTAGTAGTTTATCTGCTTTATTTGATTTCATCGCGTACCAGTGTTTTATATGCAGTAATTGCGTTTTGGCTCTTCTGGTCCTTATCAGGTCTATCTGGCTCTGGATGTGTCGATATGCTCTCTTTATTTTCCTGGAGGTGTTCTTGGTCATTTCTTCTCTTATTTCTTCCAATTTTTTCCCCAGTTCATCTTCCCATTTGTATGAGAGTTTATCTTTTTGTGCTTTCAACAATATTATTCGGCCTCTTATCACTGCTTTGAAGGCTTCCCAGGTGGTGCTTGGGGAGACATCCGGGGTATCGTTGTGTTAAAAATATTCCTCTATATTTTCTCTGATTGATTCTCTAGCCACTGTGTCTTGTATTATTTCTCTTGGCCGCGTCCAGCGCCATAGTCCCAATGGTTTTCGCCGATTGTGAAGGGTGGTAGTGGTGCGTGATCTGAGAGTGATATTATGACTTTTTCGATATCTTGTATTTCTCCGACTAGGGCTCCGGTAGCCCATATGTAGTCGATCCTGGAGCTTGTGTCATGTACATGTGAGTGATACGTATATCCTTTTGTTGAGCCTCTGAGTCTTCTCCATACATCCTCTAGTGCCAGGTTCTGCATTGCTTGTTGGAGCGTTGCTGATGGGGTACCCTGATGGGAGTTTTTAGGATTCGATCGGTCTTCTGTTAGGTTCCAAGCTAGGTTGAAGTCGCCTGACAGGATCACTTCTCCTTCCGCAAAGCTTTCCAATTTGTTGACCGTGTCTTTGATAAATCCTTCCTGTCCCGTATTTGGGGCGTAAAGGGTTGCGATGGTTAGTTTGCGATTGTCTATCTGGGTCTTTACAAAGACGTGGCAGCTGTTTTTATCCGTTAATGTTGCTATGATTTGGACCTGAAGATGGTTCGCGAAGGCAATGAGTACTCCTTTCTTTTTCTCCTCGTCGTTGGATTGTATGATTTGTTTGTAGCCTCTTATTTGGAGTTGATTCTTTCTCTTCTTCTGAATGTGCATTTCTTGGAGTGAAATTATGTAGAACTTCACTCTGTGTAGGAAGTGTTCATTTTTTTTCCTCTTCACCGGCGTGTTCAGCTCTCTTATGTTGTATGTTAGAATTTTCAGCCCCATTCTTTTGTGTGTGTCTGTAGTTTCTTACTGGGACTATCCTGTGGGTCGCTGTGGTATGCAGCCGTACCAGTGTTTAAGTCTTTTCCCCTCCCAACTTTCCCCTGAACTCCCTCCTCTCCCCCCACCCTTCCACCCCCCCAACTTTGTCCCTGAGGAGGGCCCTGGGCCCTATGGTTGCTCTGGCGTTGCGCCTTCGCTCCATGCCCTCTAACTGTTCGCAGGGGCTTCTAAACCCTGCTAGTGATATCGATTCCTCGGCTGTCCCGGGGCTCTGCTGCTCTTTCCGATAGGCACCTGCCCTGGCTAGATTGTCTGTGCCTAAGTTGCCTCTCTCTCCGATCTTGCGATATGGTTCTTTTCTTGGGTCTTATGTGGATTCTTCCCCTGGGTTCTGGTCTCACTGTTTTGGTATTGTTAAGTTTGCCTGGGGTCCCTCGATGGGCTGTTAGGCACCCCCCTTGGTTTGATTTAGCGGTAGTAGGGAGGGGCTTCCTCCCTGTTTCTATGCCTTCTGGAGGGGTGCCTTGTGGGGGGAGACCGTGTCTCTATTTCTTTGGGGGAGAGAGGGGGGAGCGCCGGGCTCCTATTTTCGGTCCCTTTTAGTTTTGGGGGGGGAGGCACCCCTCGCCTCTTGCCCCGGCTCTCCCCCCGCCTCGTACCGGGTTTTGTGCGTCCGGAAGGACCGCTCGTTCAGCTGTTCCCCGCTGCTCGCTTTTGGAATCTTCTCTCCCGCGCCCGGTCCTCCTCTCGCCTGGGGCTGTGGTGCCTCCGGGATCCGCTTGCTTTGCTCCTCCGGCGTCTCGTCGGGGCGGGGTCCTCTACCTGGGCCCTCGTCTCTCCGCTGGGTCTCTCTCCGCAGAAGGTCCGGGTGCTGTTCCGAGGGCGCCACATGCATCGGCGGGCTCAGGATTTCTGCTCTGTCGGGCCTCGGCGCCGGCGGGAAGGCCATCTCGGGCCGGGTCCTGAGTTCCACTCCGTCGCTTCCAAGGTGAACGCTTCGGAGGAGTTTCTCTCCTTCTTCTTCTCCCGTGGGCGGTAGGCGTGTCTTGGAGGGCTCGGCGTCTGCTTTATTTTGTATCTTTATTGTCGCGGCCCGAGCTGGGGGACGGAGCTACGCTCACGCACGTCTGCCCGGCTCGGCCGCCATCTTGGAATCCTCTGACATATTTTTGATATAAAAGCTATGATTTGTGTGAAGATCACGGAGAGGACTTGAGCGTAAGTCCATTGATGTTCGTTGTAAACTCCCTGTTATAGATAATTGTTAATAAAGCAGTACTTTTCGATCTTCCTGAGTTGATTCAGTTCTGTGGACTGAGAGTTATTCTGTGTGATCCCATCCATTACGTGCATGTTCATAAAGGGCCCTAAACTCACGCACAGTTAGTGATGTCTGCCTTTTCTTGGAGTCTGTCACCTTCTTAGTTTCCCTAGTCTCCTTTTTAGTCCCCGAACTGTGTCTTGGTTTCCAATTTCAACCTGGATTGGCTATTCCTCATTGTCATTTGAATTCTCATTGCTGGTTGGTTATTTTCGGCATTGGTCTTAATAACCCTAATTTCAGACGTATTCGTAGGGCTTTCAGATTGGTTAATTATTTTATGAGATTTGGGTCGTTGGTGTGACTCTATCAGGGTTTAAAGATGGTAACGGCATGGAGCAACATCATCGAATTCCCACTGATGCTCGCAGCAGTTCTGCAACGCTTGCAGCTCCTCTGAAATGACACAGACCATGCCAGGCCCTGTAGAGCTCCCAGTCTGCAAAGTGGCATTTGCTAGCTCTTCTAAGGGTAAGACTTCTCTAATGTTTCTTCGAGACATGCAAACTTGATGTGTTCATGGAAGAGCAGTTCCTTGCTCTTTTCCGACTGTTCCTCTGATCCCTGGTCCATCATCATGTCCCGCAGTGTTCATTGGGAAATGTAGTCCTGTAAGCCAAAACTCTGCAGCAGAACAGCCTTTAAGGTATGACTATGTCTTTGAGACGACTGCCAGCCAGCAGGATTCCTGCACCTCCACCCTCTGGCATGCACTCTGGGTATTGCCCGGAACAGCCCATTTCCTGGTGGCTTGTTACACCCACACGCAAGGATTGGGAGTTCAGACAACTCACCACAATCCCCAACACGGCAGAACAAAGCCCCAGTAATTTATACATTCATATAGCGACGATGTTTTGTTTGTCGGGGGACCTTACCATTGAAACAGCACCTCATCACCCCTAAATTGTTTCTCTAACGTCTGCCTCCACTTCAATCTGGTTTCCGTCCCTCACACTCCACATCCAACTGTGTCTATCCTTCCTGCACAGTGCTTTGCTCTTTCCAAGCTAAGTATCAATGTATAAATTCCCATACATATATATGGATTTTTCACAATTTTACCAGGGTTGTACCTGAGCCTACCATTCACAGAGGTGTAGCCCTTATGCGTGATGCTTAGGGCTATTTGATTTTACCTGCAGTGGAAAACATGAGGATTTGGAGCGGGCATTGAAATAAATGTGGCGTCTGTTTTGCTGAGTCATGGTGACTTGTGACTGCATCAGCCAGCGAGGAAAGCTGGGGGTACCTGTTGCCCCGAAGAACAAGCTGAACAGGAGAAGAGGATACAATGACGAGGTGAAGAGTTACTGACAGTGCCGGATTAAACCCTGTGGAGGCCTCTAGGCAGTCGAAATGTTGGGGGCCCCCTCGCAAAATGATCTTAATTATCTGCAGGGTTCTATTTTGATCTGTTGTCGCTGGGCCCCTAAACGGAGTGGGACCCATCGGCCAGTGCCTACTTGGCCTAATGGGTAATCCGGCACTGGTCACTGCTGCTGAGAGAGACTGAGATGATAACTGTGTTGAGGTCACAGGGAGACACTGTCCAACTCAAGACACGGGTCCCTCCTGTCAAGTTCCAAGGCACAAGACCTGTAGTGTTGCACGGATTAACGTGCCAACACAAATAACACAGTATTATCCGATTCCAGATGTTCTATGTGACGCATTCCCAGAACTGACTCTTGCCATAGCTCCTATCTTAAGGGTCATAGACACATATCCTTGGTAGCTTCCTGGATGCTGGAAAATAGGGGCAGTTCCAAGATTTACTGAAAAAAGTAAGGGAGCCCTGGTCAAGGCAAAGTCAACCCACTCCATAAAAAATTAGGCCGCTACAATGTGAACATTCCCAAAAGATCAAAGTCCAAAAGAAGTAGTAGGCATGGGGGCAGGGGTGGGATGATGTTTAGGACAAGTCCCCTTGCCTCTTGTGGCTTCACTGCAGAATTTAAAGGGGTGTTTCTTAATGTGCTTCTTCTGTAGGGGGGGTGGTTGCCACGGTCCATGCAATGACTGTATGCAAACACACCTCTGAGCGGGCACTCCCATGGTAGGCGCAAGAATGGCGAGCAGAAGCCCTACAGGTTGCCAGTGTGTTTGGGAAAAGACAGAAGGCATCCTCATTGAATAGCAACATCGGGAAAGGGGAACGGTAGTTACAGCAGAAGTGGGAGAGGAGGGAACCCTAGAAGGGAAGGGAGCGAGAAGGAAAGAAGCAGGGGCGGGAAAGACTGGGAGGATGGTGGAACCCACAGGGCAATGTCCCCTTATGCCAATAGTACAGGAACAAGGAAGGGTTGCTGAGGAGGCCAAGGAGAAGAAGTGAAGCACCTGGAATTGGGGTGGATGATGAGCAGGAAGTTTCAAGGACCACGCAGAGAGGTTGCGCAGCAAAGCCCAGATGAGGAGAGTCAGACTCGCCAGGCAACCTCCAATAAAGAAAGGGACACTAACAGCAGACGGGAAGTGACGCTGAAAAAACGGATCCACTATTTCCTGCTGTAGCCATCTTGGAATGGACCTGGGCTGGTTCAAGTTTCACCCCCTGGGAATCCGACTGTTGCCTCTTCCCCTACATTCCCACTTTCCACCTTTCTCATACCTTCCAAAGTAGCCTCCAACTCTTGTTCCTTTTGCCAGTGTTCTCTTCTTCAAAACACTAACACCTATTTGGCAGTCCAGTGTGGACCCCTACCCATATACAAATGGTCTCGGCCTCCTATTTCATGCACGCCTGACAGGCCAGATTGCATGTCTTTGCAGTAAAATGTCAGGAATGACAGAGTGGGTACTTAGCCATACAGGCTAAACCAGATAAAGCTCTTATCTCATAAAATAATGCCAGGCAAACCTTTGAGAGCTAAAACTCCTAAACTGTATTGGGCTCCTACATGGAGGTTCCTGACTCTACATGTTCACCCTTTAAATAAGGGCCACCATGTCACCTCTTAACCGAGATCTAGTTAGCTCACAAACGAAAAGGTTTGTGCTCTTGCTGCTGAGAGCCAGGCCCGCCTCATACTGTTACACTGCAGAAGGGCCTAATTGAAGTGAGGGAGGGAATTACATGGATGGTAAACCCATAGACAAGCTCTGTGCTCTGCAGGACATGTTTTTTTGACACTCTGTGTCAATTTGTTTGGATTTCCATTATGGAGATGGGGCATGGAGCTAAACACCAGATCTCTGTCTCCGAAAGGAAAGCTCCAGCTTTCCTAATTTTGATGCCTGCAGGGAGGTTGGAATCCCCATAGGTTCATTCCTGCTTTTCAAATCTGTAAAAAGCAGGGAAAACTCATAGGACTTCATTATAATGTTGCCAGCTAAGCAGCTATGTGATGACCGGCATTACTGTGACTTTTCTGGTTGGGTGGGGAAAGGGCCTGGGAACTCAATACTGCCCAAATTCTCATCCCTTGCTTTCAACAGACCAGACAAGTATCAAAATGCCCCGAGTGTGCTGCTTACAACCCCATTTAAAATAACTCAGACAGTCTTCATACATATGAATAAAACCATCTACACCAGTCGCCCCTTGGCATAGAGGGGCTGCCTTCTATTTATGAGACATTCCATGTGATCCATGGTGTTCCCTTGTCAGCACATGCCGTTATAATGCACGCTGTGTAGCGCCTGCTCGTAGCGCTAGCCTGGGCCACACATATCTACTTCTCCCATCCAGGGATTCGGGGAAGGATTGTACAAAATGTTTGCAGTGGAATCAAGGAACTAATGCAACAGATGCATCCCACCCACGATCACTAGTAGATTGGATATACCTTTCACACCTGACTGGTCCCACAACTCCTTGAGCATGACACTCCTTCTTCACATCCATCACTGCATCCCCCGCAGTGTACACTTGTGTACAGGCGCGTTATAAATACCATATCATATCATACCATATCAGGTGAATCTCCTTCAAACCGACTCTAAAATGAGGTTGCTTGCTACCTCCTTCCTTTCTTCCTGCTCCAAAGTCCCAGCACCCTTGCTTCCATTTGGCAGCTCCGAGTATCTTATTATTTGTAATGTATATAGCGCTTTGGGCTGGACTGCTCCAGCTTCTAAGCGCTCAGCTGGAGATCAAGCCCATGTTGCACGGCATTGTTCTGTTCCCAAAGCGAGTGTGTTGTGCCACAGCTATCCTCCTGGCCTAGGTACCCTTCCGTACCCAACATAGCTTGCATTCCTTGCAATATCTCAGTCAGCCTGTGTGTGTTCAAGGCATATTTAGAAAGTTTTCCTTGACGTACAGTGGGCAAGCGGTTGGCAGATGGGTGCAAAGAAAATGTAGATGAGAGATTGTTTCGCGTGTCCCGGCTGAGAGGAAAAACGTCCTGTTATAGCATCGGATGTAGTCTGTCCCATTAGAACAGTCTAGTATAATCTGTCCTTACAGGGATTCAGGTCTTATCCCATGGTCCATTTATATGAAAATGGCGTCCTAGAGATACCCACTACAACTTAGAGAGACTGGAGGTACTTATTTACCGACCACTTATAAACAACCCTCCATTAGACTTTAGTTTGAGCAAAACACATTGGCCCTCATTACGACCCTGGCGGAAATCGAAAAACGATGGCGGAAATGCAATACCGCCATCGAATAGCGCTCGGTGCGATTATGACCCGTCACCGTAAAGTACGATGCCATTAGCGACACCGTAGTGAACGCCAACGCTAACTGCACCAAGTACGCACACACGCGCCATGCGAAACCGTAATTACCACCATGGCGCAACGGTACGCGAATTCTGACCCTAGCGGACATGTACCTAACGCCATCAAGCATGGCGGAAAGTACCATTCCGCCATGGTGAGAAGTACGGCATCGCGAACCAACCGTAAAAGGCCCTACTGAGTGCCTGTACACCACTCCCTGGCCACATTGCACAACTCTTCGTAGGTTGAATGAAGTCACACAATGCAACCAGTGAAATGTACAAGTCACCCATGCATGCCAACGAACAAATGAATGTAGGGGCTCCAAGTGCCTTGTGAGTGGCCATCCATATTTGCCATGGCACCATTGCCGTACTGATGCAGCACAGGCATGTGAAGGTTCAAGTACAGCAACATGAACTGAAAACTGAGACAAACAAAAACAGGCCCCCCATCGCTTGACACCAGTGTAAGGCAACATTCAAAGCAGTATCCTGAGTGAGACTGCACCAGCCCTGTACTCCTGCCAGTAAACAAACCAACCATCAGCATAAGCATGTACCACACAAGTTGGCAGAGTGACTGAGCAGCCAGGCTCATCTCAAGAGGGGCCAATGGGAGCTGCAGGGCACAGATGGCACGAATACAGAAGCTATTCCAATGGACATGACCTCAGTCTCCCTCCAAGAAACGCACGCAAACACAGGCACCTGTGACCAGCCATATTCTGATAATCACATCATTCCACCAATCCACCTGGCTGACCGGCATCTGTTACACAAAAGCTAATCCCCCGCCCATGAGCATGACATCATTAAAACAGTCATAATGGCAGCCCCTATCCCTGACCTTACTGGGCTTCGTAGGCAAACGCGCCCAGTACAGTACCACGCAACTATACTCAGAAGCCTGAACCCAAAGCAGATCTTCTCACAATACATCGCTCCACAAATAGGAATATGCTACATTACTTGCAAAGAATAACGCTACACAGTCAATATCATAATCAAAATTTAATGCACAACAAAATCACCAGGCCCATACAGCTATTAGGTCATGAACTCCAAAATATATTTCATTATTGTGGGCTGCATCCGCAATAAATGACCAGCTTCTTCTTGTGTGACGCCCTGTTCCTTCATGGTACACAGGGGCTACATTCACGTTCAAAAAGCCAACATGGAAGCGCCTAGAACCGCAGGGCCGTCCCATTAGGTAGGCACTATTCCAGCTGAAAGGTCGATATGTTGCTCCTAGCCACTAGTACTGCGTAAGGGCATGTGGGCCATTGGCGATCGTCCCATAAGATTGTAATGGTGCTCCACTGATTAACACGAAGCAGGAGGTGTCGGGAGTAAAAGCCATCTGCAGGAGTGGCATACAGATGGCAGCGGCAAAAGGGGAGGAGATACCTGTCACCCAAATGAAATGAAAAAGAATAGTATGGGCATCAGAACTTCATTTGAATTACTCACTTCAATGATCACACTAAATCCACAGCCATATGCATGCTAGCCCACTCAAAAGGATTATTCCCACCCAAAAATCACTTGCGAATCATAACTATATCAATCGAGGTGAAAACACTATTACAAACGAGTGTTTGTGTGCATGCGTCTGTTTAAACAGAATCCATTAGATGGGATTAGTAACGTGCATAGACACAAGTGTTTGAAGGCGCGTCGAGACAGGGAGGGTTCAACAAGGGCAGATAGACGATGGTCCCACTATGGCAGCCCTGCATCACATAGCGCAGGGGAAGTGGATAGATTCCAAAAAGCCATGTACATGGCAAACTCTCTATTAAATCATCTGTCCATGCATCCATACATCATTCCCTCATCCCTGTATGAAAACGCCTGATTATTTACTCACATAACATGTGAAATTTCCATTGAGTCTGTGCGTAATGCAGTCTGCAAAATCCTCTGTGCTCCAGCCCGGAATTCTAGTGCTGTGAAGTAACATGTATTTGGGAACGTCCTGCCTTATCGTCCACTACGCTATTGCGCATCCCATACCATTCATATCAATCATTACATTCCCGCCATGGCCCCTGTCCCAAGGGCATTAAACAATAGAACTTTATATCTGCAGTCAGACCTGTGGGCGTCTCCTCGCCGCTAGCTGGAAACAGAAAGCGCTGTCCTTCGAATTCCTCATTTGCAACATCACGTCGAAAAGGCATCTGTGACCGCTTGAAATCACAAATCCATCCATGTAATGCGGCAGTGTGTGAAAATGGCAACTGGCTTCACTCACACATGGGACGCCCCGCCCGTCGGTGAACCGCGGTACAGTGCTGCATGAGGGTCCACCGTTAATCGAGTACTACATTCCACTGACCCTTCACAACTTTGTTCGCGACTGCAAAGATAGTATGTGAAACAATGGGACCATAGCAGAATGAATATATGAACCAATATCTCACTGCCATCGGGATGAAATACATGATTGTAATAGCAAGATGCCATGCGTCGAATTGCAGCGTTGTGTGCGGGACGTGCTCGCCCAAAGGGGATTGCAGCTTGCACAGGTGGAATGAATCACCACAGGTGGAGGCTATACAGCTTGAAAACACATAAATTGCACACCCAACCCCCTCCCACAACCACACCCACTCCAAAATGCTACCGGCAGGACTAGCGATGTTGGCCCTGGGGGACCTGATAGCACTGCAAGTACTCCAACTTCAAGAAGAAGACGAACACCAACTACTACAACAACCGGCCGCACAGAGGAGACGCAGGAGGAGGAGGAGGGCAAGGCAGGGCCAGCAAGGCCCACCAGCACAGCCACTACCACCACGCAGGCAGCCCGCAATCCCACGCCTCCGAGCACATCCGTTCAACCTCACTGATGAGCAGATCCACACCCTCTACCGTTTGGACCGGGACACCATAACCGCCATTGTGGACATGACACACGCTGACCTTGTCAGCATGATAGATAGCCCAACCGCCATCCCACCCCTACTGAAGGTGGTGTCTGTACTCCACTTCCTGGCCACAGGCACCTACCAGCACACAGTCGGACAGTTGCATGGCATTTCACAGTCACTGTTGTCACGGACACTATTGCAAGTGCTCGATGCCCTCCTGAAACACGCAGACGACTACATCTCTCTACCACGCTTGGAGCAGGAAATTACGAACACAAAAGTGGGATTCCATGCACTTGGCGGCATACCGGGTTGTATTGGTGCCATCGACTGCACCCATGTGGAATTGGTTGTCCCACATGCCATGGAGGCCCAGTACTGCAACCGAAAACAATATCATTCTCTTAATGTACAAATGGTGTGTGACTCCAACAGGATCATTACACATTGTTGTGCCCGATTTCCTGGATCAACCCATGATTCTATGGTCTTGCGGAACTATACAATACCACGCTACATGGAGCGACACGCAGGGAACAGATCCTGGCTACTCGGTGAGTCTCATTTCATGCATGATAATGTGGGGTATGTGATGTGGCAATGACCTGGCAGGAAGGGGGGGGGGGCCGTACGTAGCAATGTCATTCCACAAACATCCTTTATTGTCCACATACAGGTGATGCCGGGTATCCACTGAAGAGATGGCTCCTTACACCACTCCGGAACCCACAGAACCAGCATGAGGAGGACTACAACCATGCCCACTCACGTACCCGTGTAGTCATAGAACAGGCATTTGGCCTACTGAAGGGTCGTTTCCGCTGCCTCAGCAGGTCTGGCGGGGCACTCCTGTACCGCCATGAGAAGGTTGCAAAGATGGTCATGGCATGTGTCATGCTACACAACATGTGCCTACGTAGAAATGTGCCCATGCCCCCTGACGCAGAACTGCAAGCACCTGAATATGGTCATGATGAGGGTGGGGATGTGGCAGCACCTCAAGGAGTCCGCGAGGCACAGGAGGGCCGTGAAATTCGTCAGATTATCATAGATTCATGCTTCTAGCACTCACGCCTGGTGGCTGATACATGGACACGGGACTTGTGGCACTGTGTGTGTCTGGAACATGCACAATATGGACTGTACGCCTATAATGGCCTCGTACACAAAGATCAATGTCCACACATCTCATTGGATGATTGTGAAATGTTTATAGCATATGTGAAATTATGTTACACACCCCATCGACCTGCCACCCAAGTAAGCCCAACACACCCCCTCCACCCTCCTACCTCCCCCCCGAACACCAGTGTCCAAAGATGCTCATTGTCAGTGGGCAGACGCTATTGCAAGCCCCCTCTCCGGGTATCAGGGGCACCCCTGCCTGTGGAGCGCAGGTTCCTCCCAGATCTACGTTGGGGGCTGCCCTGGACGGAACTTGCAACGGATGATGTCTCTGCCTGCTCACGTCCATGCATGTCCCTAAGGGTTTGTGAGAGCTCAGTGAGCACACGGCGCACAGCGGCAAGTTCAGCACATACGTCTTTGGACGTCGCATGCAGTTCCCCCCTCAGGCTCTCGGTGCTTCTCTCCATTTGTACTCTCAGGCTCTCGGTGCTTCTCTCCATTTGTGCCCTTAGTGTCTCAGTACATGTTTCTATGGCTGCCTTAGTACCCCCACATTCATCAGCATGGTCCTTGAGGAGCGTGGCCAGTTGCTGCTGTTGCACGATCACCTGGTCGAGGGACTGTTGCCTCTGCTGGGCCATGGCCATTTGCGGTGGTGTCACAGAGGGGCTGATCAACTCATGTTGCCTTGACACAGGGCTTGTGGGGGATGGCCAGTCGTCGTCTTGTGGGTGCCCCTGCGTGGTATCCTCATGGTGTACGGGATGAAACAAACAGGGGGATTGAGACAGGTCATGGATGGATCCTACATCGACATCACCGTTTTCTGTGTCGGAGCATGCTGCCATTAATGCAGTGTCACCTATGGTGCTGCTGCCACCAGAAGCAGTGCCTTCTGTGGCATCCATTGGGGGGGCCTGTGGTGGTGCTGTTGTGGGCATGCTGGCTGCTGGGGTGCCTGTTGAAGTCCCCTCCTGTGTGCTGCCACTTGATTTGTGCTGCTGCCGTGTCTTGATCCGTGCAGCTGAGGTGGAGGGTCTTTGGCCGTTGGTCTTGGCCCTCTTTGCAGGTGTGCTGGTAGGGGTGTCCTGGAGCTCGTCGTTTGAATCGGACCCTGTGGTGGAGTAAAGGAGGGCGAGCGTTATTAATGGGTCTGTGGAAATTGGAATGGCAATGTATCATATGCATTGGGGTGGTACCTGAGGGTGATTTGGGTCAGGGCCTTGGAGGTGGTTTCATTTTTGTGTGGATTGAGGATGCAGTTGTTTTGCAGCCTGCAGTTAGGGGGTGCCTGCTGCACGTGTAGAGGGTGTTTTTAGGAATTTTAATTATTTATTTATTTATTTTGACTTTTTATGTGCGCTATCAGGCCAATGTATGTGGACGTTCTCCTGGACATGTGTTTCTGTTGCACTATGTGGACACATGGTACTTCACATGATTGGACATTGTGGATTTGGCATTGTTTTATTTGGGACTCCTACCTGATTCTTCGGATGTCTGCACTCCTTTCTCCATCCCTCCGACTCCCTCTATGGTCTCCATTCCAATGGTGGAGGCACAGATTTCTTCCCAGGGGGTCAACTTGATGGGTGATTCCGATCCTCCCCCGGTAGCTGTGGCAATGTTACGGTTGGCGGATAGTATGCCCCGTATGCGTATCCGCAAGTCGTCCCATCCCTTTCTGCATTGCTGTGGGTTGCGGGGTGCGGTCCCCACCGCACTTACCCGCTGTGCCACCAGGGCCCATATGGCCTTCTTGTTCGCAAGTGGCGTCCTGGTCATTTGCGTCGAGAAGACGACGGCAGCATTCTCCTGGAGGGTCTCTGTGAGCACCGTGAGTTCCTCACGGGAGAAGTGGACCTGCCGCTTGCGGTCGCACGCTTTTTTCGCTACTTTTCCCATTGTTATTGTTTTCACTAGGGTGGATGACGGGTTGGGATGTGTCTCAGGGTAGTATTTTTAATGGTTGTGTGGAAATTCTGATTTTATAGGTGTACGGCGTGCTGTTTCCCGTTCCGGGACCATGTTTTTGCTTCCGTTTCCGTATATTTACGGTCACCGTATTTTCCGATTGCCGCTCATTACGGTGACCGCTATGATGGGTGGCGGAATTGCACCTAGGTCGCCGTACGACGGCGGTGAGGGGCGTTTTGGGGACATTTCCGCCATCGCGGACTTTGCACTTCCGCCATGGCGTAGTGCTCGTGCCCGATGGGTCAGAATTAGCCGCACTTTACTCCGTCGTGCAATGGCGGAAACGCTATTTACGCTATGGCGGTCAGGTCAGTTGCTTTCCGCCAGGGTCGTAATGAGGGCCATTATGTTTAAAGGGTCACTTGCTTCCCCACTATCCCTTCTTGGTTGTACCTCTTATATATGCTTTCTGAACATTATATTATCATATATCACACCAGTTCATGTCAAAAATAGTCATTTATTATTCTTTCTTTGAACACATTATGTAAAAAACACTTTAACAATTTTTCTTTTTTTCTTTTTTTATATGCAATTGTCAGATAGCTCCATACAATTCATTGACAAAACAAATATAACAATGATTTTCAATTTCTCTATGCGCATCAAATAGTCTGTAGTCATACAATCTTTCACAATTTTCTTCAAGATAAAAATGTCATCAAGATCTGTAGTTTGCTCTCCTCTCTCCTAGAGAAGTGCATCCCAGTCCATAAAATATTTCACTCTATGTTCATATCACCCATGCTTACTCTCATACTGCATTCAAACCATACCCGACATGTTTCATTCCTTACACACTTTCATACCATTAACAAGGAAATTCTTCAGGGGTTAAAACTTCATTATACCACAATTCAATAAGATGTGCAAATCTGTTTGTCTTCTTTTCATTCTAAGGATCCACTATTGATGAGGTTCCATTAGTATTTTACTGAGGTCCAACCTTCAAATGGATAACTAAAGGAAGCAAGAGAAGGGATATTCAAATTTTAGTATTCAAATTCACCTCCGGGTATACATTTCTATTATATAATACCAGCTTTCTTTACTAGCAGCATTTCGGAGTAAATTATTTCATTAGCTCCTACTTCACATCCATTATCAAACTACGCCTCTCCATTTCGATAGCTACAGGGTTACAGTCACATTTTGCTTGGCAAGAACACTTCTAATATTTGACTCTACTCAGTCTCAGTTTGGTCACTCCCGATAATAGAATTATTCGAGACTGTTCATTATCTAGGATTCATACACCTAAGATTACCTTTGTTTGTTTTATTGTCTTTCTATCTTCTAGGTTTATCGCTTATTGTCGATACATCTGGTAGTGCTGCTGTGTCTATCTTGATAGCTGACTGCCGGGTACCGTCTAGAGCGCACCTCCGTGCTCTTCCACTATTAGAAGGAAACCAATGACAAATTATTTTGCAGATTTCTTATTGTTTGCCCATCTGTTTTATTTTATTTTTTGTAATTTTTTATTCTATTGCCTTCCTACACCATGTCTACTTAGGTCTGCTCATACTGACCCAATTGAGTAGAAGGTCTTTGTTTGCTTCACAACAAAGCAATCTAATAGCAGCTTCTAATCTCGAGTCGTCTGGTACTCTGCCGGTACTGTATCATCCGATACTTCTATTTGGGTCCTCTGTTCAGTTTCTATTTACCTACAGTTGGGGGGACACAGAGAGCCCTGGATTTTATTATATTGCACATGTGCATCTCATATCAGTCTCTATCCAAACTAGCTCGCTTTTTAAATATGGATGGACTATTCTTACCTTTGTCTTTTCTTTTCGGCCTCCAGTCCTTCCAGGTGCCTCGATTTCGCTTTCCCAATCTGTCGTTTTCACCGTCTTTTAAATTCTTGCACTAATCATGTGATTAGTACATCACATGATCTGTGTACGCTGCAAACTCCACTTGCCCTCTTTAAAATTTGCATGTCATTCTGCAGTAGCCTTCGGCCCCCCTAGTCTTCCGACTCCGGGGGCTCCGCAAGGCATACCGACACGCCATGGACCCGATACCGCGCTCAAACCGCTAACTCGCGGCGCTCTCAAAGTCCGCCGACCCCACATGGGCTTCCGCGCTGCACCGATCTCTGTGCTTCACGGCTCTGCCCGCTGCGGTCCACAACATCCCACGTTCACATCCAGGAGGCGAAAGTATGTAATAGTAGCTGCCATTAGGTCTGTGTACGGCTCTATATTTGTTGGGCACGGTTATCCTGCTATGGGGCATCCAGTATATTCTTTCCCTCATTGTGGGCTTGCTATTCGTTATGCGCTATTCTTTTATTTCTAACAATTCAAATTCTCTCAGAGTCCCTGTTCTCAGCATCTCTTCAGATTGGACAAAACCGAGAAGCTATGGAGACAAATTGTTACCCATGTAGTACTGTGCTCAAGATCTGTAACTTAACTTTAGTTATGTTATTTTGTATCTTCATCACTTAATCTATTGTCTCCATCTTATCTATTTGGGACACCGGGCCAGATGGCTATCATAGCCCTATCTTTAAGAGGTTAATGAGCAGTCACTCTGTTTTCTCATTTAAGCCTACCTCTATGCTTTTTGTGAGGAAAATCAGTTCTTTCTCTTTTCTGGCCAGTTTTCTTCTATCAAGATTCGAGTCGTTTGTTTGTCTCACTGAGTACACTACCGACCATCTCAAGTCTTCCACTTTGTGTATCATCTCAATGAAATGATCTACTAAGGGGGCAGAATGCACTCTATTTCTTATGCAGCTTTTGTGTTCCGTGATGCGTATTTAGATTTTTCTTTCTGTCTTCCCTATGTAGATCTTTTTACAGGGACACCAGATCACATATACTACAAAGCAAGAGTTGCAATTTGTCAGCACTCTTTGTTTCCAAGGATTATTCTGTCCTAGGTCAATTTCTGTTGTTTTCTTGGTTTGTCCACAGCACAAGCAGGACCCACATGGGTAATATCCTTCTGGGGCTCGCAATCCCCATGTTTCTGTTAAGGTCGGTTGTGTTTTGGTCTGCTTGGTAATATCATTTCTCATGATCTGGTCTTTTATCGACCTGCTTCTTCAGAATGCCATCAACGGTCTCTGCAGCAGCACTTTTCCTTTTTCCAAGATTTTCCAATTCCGGTGGATGATCTTCTGTATTCTGTTAGAGAGGGTACTGTAGGTATTCACAAATACTATATTCTCTTTGTTATCTCTTCTAGGATTTGTTCAAGTAATGCCTCTCTATTGTTATTCTCAGCTCTCCTCATGGCTCTTTTTGTCAGCCTAGTGGGATGGCCTCTCTTGTGTAGATCACTTCTCAGTTTACGGGCACCTTCTTTGTAGTCTGCATTTTTTGTGCTGTTCTTCTTGAGCCGTAGAAACTGGCCAAAGGGCAGATTGTCCCGAGTATGTGCCGGATGAAAACTTGTATAATGTAATAGAGCATTGCGATCCGTGTGCTTCTTATATGGTTTCACCTACAGTTCTCTCTTCTCTGTATCCACTTTGATGGTCACATCCAGATAGTTAATTTCCATTTGACTTAGATTTTCCGTAAATTTTAAATGCTGGTTTTGCCCGTTAATCCACTCAAAAAACCTACTGGCAGTGCTTTTATCTCCTCTCCAGATGATGAGCACATCATCTATATACCTCCTCCATAGTAGTATATTATCTTTGAATGGATTAGTGTCATTGTAGATACAATGTTTCTCAAACGCCTCCATGTACAGATTAGCTATACTTGGGGCCATAGTAGCCCCCATGGCTGTGCCTTTTATATGTTTATAAAAAGCGCCATTGAAATGGAAATAACTTTCCATCAGTGACATTTCAGCACACCACATAATGAAGGACACTGGAGTGTTGGTATTTATTGTCTCAGTGAGTAATCTTTCTTCCAGCACTTCCATAGATTCTTTCTGAGGTATATTCGTATACAGGGCTGTAACATCTAAGCTGATCAGTATTTCTGTGGTGTTATCAAATGGTCTACCCTCAATTTCTCTTATAATCTGTGTGGTGTCTTTTACATAGGGAGCCATTTCCCTAACCATAAAATGGTCTGCAAATTTAGATAGAGGTTCTAAGATGGAATCACACCATGACACTATAGGTCTTCCTGGTGGTCTAGTCAAGGATTTATGTATTTTAGGGAGTATATAGAATTGTGGGATCCTTGGTTTGTCTACCATTAGAAAGTCCTAGAGATACCGTCAGGGGCATATGAGACACTAGATATTTGGGGACAACATGGGGAAGCCTGTGATTGTTGCTTCAGAGACAAACTAACTCAACCAAAACTAAAAATCCCTCACCCACAGCCCAATAATTCCTAGGCACCAGTACTGCCTCTGAACCTGTACTTATCATCTCCATCAGAGAGATATATATGGCCGACGACTTCCAGGCCTCGCAAGCAGTTCTATTTCAGAGTGATTAGACAAATACATTGCAGACTTACTCATGACCTTTGTCAGAAAATTCATGGTTCATGATTACGCATTTTTAATATACCATTTCTTACGTTTGAATAATGTGTGTGACAGGGCAGTTACGTTCTTCTACGGAATTGAGTGTGTATCTCTCACAAGCCATAATGTGCTCACGCAAAAGTAAGTCAATAGTTGTCCAACAAGTGCTAAGGCTGTTTATGTTCGTCCTGAATTCCCATAGGAAATAATGGTAGGCTCCGCCCACTCCAGCACTTATGTTTAATGGTGCCAAATTCCCTTTCATCATGTACAGTCACAAGAAATGCAGTACCACAGAGATACAGTAGAGAGCAGTCATGATATTTACCAGGAAATAAACATGGAAGCTGAGCGTGAGAATTTCCCTCCACAAGAAGTTTAAGGTAAAACCTTTCCAACTTCACAACATTGTAAGGTTTTTGCAGGTGCCATTAAACACCCACTAATTGAGTTTTGTGTCTATTTGCGTACGCATATGCTGAATTACCACTATCAACGATGCTTAGAAAAGTGCTTTGTGTTTTCAGTCTGGAAACAGCCAGTGGAGTAACTTTGCTGAAAATGTTGCGGGGGACAGGGGTGGGGTGGAGGAAGGGCAGATGGTGTCTCTTAGAGGTCGTTTCGGTCAAATTGTTTGAACAAAATGTGGTCGAATTGTAGATTTTATTGAATTCGGTCAACACCATTAGAAATTTTAGGCTAAATATTTGCTGTTCCAAATTCCCCCCAAACCTCAGGTGGTGGTACTTGTGTTGTTTTTCCCACTCCATATTACTGAATATCTCTCAAAGGACTTCAAAGGCAAAACAAACCTTAACTCTCACTCTCTAATGGGGTCCTAATACCTCTCCCTACTCTTCTAACAACTACTATAAATGTACTCCAATTTATGATGCCTTTTCTAAATATCCTAATCCTGCCAACAGCAATGGCCTGCTGCCTCTGAGGAAGCTGCCTGACACACAATAGAAGCTCCATCCTCATATCTCCCTTAAAGCCATGTGGAAGAAATTCAGATAAACATTTCAAAAAGTTGACTAAATACAGGTGATTCAAGTTTGTTGCTGTAATGTTTGTCACAGCCTACTTGTCACTACTGGGGAGTACAGAGCAAGGCCCTGGTATATTTATATGGCCTAAGCCCAGCCAGAGGCTGTTTGCCAGATTAAAATTAAAAAAAAATATACCCTGTGAGCATGCAGGGACGTCATTTCACCAAAATGCCACGGGTAGCGGAAGTGACATCACACGACCCTTGACCTCCACAATGACATCACACGCAGTGATGCGATTTGACCCCACCTCCCAAGTGACATCACAGGAAGTGGCAGCACATGACCTTTCACCACTTGACATCACAGGAAGTGGCATCATCTGCTTTCATACACAACTCAAATGACACTTTGCATAACATTTATGCCATAAGAACGCAGATACCTATCATGAAAAAATTAAAATTGTAACTAAACAACTATCCTCTTGCATACCCCCTCTAGACTACCTCTCCAAACACCCACACGCCAACTAGAGGTACGTGGCTAGCAGGGACTTGGCCATCCCTTCATATCCTCGTATTGGCTATAGTGCACACACGCATCCAAGCACCTCCTCGAATTTCCCATACCTTGGCCTTCGGTTCCCCCAGAGGGCGTTCAAACTACAGCGCATTGTGACCATATCAATGGTGAAAGGTGCTATACAAATGACACATTACATTACATAGCATCGTCCCATGTGCTACTATAAGTCCCTACAACTGGAAAGGGTCTTGTAGGGAACCATGAGTTTGATGCAATTGCAGGCTGCACCCAACCCGTGAGTGCCTGCAGAACCTCTCAAATGCGGAGGAGCAAGGTGGGGATGCACAGTGATGCTGTAAGCACTGACAGGTTTTCAGTTTATGCATCTTTTTAAAAGGACGAGGGTTCTGTGACTGCATCTCTCTGTAGAGATGTTGTTGTGCAGCCCATGATGGTTTGGGACCATGGCAGACATTTGCCCTTGCACTTGTTTAGGGACAATGGCAAGGGATATTCCCTCATTTGAGTGGGGACACAACACCATTCAAATGAGGGAACTCCCACATCTGAACGCTGATTTCAGTATTGCAGAAAATAAGTTTGATCCACTTCTGTAGTAACAAAAGGCAGGCTGTGCAAGCCAAACTGCACCATGTGCCATTTTCGAAGAAGCTGCCGCTTTATCAATGTGTGTCCAGAAAGGTTGTGACTCTTCAGAGATTGGATAACAACAACCAACCACTTGATTCTTCTGATAAATTCTGGGGCCAAAACACGTGCGGACTGGATGTCGGACCAGTACATCTGCTTTCCCTTGTGCTCAATCAATGCAACCTCTGAACGGCCATCAGTATGTTCTTCAGCACACCAACACATCATACAATGTTCATCCTGCACCAGGAAGATGCCAACACGCACTTTGTGGTTTTGCTCTGTGGGTCCGTTTATCATTAGAAGCTTACATGATATACATGCGCTTCCAAGCTCTTGCGGCAGTGCACACAGTAAGGGCAAGGAAGATAACCAAGCAAACCATTATTCTCCGTTTACATCTACTTTAATTCTCTTTATCTTCTTTTACGTATCTATTATGACCCTACATCACCCACCGGCCTAATCTACTTTCTTCCTTATTTTCAGAGTCCAGAGAAAGATGGTTTCTAGACATTTTGCCTTGGTGAGGAAAAAGGGGCTAGGATCTTCATGGCATATGCTTTGTGCCAGATCAAGAGAACCCCCATTGACAAGGATGCATTCTTTTTCTGTGTTCATCAGAAAGCTCATTGTATCAGCTCTCATCAGGTTTTATATGTTGTCTGTGAAGCACCAAATGACCACTCTGTCTCTTTCTGTCCATCCCACCTACCATGGCACCTCTGAATGCTGCTCTAAAACAGTGAATGCTTCAAACCACAGGCTTAATTACAGCCATGCGCTTGGAAATGACTGCATTTCTCCTGTACCAGAACGCTATGTCAATTCCAAATAAAGCAGATGACCGCCTAAGCATTGCACGTGTCAACATGTCCTGCTGCAAACCCCTGAATGTATCTTCAGAACGTTGTAGGGGTCTGTTCAGTGGAGTACCTTTGCTGAAAATGTTGGCGGGACAGGGGTGGGGTGGAGGGAGGGCGGATGGTGCACCTAGGGGTCGTTTCGGCCAAAGTGTTTGAAAACATTTGGTCGAATGGTAGATTTGACTGAATTCAGTCACTACGATCAGTTCGAAGCTGAAGATACCAAACATGAAGAGCTGGGATTGCGGGGGTGTCCCCTGCTCCCCATGTTCAGTATTTTTGGCTTTGACGGTTGCGGGTGTGTCCTCCGCTTCCTCAGCATTGGTGGCAGGGGACCCAACCAAAAAGAAAGAGGAAAAAGGGACTCTTCAGCGTCAGATCCGACCCACGTTAGATGGATGGATCTGACGCTTCAGGCTACAGGAGAGGCAGTATATGGAGAAAAGGTAAGTAGAGGGAGTTTATGGGTGTACTGGCGGTTTGGGGGGATATGGGTTTGTTTTTTTTGTACCTCGGTCAAACAACTTAAATCCCGAGGGATAACACTAGACTACAACACCACAAGAGTCCATTACTGACACTCTGTTGTAACTTTCTTAAGACTGGTGGCCTATCTTTACAATTCAATTGGGCCCTCACACTTCTCCAGCCGGCCTGCCATGCACCCAGTGACACAACATAACATTCACAAACTTAATTCCAATAGAACATACAAACACTGCATTATTTATTATTCATTCAGACACAAAAGTCAACACACATGTGCTTGTATACACTCTCACTCACACACAAATGCACCCAGCTCCTTCATTGACATACACTGTGTGCACACAACATTATACTTGGTATCAATTTTTAAATGCCATATGTTGCCAAATTGGGTTCTGCACAGCACCTTATATGTGTAGATGCTGAAAGATTTTTCTACAAGATTCTGACTGATTAAAATTAAGGTATGTTTTCCTGTGTTCAAATGGATCCAAGCAGTGGAATGCCAAGCTGTTAGAGGCAGGGGGGAAAGCTGCTTCCGGTGGCTCTTTTAAGAGCCAGACTGGGACATTTGTCATTGGGACACCTCTCCCGTTCGGCACATCCAAGAGGGTGCCCAACGGCAAAGGTGTCCCGCTGGCAGGACAATGTGTGCTGAGCAATTCCTGCTCAGCACGCTCATTGTCCTGGCAACTTACCCGATCCGAATGGTAGAGGTGTCCCGCTGCCAGGACTATGTCCGAGGGAGCTCCGGGCAGCAGAGGGTCCTCACGTTGCTCTGTATCAACAGAGCATTTCAATGTGAGCCATTAGGCACTGATGGGAGGAAGGGCTTTACTACTACCAGGGACTTTTCTCCCTTTAGAAATGTGAAGGAGTGATCAGAAGAGAGAAGGGTGCATAATGTTGCATGCTTTATGAAATATTGACTATGGGCCTCATTACGCTGTAGGAGGTAGCCATGGTGCTATTAGTACCATGGCTACCCCCTTACCGCATTCCGAGTCCGGGTTCCCGAAATAAGGACTTACCGGGTCATTCCAACATTGGAGGACCCGGTAAGTCCCCATTCCGGGAACCATTCCCCATTCCCATTCGAGCCCCCATAGGGCTCAATGGGAATGGGGATGGAGCTAATAACGGTACCGCAATTTGCGGTACCGTTATTAGCTCTGAAGTCCCATAACGGGTCCCGTCCTTAACACCTGGTCAGACCAGGCGTTAAGGACGGGCCTCGCTAAGGGACCTCGTAGTAGGGTGGTAAGGGATTACCGGCACCGGTGACCTTACCGGTGCCGGTAATCCCTTACCACCTACCGCGTAATGAGGCCCTATGACTTGAAAACCCAAGGGGGATTTGTCAGGCTCACATTAATCTACATGATGCTATTGTGACTTTGCATGCAGAATGGGGAGAATAAAACAAAAGCCATACTCCCATTGCTCAACATATTTCTATGACAATGTATCTATTATATGGTTAGTTTACTATGAAAGGCTAGTTTATCATTGAATATGGTTTGCTTGCAAGGCATTGCTATAAATAATTATTTAAGCACATGAAATGTAAAGCAACACTTTAATAAATAGCTATATCAACTAAACCTGGAAAGATGTGTGCGGTCGCTTAAATTGTCACCATCCCAGTTTCACCATTTAACCAAGTGTGTGATCCTGAGCAAATCATTTAATCACATTGTGCCTTATCTGCAGCTCTGCAAGTGACTCTGATTCACTTCAAAGCTTATGTTAATGTATCATGGTGTTCGAAGGGAAAAGCCTAATGGAAAAGCCTAATGACTATAGAGTTGCTCCACATATAACAATAGTGCAATTTAGGTATTTTGCACCACAAAGTTATTTGTCACTTGGTTTATTTATGGCAACTTATTCTAAAGTCACTTCCATGGTGTCTCCAAGTATCAAGGACTGATGATGCACCTTGCAATGTCCTTTTCTGTGAAGTCACTTCTGTTGGTGCAATCTATATAATAATTAGGAAGTTTGCATGTATTTTGCCTCAGAGGGCTTGGACAGAGCTCTAATAGATGAGTTTCCTGCATCTGGAATGATCCTGCAGTTTGAATTTGTTGTTGTGTGTTAAAATGCCATCTTCCACTAATGTTACCAAAAAAGTAGATTGGGGCGGGGGTGGGCAGTTTGAGGGCACCAA
Organism: Ambystoma mexicanum; assembly: GCF_040938575.1. Classification (NCBI taxonomy): domain Eukaryota; kingdom Metazoa; phylum Chordata; class Amphibia; order Caudata; family Ambystomatidae; genus Ambystoma; species Ambystoma mexicanum. The sequence goes on along the minus strand of NC_090931.1, from coordinate 909,589,686 downwards.
TGAGACAATGTGGAATTCCACAGACTGCATATTGTTGCTCACCCCCCACCCCTTTACAATGCTGGATACTCCCCTGCTTAGTTTGGTAAGTGAAGCAGTTTTTGTTGGCCTGTAACTTGAACCATGACACCCATTTACTAATTTGCACCAAACCTTCCTGGAAAAGTGTCTGCAAAACTCAAAATACTTTTGCAAAACATAAATGTGCCTGCTATTTAAGGGAACGTTCAGTGCGGTGCACTGAAGTGCACCTTTCAACTTGTTTACTACACTTTTACTTTAAAACAAAACCATTCCAGAACTTTTTCTTTTTCAAATTATAATTGTCCTTTTATAACCTGCCATAAACCCCCACATTGCTTAGCTGTAGAACACATATTGATAACAAAGGGTATAAAATCAGTTATGTTATCAAAAAAAAGGCAAAGTTGCAGCTAGTCGAAGGCATAGCATAACAAAACCCTTGAAATTCAGTGAAAAACCTTTAGCTAAAGGGCAGTCAAGGTGACAATTCAATGCAACAAAACCCCTTAAACCCAGTATGTGGTGAAAGCCTTGCCACCCCAACCTCGCTGTTTTACACTTTGTAATTATATTTTCCATGAGCTTTGTTTGCCTTAATGTAAAAAATGAATATTTTATTTAGTATTATTTTTTGTTTTCTTTTAGTAATTGAGTGTAAAATGAATGATACTCTATATTAAATATAACTATTTTGTTAATGCTTTTAATCTTGATTGTTCATTTTGATTAATGACTTGTTTTTGTATTTCTTATTTTTATTTTAGAAGTTTTATTTTTTATAAAAAGCTTTCATCTTGATTACTAATTCTGATTAGCAATCATTATTTTTCATTAATGCTATATTTAAATGAGTTCGTACTATTTGTTTTATTCATCTTGATGTTTACTACTGATTAATTTGAATTCTATGTATTATTAAGATCCTAATTGTCATGTGTTACTATTTTGTTTTTAAATGTGGTTATTCACTCTGATTAATAATTCAGATTTTTATGATGCTATCTTATTTGTCATGATTACTCTTTTGTATTATTATTCTTGATCATTCATTGTGATTACTAACTGTATTTGATATGTTTTATTGTCCATTCCTGTTTAATGTGTTTTCTTTTTCTTTTGTTAGTGTTCATTATTGCTTCTCATGAATATTAATTTGTCTTAATACTGCATTTTATTTTTCATGAATGATTAATATGTTTGTACTAATATTCATTCATTCATTTTTATTTCAGATTAATATGTATTGTTTTTCGTCTTAATATCTTATTTGTTATTTATAATTATGTTTTTTAATCAATGGTTACATTTGCTGGACTGAGCGGACATAGAAGAACAAATCATATAAGATGAAGGGAGAGGAGAATGACACATGATTATGCAATGTTAAATCATCAAACATGAGAAGGACAAACACAATCCTGAGACTAAGCCAATGTAATATTTAAAGTAGTGCACACTTTTAAGAAATTGGCACAATCAATAATCTGTCTATTTCAGCTTTTCTCCAGCCAGGTTCAGCTACCCATCCATATTCTCTGGCATTTGTAAAACATGTTTAAAATTTGCAATATGTTTTTATTTTCCTGGAACATTTGTATTTTTCACTAATCAAGGCCATAGTGCATGCACACTTATATATTTTGTTGTCTCTTCTATGCAGGTAGACCCATTAAACAAGAGCCTTCTGTGTCCACTACTGTGTCTGCCAGCAATACAACCAAAATAGGAATCTCTGTCACTAACTTTGCCAGTGTTAAAAAGGCCACATCATCTGGCAGAGATTTGTTCTTGATTGATAAAAACAATTGGAAGCTTGCCAAAATGATGCCAGTTCAACTCTTGTCCTGTGTCTTGGTGGAGAATGCAGGATTCTAGGTATTTTTCAGAGCAGTTTTTCCCAAAATATCAGGTAACCATCCACACAGCTGTCGTGCCAGATCTTCAAAAAACCCTTTTAGTGACAATCAGAAAAGCACTAATGGAATTCGCCATTCATGTGACATTGGAAGTGTAGACCAGTGGACAAGCAACTGATTACATGTGCATTACTAGACATCGGCATATTTTAAGGAGCTGAACACCACCTGGGCAAACATGACTTCCTCAACAGCCATACTGAAAACAACAATCCTGCTGCAGTCTCTACCTCCTGTTCCTTCCAAGGCCCTCTGCACGGCACTGGCTTCTCACTTCTCACTTCATCTCTAAAATGCAGGACATCCTGTCCTCACTCTCCACCTCTCTCCACCCTCCCTCTACTCCCTGCTCTTCCTCTGTCCCTTTGCAGCCAACTATCCTCCCTCCTTCTCTGCCTTTACCCTTTTCTCAGCTGACGAAGTTTCGAGACATGTCCAATCTATGAAAGTCTCGTCAACAACAGGTTCACTCCAGTTCCTCCAAAACCATCAAGGACCACATTGACTGCCTGGCTCCTGCCCTGGCTGACTTCTGCAACCACTCCTTCGCCACTGAAGTCTTCCAATACCCCCTGAAGCACTCCCTTGTGCAGCCTCTTCTTAAGAAACCCTCTGCCGACTCCTCCTGCTCGGCTAACTATCGCCCAATCTCCATCGCTCCCTTCCTGGACAAACTCCTTGAAAAACTGGCCTTCTCCCAGCTTAATCTCCACACTGAATCTGTTGGTTGTCTTCATAACCATTAGTCTGGCTTCAGAGCTGCCAGAAGCACGGAAACTGCTCTCCTGAACATCTGTGAAGACCTGCTCTCCAACCTTGATTCTAACACCCCCTGTGTCCTCATCTTGCTTGATCTCTCCTCTGCCTTTGACACTGTCAACCATGCCATCCTGCTCAAATGTCTCTGTGATAACCTTGGTATCACCGGTCAGGCACTGGCGTGCTGACTTCTTTCCCTTCTGACCAACCCTTGCAGGTCCAACTTGGGCTCTTCCTCTCCGCTATCTTTTTCTCTACCTGTGGTGTCCCCCAGGGGTCTAACCTCTCGCCTTGGGTTTTCAACCTACACCTGGCACTTCTCGCCCACCGCATTGCTGCTCTCTGCCCTAACTATCAGTGCTATGCAAATGACACTCAGATCATTTTCAGGCTACCCTCGACCACCTCTTCTCCGTTTCTCATTTCTGACTGTCTGTTATCCAGGAGCGGTGTGCCAGCAATGACCTCTGCCTTAATGCCAGTAAGACTGAGATTCTCCTCATCGGCACACCCGCTCCCTCCTTTCCTGTCACTCTCTGGCCAGCCTCTCTTGGCCCTCCTCCTGCTCCAACCTGTGAGGCTAAAAACCTTGGGTCATCTTTGACGCCACACTCTCCTTCTCTCCTCACATCTCTGACGTCTCTAAGAAGTCACACTACCAGCTATACCTCCTCCGAGGTATTCTTCATTTACTCTCCTTCCCCAGAAGCTCACTGTCTCCAGAGCTCTGGTTCTCTCTAGGCTGGACTACTGCAACAGCCTCTTTCTAAATCTGCCTTCATCTACTCTCTGCCCTCTGCAACTCATCCAGAACAGGACTGCAAGACTTGTCCTTGGCTTCGAGACCAGGGATCGTATCTCTCCAGGACTGAAATCTTTGCACTGGCACCTAGTGGCTGTGAGGATCAAGTTCAAACCCCTTTGCATTGTCCACAAGGCCTTCTGGGGCCTGGGGCCTCAATACCTTCAACTTTCTCTTCCCAAATATCTTCCTTCTCGAGCTCTTCGCTCATCCGCCTCCAACTCTCTCAGGGTAAGTCACTTCTCCAAGCAACGAGTTGGTGGTAGATCTCTTTCTTCGGCTGGGGCCTCCCTCTGGAACAGCCTCCCTGCCTCCCTGAAACTTGAGGAAAATCATCTCCGGTTCCGGAAGCACCTCAAAACCTTTCTCTTTGCTTCTGCCTTTTCTCTTCCTCTCCCCTGCTGACCTCCTGGCGGATTCGGAGAATGCACTGGCTACCTGCCACCCTCTTATCCTGGGCCCAGACCCCCCTCCAGTCACACACACACCTGCACTAGCTACCTGGCATCCCCCACACTTTGGGACTGTTTTTGTATCCCTTCAGTCCCACCACCAGCACTTGACACCTGTTGTCTGCACTCACATTTGCACTTGCCACCTGCTGGCCGTTACTTTACTTATTGTTATTGCCTACTCCCATGTACCTCACTGTCCCTTTCCCCCTCCCCCCTACAATCTCCCCCTTCCCCCACCCCATGCACTTGCGGGATCTGAATGACACCTGGCCTAGTATGATCGTTGTCTGTCCTCCCTTTGTTCCCCCTCCCTTGCCTCGTCGCACCTTGAAACACTTGTGTATAGGCACGTTATAAATGTCATGTCATATCATAACAACACATGCAAGCAACTCTTTCAGTGTTTGCCATGGGGAAGGCGCGCACAGCAGCAAACATCCTGGCAATTTTCAATGACAAGGATGTGAGATGGCTTAGACCAAAAGCATTGTCTGCAACACTGGTTGCAACATTGTGTGTGCAAACATGGGTGGAAATGACCACCCATGCCCTTTTTTCTGTACTACTTGGCCCACATAGTAAAGTACTGTGGCCATTTCTGTAACTTTGCCAAAGCCCAAAAGATGAAAAGCAAATAGTTTTTCCAGTTAGACCTCATACATTCGACCCTATGAAAGCATCTTTGAACAGCACAAAACTGTCAATGAGTAAATGTTGCAACACACTGCTGAAATGGGGTCATCCATCTCTTTGACTCCCAGCAATTGGGTTCCATGAAATGGCTCCCCCAGCTTTAGTGCATTTTGAATGTGCTACACCGGCTGTCAGCAATGATAAGACTGCCACCAGAGATGGGAGACGGATTGGGGTTGGAAGACTATGGTGGAAATGTTTGAGGGAGAAAAGACCGAAAGTTATTCTCCCCTGAACATTTCAAACTTTGTGTCTACCCCCTACCCCCACCCACACCCCCACACCGCTACTTACCTTGCAGTGGCACACTTTGCTGTGTGCCGCCAACTTGTTGTGTCCCTGTGACACCAGTTCCCTTTCCCTATGGTGATCGGGCACTGGCGCTGCAGGCTCCTTCCCCTTTTTTTGTGTAAATTGTTTTAAAATGTTTTACTGGATCGGCCGCAGGGGACACCCCCACTAACCTTGCTCACAGTATAGTGAACAAGCATGCAGGGGACTCCCCCATAGCCCTTGCCACCGAATGGGGGATTTAGTAGAACTTTTCAACCATTCGGAATTGGGTTTCAATGCATTAAGAGATCCGAGTGCTTCCATTTGGCTGAATCCGAGTATCACGCATGAATGGAAAACTTTGTTCTGGCAGGATTGGTATCTAGCCGGGGTGCATTGGATTAGTGATCTGTTCAATGGTTTGAATTGGATGACGGCTAGGGAGGTGCGGTTGAAGTTTGAAATTCCTATTTTTTGTTTGATGGACTATCGGAAGATCAGGGGGCGTTGGGGGATGTGGATTTGGAAAATATTATCAACATAGACATGCTTGGTTGGGTGCCTGAAGTGAGTGGATGTGGCCTGGTTAGCTATGTTTACAGACTAGTGGTGTCGAACTATCGGGCTAATGATGCTTTGAGATTGGATTGGAATCGGAGAATTGGTGAGGATATTACGGAGGATGATTGGACACGTATTTGTGAGAATGTGAAATTGTGTTCATTGAGTCTTGCTGATAGGTCACATCAAATAAAGATTTTAAATAGAACATACTGGACACCTGAGAGATGATGAAAAGGGGAATGAGTGACAGCGCTGAATGTTGGGCATGTTTACATGAAGTGGGCACCTTGGAGCATATGTTGTGAGAATGCTCGAGGGTGAGAGGTTTGTGGTTTGAGTTTGACCAGATCTCTGAAAAGATTTTGGAGGAGAAGGTTCATATGGATTTTAAGACAATCGTGCTGGGCAGTGGGGATTTGTTGGACGACCTGACTACTTCGCAGAAGAAATGGATCTTTCGAGGGGCAATGGTGGGGAAGAAATTAATTTTGAGACATGGGAAAACATCTAACCCTATTACTATTGAGGAATGGATTTCAAAGATGCACTCTCTAGCGGATATGGAGAGAGTGTTGTATTGGAGAGAAAAGAAAAATGCATTATTTAACAAGATTTGGGGTACATTTCTTTTACTATATTAGACCAGTTTATTGATTGTTTTGTAACTCCTGGGAGGAGGGGGTTTTCTGATGTACATAGTTATGTTGGCTTTGTTATGATTATCACATGATGTTATATTATGTACATAATGTTTCTATGTTATGAATTTTTGAAAATAAATAAAAAAATTAAAAAAAACTACAGAAATTCTGCCAAATCTCCTATTCAGTCTTTTTTTTCCAGGGCGTATTGGACATATCCATGTAAGACCACTAGTTTATGTGCTCAAAGAAAATATCGTGGTGATGGGGCAGGACATTTGAAAAGAAGAGGATTTTGAAGCCTTTGGTCATGCCATCAGCATACATCAGCGTTTAGAAACAAATGCTAGGATCAACATAGGCATAGTATTGTATTTGTATATTTGTCACCCGCCACTACCATGGGATCAGAGAGGGAATCCTCTATCTGGGCGCTGATTTTAAAAGAAAAACTAGAAAACAACCATAGTGATCAACAGAAGATAAAGATTTGAAGGTGTTTTTTGCCAATAGGGTATCAATAGGGTATTGCGTGGCTTTTCGGGAAGCTAATCCCACAGTGTGGGGCCAACTACTGTGAAATGTATATTGCCCTAGATAGACAATGGGAGTGAGGAATTACCAGAAGGTTACTTTGCATTGATCTAAGATACCTTACAGGATGATGCCATTTCTGCAGTGTGGCCAGGTATGATATGATATGGCATTTATAACGTCCCTATACACAAGTGTTTCAAAGCACGACAAGGCAAGGGAGGGGGAACTGAGGGAAGATAGACAACGATCTGGTGACATTGAGATTGTGCAAGTGCAGGGGAGGTGGGAAATGGAAAGTGCGTGGGGGGACGGATAGGGGACCGTGAAATGCATAGGATCAGCAGTGAAAGTAAATAAAACACTAGGTAAAAGTCCAGCCATTTAGTGGTAAGTGCAGGGGTAAGTGCAGACATCGAGTGTCAAGAGCTGGTGGGGACTGCACGGATACAGAAACAGTCCCCAAGTGCAAGGGTTTGCCCAGGAGGCAGTGCAGGAGTGCAGCTGGTGGTGGAGGGGACCTGGGCCCAAGATCAGAGGGTAGCCCGTGATCAGTGCAGTTTCAGTCAGGAGTTCAGTATGGAAGAGGAGGAGAGAAAGCAGAAGCAAAGAGGAAGGTCTTGAGGTGCTTCCAGAACCTGAGATGGTACAGCAGAGCTATGGCGAGCCTGCACTTAAAGGCCTAGCAGAGGATTTTAAACTGTATCCTCGGCTGGACCAGATGCCAGTGGAGTTATTGCCAAAATGGTGTAATGGACGTGGCTTTAGGTAACTGAAAAATGAGCCGTACTGCTGCTTTTAAAAAATCTTTTTCAGCCTTAGTATTTGATATTTTGGTTAGCCTGCATATAAAGCATTGCCATAATCGATGTAGGAATTGATAAGGGTACTAGTGACCAACTGCCAGTATTCTTTTGCAATGAAAGACAGTGCTTGTTTAAATAGACGAAGGCGGAAGAATACAGCTCTGTAAATGTCATGAATCTTTGATGAGAATGGTAATTCTCGATCCCACAGAATCTCCAGATTTCTCACTCTTGCTGCATAAGAGGTAGGGAGTCCAAAAAGTAGAGGCGGGCTAAGAATACAGTGGGTATTATTTATCAACGATATTGGGCCAAGTAATAAAACCTCAGTTTTACTCGGGTTGAGTTGCAGGCCATTACTAGTCAGCCAATGATGAATAAACCTTCTACCAAGGCAGCAAAGGTTTCAGAAGGTCCAGAAACCTTAAGAAAAATGTGTGTGTCCTCTGCATTTGAATGATACTGTAACTGATCTTCATCAAAGGTTGTACATACACATTGAACAATAGGGGGGACAGAGGTGAGCTCTGAGACACCCCACAATCGAAATGAATGGGATAAGATTTATAAGGGCTAATGATCATGATTATGTTCTCGATCCAAGAGAAAACTCTTAAACCAGGAGAGAATCAGCTCAGTCATCCCCGTTAGACCATGGAGCCGAGGCAATAAGATATCATGATTTACGGTGTTAAAGGCCACATTAAGGTCCAACATAATTAATAAGGATATCTGACCATTATCTGCCTTCACCAAAATATCATCACACACAGCAGCAAGGCCACACTCAGTGCCAGGCTTGGGGTGAAAGCTGGTCTAAAGCAGATCTTGGATTTCATTTTTTTTTCAATATAGTCCTGTAGATGTAAAGTAACAGTTTTCTCCAGGATCTCCACTATCCAAGATGAGTTGGGTATGTGCCTGAAAATATTCAATAATGCTTCATGGGGACGAACAGATGAACGATCAGCAACAAGCTATTACAGCACTGAGACCAGAAAGACCTGCAATCAACATTGTTATCCGAAGGAGGTGTGTGGGCCATCAGGGATTTCTAATATGGTGGATTTGTCCTATCAGCCAAAACTAAGGTAAACTGTTGCATAAAATGATCACTCCAATTTAGCAGAGTTGTGAGGGATTCGACCATTGTTTGCATGTTAAAAATAAAATCCAGACAATGTCCAGCTAGAGGTGAGGGGGAATCAGTAACGGAGAGGACTGAGTTAGCACCCATGACATCTAATACTTTCCTGGAAGCTCACAGTGATAACATGTCATAATGAATGTTCACATCGCCTAAGATCAGGAGTGTATTTGTATACAAGGCCATTGAGAAAAGAAAATCTTCCAGCCCTTCTAGCAATGGACCGGTGGGTCCGGGTGCACGATAGCATGATATGATTTTTATAGAGTCTCTAGAAGAACATTTTAGTGAAAAAACACCAAGCTGAAAAGACTCATCCCAAAACAGGTAATTGAAATTAGTAATAGATTAAAAAAAAAGCCTAGTAAATTAGGGCAAGGCCACCTCATCTGTGGTTTACTCTATTGATCCATTTAATGGGAAAATCCTCTGGTATCAATAATGGAACAATACTTGTGAATCATCTGTCATCCATGTTTCGGTGAGTTACCAGTACGTCTAATTTCTGGTCTATTAAAATATGTCTTTGTGGGGGTTCATATGTGTCCAAACTACAGATCTCGTGTTCCTGCTTTCAAAGGTTGATTTGGGAAAATGAAAGACATGGATCCTATATTGAAAGTCTATTCTGGAACTATTTGCTCGGCCTACACCACATTAAGGGGCAGAACTAATAGCCCCAGCACAGACTTCCAATACAGTTCCCCTGAGGCGGGAAGGACACTGACTTGATCTCCATGAAGGGCACCTGAGGAATCTCCTGTACACACAACATGGAGAGAAATATGTATTGACAACAATGATGTGACAATAATAATGTTAAGATATTTTGTCAATGAAAAAGATGAACCATATCGAAATGTTACAAAATATTTAAGAGATGTGATCTTGGCACAAAACAGAAAATAATGTGCGATTATTTCCATCAAGTGATTAAGACGTGAACCTCCCGGTTGGGTAAGGACATGTTAAAGCAATGTATTAGATGCATCACGATACCAAATATGAGTTAATTGTTCTTGAACCAGTCTGAATCAGATCATATGTCTACGACAATTCATAGCTACCAAAATAGTATTTTGTGCTTAATTACAGATCCTCTGATTGTGAAAGCTGTTTGAATTTTGTGAAGTCATTAATGCTGCCCCAGATTAATGTTACGTCCTGAGGAGGTCTAGGGCATATTCCTCAAGCGAATAAGGACTGTGTTTAGCTGTAGCTCAAGTGACTTGAGTCGACGTTGTTTTTTTCTGTCTTGAGTGTTTTGTGTATTATTTTTCCTGCACGAGCTGTAGTAATGGTTTTTGCCTTTCACTGATAGCACACTTCAAGATCCGGTGTTAATGTATATTTTACATACACGCTTATCCCTATGTCCATTTATGTAATGAGTTCTGTGAGTGAAAGTCGACGAAAATCTCTTTTCTGTCAGAAACCCCTGTTCTAGTAGGCTGCAAACATGTCCGTTGAAGCAGCGTTGAATGTGCATGCAGTGGTGTTGCGGCTGCACAGTCATGTGAATTTTTCATTGTTCACTTTGCATCGTTAAAAAATAAAACACATCTATTTATTGTTTTATCATGCCTTGTACAATATTCACAGTATTTTCATGAGATTAAACCATGTTATACAGTACTGCATTTAAGTGGTAGTTCTTCGTGCATTAGGGGAAGGGGAGGGAGAGCAGGAATGGCAGAGAGCAGGTGATGTGCGAAGCAGATGGAGGTAAGTGGGGCCTGGGATAAGGTGATTCGGGGATCGGGTGGTGGGAGAGCGTCGTGGTGAGGGGGACAACAACCAGCTTCCCGGTTCTAGCCACCCAATTTTGGAGCACACTTGCACAGGACATCCAATCTATTCAAACCTTTGAAAAATTCAGAAGTCACATCATCACTTGGTTACTTAACAAAAAACTAACATTACTCTCCTTACATTGACATCACTCTGCACTCCCATTCCCTTATGTATATATCTTTCTCCCTGTTACGTATCACATACCAGTGTATGCTCCCCACTTACCCTTGCCTATCCTTTGTTATTTGAATGTATTATCTGCACTCTGTCTATATAAACTGTATCATGTAAGCATTATCTTCACCTTAAGCGCCCAGATACCCCTGGGCCAGGCGCACTATATAAATAAAATAAACAAACAATCAAACAAACAAAACAAAAAAATGCAGCCTGTTTATATAATTCTATTCAAATTATTGCATATAATTAATTAACACTGTATTAAAATAACATTTCAATGATCAAGTAAATTTGCATATAAATACTCCTTTAGGGGAATTGAGAAGTTGTGCGGTAAAGTAAAGTGAGTGCTGTGCCTAGACACAAAATCATCTAAGTGTCCAGACAAATGCGTCAAAATCCCTTGAACAAATTACACAACTGTTAGAACTACATAAAATGCGTTATTCAAATGGGTTGTTTTAGTAAGACAACTCAACAACTATAAAGTGTCAAAATGCATGTTTCGACCCTTATGTATATTGCTTATGGGATCTTCACCATGATGCAAGATCCCTCCTAAGTGTTTTAGCTGTACAATTCTTCATTGATAATTATTTGTAGTAAATAATTTCATCATCCATTCCAAACCATGTGTGAGTTTGTACAGATTGTGTTGTTTTTCAATACAATATCACTACATAGTTTCCCATAGTAGTGTGCTTTTTAATTACGGAGTGGGCACAAGCATGAGCCATCCTTAATGTTGTTTGCTTCAGAGTAGTGAATACACCTGAAAAACAAACCAATATGTGTTTTTATATACTTCATTCCATAATGATGAACATGTTATGCATTGTTATTTTATGTTTGCGCAACTGAAGTGAATCAATGTTTCTTTAAAAATCATACATCGTTGCTTATATTATAATCACTGTACAATACAATTCTTAATCATAATGGACATCAAAAGGAGTTAAAATGTATTATACTGATGCTCATGCTAAAAAGGGTTTAGCGTTTTAGCAAAAGAAACTGTTCTGAAAATAGACTTTCTAGCAGTTTCTTCAGTGTTGCTTCAAATAATTTTTGGTGCTTGTCTGTCGATACAGTTTCCCAGACCTTCATTAACCTAAATGTATTTAAAAATGTTGTTAATGTGCGGTGGGATACTTCCTACAATCGCCTAAACACGAACTTTTTCTAAAGTGATTGGTCAATGCATAACTCCCACATAGCTTGTGGCGCATTGGTGTGCTTACCCGTCGCGGCATGTCCGACCAAGATGGTGGCCTCCCACTGCTCGGGATGGTCAGTACGTGAACAATACCACGAGGTAAAGCCTGCCTTCTGAGCTTCCTGATTGGCTGGCTGTTGCAATTACGTCACTTCCCAGTTGCTAATTGTGTAAAGTAGGCCACAGTTAAAGTGAATAGATTATGTGTGAAATGGATATGAATGTAGCGACCCACTAGTAGTACAAGTTCTACCAGTCCAGGTGTTGGGCTTGTACATATAGGTCAGTTAATACATGTCTGTATTACATTTCTGAGCTCTGGGCCACCTCTTAGATGAGTAAATAGAAGGATACTGGTGGTGACAGCACACTCCTGAGGGCCAAGAGTGACCAGCCTAGTGTAGTGGCATGCAATTGGCGCTGAGGCGTTTGCACAAGACAAGTAGCATGAATTGAAGCAGTACAGATGAAGAGAGATTGTGCCAATGGAATGTTCATCATTGGTGAAGGCGGGGGACTAGGCGAGGCCCTCAAGGAGGGTGAGTCTAAGACTGCCTTTGGTGTTGCTTGTGATCTGAAGTGTTTGGAGCAGATGAGAGGAAACAGTGCATGCTGCCATGAGGCAGTATGTGGACACTGTCACTGACGCCTTTAGGGGTCTAGAGAACAACTCTGTGCTGATATCATTGGAGGTAATGCCCGAAAGGTCAGAGATCCAGGGTCCAGAGAAAATAATGACTGTATTGCAGGATGCTGGCTAAAAGTTGGGCACCTATGGTGGTGGCACAAGCTACCAGAATGTCTATGGTGGCACACACGCATTTCTTCTGGAATGCAGCATGAAACATTGTGGCTGCAGGGGATCAGCAGCGACAGACATAAAGAAAAGACTGACAGAGCTTGATGCTCTGCATTCATTGTTGTGTGAGATGGAGCACATGCTGGAACTCAAGCAATGGGAGTACATTTTGTTCAATATAGTCAGTGATGGGGCTAGAGGAGAGGCTGGGGGTGGATCCTACCCACAGGGGCCCTTCCAGGTCTTAACGTCCACTCACAGGGGCCCTTTCAGATACGAATGCACACACCTACCACACACAAAGTAGTGATATGTATTGTACTATTCATTGGTGCCCCAAGGGTATTCCCTAGTCCACTCTGGCATCAAAACCCATCGCCGCTATCATATGCAGAGTAGTCATGGGAGTATGTGTGGAGACACCTGTACTGAGAGGAACGTCACAGTGCCCAGGTATCCCAGGCAACGCAAGGCACCATTTTAAAGTTGGAGGGAGAGGTTGCACTTCACCTTTACTGCCAGTGTGAGCTTTGAATGTCAGCATAAACATGTATACAGTGTTTAATGAAGCAGTTTAAGAGGTATGTTCATATTTTAATCCCGGGCGACTTTTGCAAAATGTTGTATAGTGCGTCTCTGAGTACGTGTGGCCATTCCAAAAAGATGAAAGGACGTTGTCCTACGACATACTTAGTGGACGTTTGCATTGAAAGTTTGCTGCCGTAAAAGAGATTTGATAGGCAATTGTATTTAATTCTGCTACATCCTGGAATTATCCAGGAATCTTTTCCCATGTGTGGATTAAAGCTTAATGGGTTCCTGTCTGCGGTGGGAATGTGGTCCTGCTGCGCGTGCCGCTTGAGTCTGGTGCCGGTTGTTACTCGAGTACCACCAGGTTTGCATGCTATGTTGTCATTGCACCTATTTGGGAGGATAATGGGGCAGTGGTGGTGGTATAGACGCCACGCCTTTCTGAATGCAGCGTGGCGATGCGAAATTAAGCAGAATTGTTCAATGTTCTTGATGTATTTAAAAGTGTTTACGTCCAGTAATATAACATTGACATTCATTTGAAAGTGAGAGGTCCTCTGAGTATGGTGACCATATTTTGGCAAAATGATAGTCTGACTATTATTATTATTATTATGAAGTATTGTTATTAATCGAGTAATAGCGCCATTGCATTGACTTCATGTTGTGACCATCAGCGAGGCGCATATGCCAGGGTGTATGAGCAACGCAGTTAGTTTCAAGAATGGCGTGTGCGGCTGTGCAGTGAGAGACACTCATGTCATTCGGGTCTCATTTTGCTAAAAGTAGTCATTTGGCGACAGGGACCCGTGTCGTTTACACTTTAATGTAAGCGCTTCCCCGCTGCCAGATGTTGCCTTTTGCCCTTCACATTTGCACTCTGCAGTGCAACGTGAGTGCAGACTGTCTGGCATGGAGGTATGCCAGGCATGCTCGCAAGGCAGGGAGTGTGTACAATGGATCCCTATGCAGTCCTCCTGCTTTATGCTGGTGCTGCGTAGGTATCTCCAGCATTCGTGCCGGCTCAGATGCTAGAGCCTTTGCCGGGCAGAGAGGAAGGGAGGTGGTCAAAACGCATGTCGTGCTCTGCCCTTCCTCTCCGCCATACACATGATTGAAAAGGACCTGTGGTGTGAATGGAAGGCGGTAAATCGTTAATTAAGGCTTTTACGCCTTCCATTCACCTTACGGCTCTGATGAACATGAGCTCCATTGAGTCATTTAGTATATTTACTTATTTATTCAAATGCATTTTTGTTTACGGCTGGCCCTACACAGAGGGTCTCGGAGCGCCTTACATAGTTCAAATATTGAAAAGGTGGGAGTTCCAAAATGTTTTCAGGAAAAGATAGGAAGATTATGATAGAAAAGTGGTAGCAGTGGAGAACGACAGGGTTATGTGTGGGGAAACAGTTTCATTTTGAGGCTCTTTCTGAAGGTGGTGATGGAGGATGCAGTGCGTATGTGGAGAGGTATGGTGTTCCACCACAAGCTCATTGAGTCATGCTTCTTTTGGAAGGTAGTCGCAGCGTGAGCTCGGATTTCCTACTGCTCTTTCCTTCTCCCACCAAGATATAGAGTCTACCATTAGAACTGCGGCTTCTCTACATGCAGTGGGAGGATCCACGGGGGAACACGCTACCCAAAGAATGGGGATTTTGGGGGGGGCTCTGTGATTGAAGGCTGTTTGGGTCTCAAACATCTGCAGCACAGTGGAAGGTGATTGAGTTCCATGTGGTAACTGTGACAGTACTAATGCCGGGAAATGCAGAGAGTCTGCACAATGGTGATCCAGGAAATAGGGACCGGGACATTCCGGGAGGCATAGGATGGAGTGAGTAGATAGTTGGATACGCAGCTAACACACACTCTGAGAAACACTTCCACCCCTTACAGCAACAGGAGCGGGGAAATAGGCAGCTTCTGAAAGAGCAGGCACAAAACTGTTCTTGTTGCAGTGCTGGAAAGGCTGAACTTTGGAGTGGTAAGAATTACGATTGCTACCCCAAATTACACCTGAGACTCTCTGCAGCATTACTCTACCCCCCTCCCTCCGATTACATTTTCAAAAGATAGTAGAGGATGAGGGAAAAAAACAGCCTGCTATTGAAGTTTTTCCCTCTCTCGTGCATTAATTGTGTATCTGAACAGTGGACCACGACAGCCCGCTCCAGGTTGCTACAATCTGCTGAGATCCGTTCACATGGAAGTGCTAAATCCTTTTTTTTTTAAAGAACAGAAATTGCAGCCACTTTACCCTCAGGACCCCTGCTTCTATGAACAAAGTTGGGAGGGGTTTGGGGGGGGCAGAACTCTTACATGCTCTAGACACCTCTCTTCAGAGGGAGTCTGTGAAGAATGACCATCTGGCGAGGATGTAGAGGCCTTTTTGATTTTCATTAACTACATAAAATACTATGCGGACAATCCATCTTAGAAAGGGTGATCTGCTAACTATAACTCCCTGTCTTAAACCTCCATCCCCGAAACATACTACACGTATGTGCCCTTCTGCTTCAGTCCCCTAATCTGCAGCACCTGCCTTCAGTGGCACAGTGCAGGTTCAGAGGTGTCCGGTGCCCTGTTTCACACCCGCTGTGACACCACAGTTACTGCAGGCAGAGGATGCATTTAACTCTTGCACCTCTGTTCCAAAACAAAATAATTGTGAGACTGTCTGTCGGATGCTAGGGTAAACTCCTAGAAGAAGCCATACTTGGGTTTGGTATGCTGACTGATAGTGCACACAATTATTAAAGCAACATCAAATTGATGTCATACTCATGTCAACTCTGTGAGCTCAGGTCAGCTGTGGAAAGGCTATGTGGATTAATGGCCAGACTCCATATCTTTGCTACAGCAAGTGTGACAAAAGGCAAGAAGGCTGTCTATTTTGATTCTCTGGGAAGTTAGGTGACACCTGAGGTCCAGCCTAGGTCTCAGCAGGAGCGCTTCTGGGAACAATGCTTCAAAAAGGCAACACCATATCAAAAGGCCAGCCTTACAGCACGCTGTTGCATACTAAAGGTCCTTTGAAGCTGAAAGCTTGGGACGGTGGCTGACTTAGAGTAGTCAGAAAGGGCAGAAGGGACTGGATGAAGTGTTTCTCTCTCTTGTTTTTCGGTTGGCTTCTCTTTTCTTCCTGTCTCTTCCACTTCCTGCAGAACAGAGAACTTTGGGTATGATGCAAAAAGGAAAATGTCACTTGCCACAGCAACGGGGACAGACTCTTAAAGCAGGCTTATTGTTATCCAATCCCTTGGGCCCCTTTACCTTTATAAGGATCAGGTTGTCCACCCCTTCTTTGATTTATCTTGGACTTTTAAAAACAGAAAAATTCATTTTGGGAGTTGTTGGGAGAGCAGTCCTTTCCCATGCCCTCTGCCAAAGGTTAAAACAGTCCAAAGGCAGAGGCCAGTTCTGTCCCATACTCATCCTCATGGAACATTGAGGGCCACTGTTGTTGTAAAAAGACCTAAACTCTTCTGTCAGCTTCACCAGTATCCAGGTTAATCACTGGAAGTGATTCCTTTAGGTGCCAGCTAGCCTCTCCAGACTGGGAGTGAAGATAAAAAGAGCTCATGGATTAGGATTCACAGCACTAGAGAAGTCAAAGCAGCTGGATTCCTGTGTTCCACCACTTTGAATCCTCCTCAGTCCTGAGTCGACCACGTTTGAACACATTCAGGACCCACAGTGCTGCCTTTGACACTCTTTGAACTTGAACTGCTATATACTGCATCAAAACTGTTCACTGCCACATCGCTCCAGCAGAGCGTGTCACCTGCTCCAGTTCCAACAAGAAGCTCATCGCTGTGTAAGTCTTTGACCACTGCATCTTTGACCAGCTCCTTGAATTGCTTTGATCTTTGCTTTGAACGACCCAGATGTCGACTTAAAGCACTGCAAGCTTTGTTTCACCTGACAACTCAACTCAGTGATACCTAGAGCATCGAACCAGCTCAACTGTCAAACCTAGCCAAGTGGACTCTCTGAACCACACTATTCTGACGCTATATCGAATTGCATATAGCTGCACATTGAACCCAGCTTGATGCCAACTCGCCACCTGGATCCCCATGACTTGCTGCATTCGAACCTGAGTTGAACAAATCACTCAGAAGCCCAGTTCAATGCTGTTGAACCACCTAGAAGATATTAAGATACTTTCGAGAAGCCCAGCCCAATGGTCCACTTTTAAAACCCTAGTCATTGATGAGTCACCCTTTTGCACCTTTTTCACAAAATTGATATTGCTGCAATGTCTGGCTCCTCACTCCTGCTACATTGCCCTGAGTGCTTTCATCTTCATGCTCTGCATTTTCTGTGTTCCTGTGCTCCTTTCCACAGGGGTGGGGTTTTCCTAGCGTTTCTGTTATCGGTTATTTGCATGTTGGTAATATATATATATATATATATATATATATATATATATATATATATATATATATATATATATATATATATATATATATATATAAAAAATGAATATATATTCATTTCTTGAATGGACCAACTCCCTTTTGGCTGGACCGAGCAGGATGCAATCTCTCTACTCTTATACAACACATCATTGCCACATAATGGGCTGATTAAAAAACAAAAATAGTGTTTGAATGCTGCCCTTTAAGGAACATCCCACTTGACACCTTGGAGGTAAGCTTTGTGACCGTCCTATCACATGGGATGCTGCAGCCATTCTGGAATCATTCAATCACTTGGCCAAGAGGTGAGTCGATGCCCAGGCATGCCTAAAGACTAGCCATGCCAAACCTACACCATCCACACTGTGGTACACACCTGTGCTCATGTCCAATAAACACTGAATCAGATCCTTTGAAAAGAGGTGATGCAAAAGGAGCAGCTCTGAGAATCTCACCTCCTCCAAATCCCTGTTCACCCAATGAAGACACATCATCTCCAGAGCTTAGACTTCTTACTAGACCCTCCACTGAGGCAGCCTCTAACAGGAACAAAGCCTGTTGCAGTAGTGAAGCACTGCGCCAAGGCCACACTCAACCCCAAGGTGCCGGTTTCATAGGTAAGATGTGATGGTATCAACACCCTCTTCATTTTCAAATTTAATAAAATCCGAACTCTCATCAACACCTCCAAGTTGGACAAAGGTCTGTTTTCTATCCCCTTCTGCACTGGGCTCTGCATCCTCTTACCCACTCTCTCCCTTTGGACCAAATTCACGCCCCGAGGATTTCTCAAATATAGTCAGTCCCCTCAAACACAACATGTACACGCACAATGTTGGTCTGGCTTCCTATATCAAGCGGTTCGCCTGCCCAGCACTCAATACGCTTCACAGAATGCAAGCACATCCCTCAATGATGGCTCATTCCCAGATGCACTCAAGGCGGGTCTCATACGACCCCTCTTAAAAAGTCCACCATCATCCCAGAGAACATTGCTAACGACAGATCCATCACAAGCCTCCTCTTCACTGGGAAACTTATAGAAAAAGTTGTTGCATCCTAACTATTGGCTGAAATCGAAACAACTCAGCCTCCTGGAGGTAAAATGTTTACCATAAGCTTTACCCCGGCAAGACCACATTTTTCCTCATAAGTACCCCAGCCAACCTGCAGCATATCCAACAGTGGCTTGACAATATACAAGTGGAAGGATTCACCTGGCCTTGTGACACCCAACCTAATCCCTTGGTTTCATTGTCAACAGCTGCCTAAAAGCACATTGGCAAGGAAGCCCGAATGGCCTGGCTACAGATCGCTACAATCCAAAATCTGAAACCCTTCATCCACCGTATGATTTACGCTCTCTGTGGTTCAGGCTCTTCTGATCTCTCACATTGACGGGGGAAACACTCTCTTAACCAGGCTCCCAGTCACGCATCTGGCCACCCTCAAGCCTGTCCTCATTACACACATCCGCAGCCGTCCTCATTAGAGGCACTCGCAAATTAAACTTCTTTGCTCCCACCACCCCCTGCCCACCAGTATCCTATTTAAAACTGTTTGCATCATCGAAAAGGCACTGTTGAATGGTACACCAACATAACAGGCAGCTAAATTCCACACCTGTGATGGCTCCTGCCCCTCCCATAGCAAATGCATCAAAAGGTTGGAGTCAAAGCTAGCCCACAAAGAGACGACCCACAAACAGTCCTTCACCTTCCACGCCCAGCCCTCTAGAACTCTATCTTGTTGCAAGTTCGGAACACCTCCACCATCCTCCAGGCCAGCAAAACACTGATAACGTGGCTCTTCCATCGACACCTCCGACACCATGTTTTCTTCCCTTCTGCCAATAGTATTGTGCTACTGTCCATAAATGCCACGTCCGAAGCTGGCTTCCACACATTGTAAAGTGATCCGCTGCTCTCGAGCTAAGTTTCCACTATAAACTATAAAATAAAAATAGAATTAAATAGCTGTCGACTAGCCTTCAGGCCAAGCCGCCTCTAAACATCAGGAGAGGAATGCTTAAGGATCACTGCGGCCATCTCAGAATGATATGCTTCAGCTGAAGAGAAGATGAATTAATTCTACAGCATGCAGATGTTCATCCTGTTAAGGGAATGTCTGTCTACAGCTGAGGGAAAGGTTGTCTGCATTATGTTTCAAGCTCAGTTAAGGGCACGTGATTCTGTGGCGCTGTTTCTGAATAATTAAGCACTAACTCACTCTCCCAGGTAAAATAATTTTGGACCAACTAACAACTCTTCATCACTAGCTCTAAATGCCTAATTCAGTGCTCTGAGTATTGCATTTCAGGTAAAACAGTAGGGACCGCATCATTGGGACTCCCTACATTCAAACAAGGCTAACATCAGTGCAGATGCAACTTGGCAGAAGTAACACAAACTGCAGAGCTCTGCCTCTTCAGCTATTATTTTCTGAATACCCAATACCCACCACACCCGAGGATATTCTTCCCTAGATCTTCCTCTCCTCCCTGGAATATGTCTCTAGGGTTTAGGAACCTGCAGTAGACCACCTCTTTACCATAACCAGCTTCTTAATTGTCTGAATAATTGAACTGCATGGAATGCACAATAACCTGTGTCCTACAGCAGGTCCCTACAGATCATCTACGCCTGCCCACTCTTACTATCTGGAAGCACATGACTGCAGAGAGCTACCTCCCCACCTTCTCAAACATCTACCGACCTCTTTCTCAGAGCTGCCATTGAGACAACCTCCAGGACTGCCCGGCAGATCCCCAGCCTAACTGTTTCCAGCTCTCTATACCTGTTGTGTTTCTGCAGCCAGGTGGGCAGGAAGAAGGAACCGTTGATGAGAATCCCCTCATTTCTGCTACCCTCTATGCCTCCAACACTACATGTGTGTTGGATATGTAGACGATGCGGGAAAAGGAATGGTAGGAGTAGGGGTGCCCTAAGAATATGAAAAAGAGAATCTCCATTGGTTAATAGGAGAAGCTGATGACTCAGGGAACATATATACAAGAGACTTTTACCCAGATTCATCCTCACCTCTTCCGGAGCTCTGGGACGCACCAAGAAGACTCATGGAGACCCTTGGCAAGGATCAAAAGCTGCAGGTCCGGAAAATGAAGACCACCTGTCAAACCATCTCCAGGAAAATCTGGCATTGATTAATGGGGGAATCCAAAGGTGGGCACTGAGCAGCAGGCACCATGAACCTGAAATGGCCAAAAAGCCACAAAGCAAACAATGGGAAGAGCCAGATGAGAACTAAAACAACGGCAGAGATGGTTGAGAAGTCAAGTCCGATACAGTTGTTTCTTGGCAGCATGTTCTAATCCTTCATTACGATTTATCTTTTCCTCTGGTTGTTGTCACCCACAAGTGTGCTTATCGGAAGGGGGACAGCATCTTGGAAGGATCCAATTCTCTGAAGATTTCTGGTTGTGGACTCCCCCTGTTATTTTCATTCCTTCCACCACCTTTAAAAATGACACCAACATGTCCAAAGCATTGTCCCTCCAAAGTGATGTCTAACAACATTATTTTTTTTTTTTATTAAAAAGAAAATGTTTTCAGTACACCAAGTACTTTTACATAATATTCTTATACTCAATGTAAGAAGAATACTATAACAAATACCATTAATTATTATTATAATTAAAAGAAAAAAATACACACAAATCGACAACTCCACCCACACATAATCCAATCTTTGTGTTTGTGTTGCTCGCTAGTACTATTCTCACTGACCTCAGGAAGGGCACTCTTCAACCCTCCCCTTGAACAATCCCGAAACGAACCAAGGGCATAACACTCTTAGCGTGTAGGGGTCTACCCCATGCCCAACAGTGGCTCTGACTCTAAGAGGGCCTCTTCCATCAGCTTCTCCAAACTGGAGAAGATAGAGATCATGAACTTTGCCATAGCCAGAGTGAGGGACTGGTGGGCAGTGATTTTAAAGCTGTGCCATAGGCCATATGCTATGAGACCTGTTAGGGAGTTAATGAAGGGGGTGAAAGTAGCAATTGTCTCCTTCAATACCCTAGGACAGTACATCACCAGATGTTTCATCGACTAAAATTTCCAATCACACAGTCTGCAGAGTCTTAGCTCCACTTGGATCTCCAATTTAGGCCCTACCACATCTAGGGTCGGCAAACAATCCAATCTAAATTTGAGGTACCAATCTCTAAGCTTGCCTGAGGGGAATCTTTTCATATAAATTCTGAGCTCTCTCGGGGGAAAATACCAGTCTACCTGTCCAGCATATCTTTTTAGGCAGCCCAAGTCTTGAAGGTCTGTTATCCTGTCCCATTTCTTCACCCTAGATTTTATAGGTCATCAGAAACCGGGCCCTTCGTGTCCGGCTGTTCCATGAATGCCTTGCACCTCTTCTTAAATTTACGCAGAAATGGATTGAATCCTTCCCCATAGTGGTGTTCAGATAGTGGTCGATCTGTGGACATTCCACTCTCGCCAATTTAGAAAACAGTGAGAGACAGCGCTTCATCACTTGTGCCCACCATGACACCAGCCCCATTTCCAGTCTGATTAAACTCACTGGAACGGAGGTTGGTAGCCCCAAGACTCCCTCTTTTGTTGTATTCTTTTTATTGATTTTACAACAAACTATAAAATCCCCTTCCAACTCCCCCACCCACTGTCCACATTCCCCCGTCCTCAACCTACGTTTGCTGTCCTGCCTGCTCCCCCCTTGGATCCTGCATGCTTTTTGAGCCTTGTAAGGTAATTTCGTGTGGTTTCATTCAGCTTAAATACAAAAGTCTGAGACGCTGGAAGCACCACTGGGTTCTATAATCGTCTTTCAACAATGTCAGGACTTCTCCCCAAACCCTGTCAAATCTGGAGAGATTATTGTTCACAGCGTAGGTAGCCCATTCTACCGCCACCAGCTCCCACACTTTGCAGAGCAAATCCTGTGTAGGGGGAACCACTGCTCCTTTCCATCTTTGGGCTTTGAGTGCCATTGCTGCCGGAGTTAGGACTGGCTGTGCCTTGATACATCCCCTACCTTCTCCCTCCTCTGCCCTTCTACCCATTCCTAGTAAAATCAGCTCTGGGGAACTCTCCCCTCCATCCCCAAAGGCTTGTCCCAGTGCCTCCTGAACCTCCCTCCAAAACTATTACATTTTTGGACATTTCACCATATAAGGGACCTGGTGCCTATTCCCCCGCAAAAGCCCCTCTTTCCATTCCCTGGGTGAAGTCAATTATATTGGAAATAGAGACAAAGGGGGAGCAGAAATACATGATCCCGCATTTCCCCACTAACTTATGCCATGTATCCGCTACCAGCTTAGTTGTGATGCTCAGGTACAAATGCTTTGGTCTATGTTGACGCGGTAACCACAGGGCTTCCCTCATATCGTGCTGAGCCACTGCCCGGTCCATTGCCACCCATTGTTTCCCCACTATGCCTGTGAACCATTCTCGTATAATCTGCAATTGTGCCGCTTCATAATACTGTTAAAGGTTGGGGTGCGCCATCCCTCCTTCCCTCCTTGGGGCAATCAATAGATGCCAATTGATCCTCAACTTCTTCCCCTCCCATATAAAGTTCCCTGTCACCTTCTCTAGTTCTCTGAAAAAATTGGATGGGCCCGCGAGTGGGATCACTTGGAATAGATAAAGCAAAAAGGGGAGTGTGACCATCTTAACCATCGCCATCCTACCCATCCAAGAAACCCAAAGATTCCTCCACTTCTGAAAGTCCCTTTTTATGGCCAATAGCATGGGTGGGTAGTTAGCTTCACACCAGCCAGGGAACGATGGTGTAATTTGCACCACCAAATATTTAACACGCCCTGGATTCCAAATAGATGGTGATGTTGTCTTCAATTCCGCCACTTCCCTCCTACCTACCATGAGATTGAGCAGTTCCGATTTATTGAAGTTAATTTGAAGCCCTGGCACCTCCACAAAGCCCTTCAGTATCTCCCTAGACGCCTCTAAAGATTTTCTTGGTTTGGTGAGCGACAAGAGCATGTCGTCTGAGAAGGCTGCTACTTTCCCCCAAAAGGTATACCATGTACCTCCCTTGACTCCCATATGTGTTGCAATAGTGGTTCCAGGTAAACTGCGTAAAGCAATGGGGAAAGAGGACACCCCTGTTTTGTCAATCTACTTAGTTTAATAGGGCGAGACACGGACCCATTACTCGAAAGGTGAGCTACCCGAGTTTTATAATGGGCTTGGACCATTCTTAAAAAATTTCCTCAAGGCCCATTTTTTCCATCACTCTGAACAAGAAGGACCACTCCACCTGGTCGAATGCCTTCTACGCATCCAGGGCGAAAAGAACCGATGGGGTGGCCATCTTTTGGGCTTTCTCTATCAAGTGGGCCACATGTCTAATGTTCCCAAGACTCTCTTTAAGATCCTCCCTTCCTGTATGTCCAGGAAATTCCTACTCATGCCCAACTCGGCTCCATAAAAGACGATCGCCAATATTTTGGCCCATGTAGAACTCAATTAGGGGCAGGAGGGAGAATTCACACAGTCTGCTTTTTACTGCTTTTGCGAGAGACAAGCTGGCCCCCACCTTCTCTTCCATTTTTGCTTCTGCCACTATCGGTCTGCGTTTATGAGAGACCAGGAAGCCAAGGTATTGGAACACTCCACTTTCTTGATCCACATCTCATTGATTTTCCACCTGTAACTGATTTATTTCTTCCTCTTGCTACACATCATCACCACAGATTTTGCTGGGTTTACGGTGAAATGGTTCTTAGAAAGATAGGTCATGAGGCTAGTCAAGCAGCGCTGTAGGCCTGCCGGCGTGTAGACTACATGGTCCGCATAGGCGATACATCCCACTGATAAATCCCCACACTTCGGGGAGAATCCTCCCCAGGTCTTGGCTTCCTTCCACAAATCCTCTAGGTACATATTGAAGAGTGTAGGTGCAACCACACACCCTTTTCAAACTCCCTTTGCAACAGAGATGGCTCTGTAGAGGTCTCATCTGCTGTTTACTCTCACTTTGCACATGTTATGAAATACCGCAACTTACCAGCTTCTTCCATAAACATGGAAGATCCACATTATCAAAGGCTGCCGAAAGGTCTATGGCTGCGACATACAAATTAGTTGGTCCCCTACCGTTAACCTCCGAGAGACAGGTATGAAGGACTAACCCGCTCTGAAGGTTTTCCACACCCCTCCTAAACCCAGTTTGGAGTGGGTGTAGGCAGTTGGTGGTCTCTGCCCAAGACCTCAACACCTGCAAGGTTAGTTAACAACATTATGGAAAATGCGTCACTGCACCATCTCACTCAGACCTCTAGTTTGACACACCATGTTTCTCATTCTATTCTACCAATCACATCTTCAGAATCCAACTCAACTTTTCTCCATGTCAGTCTGCTAAATTCAAGACCTGCTGCCAACAGAGCTGTCCACATTGTCAACCTAATCAATAAGAATAACCTTAACACTGTCACCATTACTGAAAAAAATTCTAGATGAATTATGTGCAGAAAATGTCCTATTATCTATCATGACCAAAAAAGGAGGTAAAGTTGCCATCATTGCTTCATTCTTCTTCCAAAGCAGGTTGTTCTCTACAAATATTTTGAAAACATCTTCTCTAAAGGCATGGCAGATCCAAAGACCTCAATAGTTTGTGTTGTCATCTATAGACCAACCAATATAACAGCATCCTTTGCGACATTCGCATCTTCAAGAAATCTCTTTAACGTTTAACAAAATCATTGTGGCAGGAGACTTTGACATATGGGCAGAGGAATCAGACATTGCCTTGTCCTCTGATGTTACTGACCACCTTGACATCACACACCACCACTGAGGACCTGCCCATGACAAAGAACATTCTCTAGACCCCTTCTCCATGCTGGACTTGCTGTCAATGATGTCTTCCCTGGGCTCATATCCGGATCTTTCCACTTTCTGAATTTCCTTCCATCCATCCTGCTTAGAGCGCATCAAACTCTGTTAATCTCGACAATCTGCCCTATTTCGCCCTTGATACAGCCTTTCATCCACTGCATTCCCAAATGACTTTGATCGCCCCAACGATTCCCCACTTCTTCTACAATCTGAAGAAGACCTGCATAAGAAAGACTCCATATCCTTTGCTGAATTACTCAATGGCCTCTCCTCTCCCACATCTCAGCTCCTAAAACACCCCTTTAATGCCTTTTACAAATGTTCTTCAATGATGCTCTCGAAAGCAGAAGAGAATGTCGATGGGCCTCATTACGAGTTTGGAGGTAGCCATGCCCTTAATGAGGGCATGGCTACCCCCAAACTGGGGTCCGGGTTCCCTGAATGGGGAAATACTGGGCCATTCCGACCTTGGAGGGCCTGGTATTTCCCCATTCAGGGAACTCGGACCCGGTCCATCCCCATTCCCTTTGAGCCCCCATAGGGCTCAATGGGAATGGGGAGCCTGCTAACAACTGGCCCGTTAATGACGGGTCAGTTGTTAGCATGCCGGTCCCCTCGCGGGACCCGCTAAGGACGTCTGGTAAAACCAAGCGTCCTGAGTGGGTCCCGCGAGCAGACCTCGTAATAGGGTGGTAAAGGGTTAGCGGCTCCGGCACCTTTACCGGCGCCGTTAACCCCTTACTGCCCTCCTCGTAATGAGGCCCGATGACTCGAATGATGCTCAGATTCACTAGTTCTCAAGGTGTCACACCTGCCTGTTGCAGACACAACTGGAGATTAAAATGGCTGTTGCCAGAGTGGAAAATCCTTGTTCTCCAACATAATCAAAAATACTAAGGACAGCAGAGCCTTCTTCTTCTTCACAATCTGTCAGAACCTCGTCAAAGCCAAATCAGCCACTCACGACAATCCCTCTTCACAGTAGATATGCAACCCATTGCCAGACTGTTTTGCATTCAAGGTGCAGGACGTCACGCTGCAGGGGTGTTGCTAGGTCTAGAAAGGATCGGGGGCTAAGCTAATGCTGGGACTGGTGGGACTCGGGCTAGCTAGCATTTTGTTTGTAGCCCCTGAGCTTCTATCCGGGGCTACAACCAAGAGACCCGGGGCTATAGCCCCCTCAGCCCCCCCCCCTAGCAACACCTCTGCACGGCAATACTATCTGCGTCCCCACCGCCTGCCATTCTCTCACTGGGCCCCCTTCTCTTCCCTCAAGTCAACAAAATAGCAACACCACAACATCACCCTGATCTGAAAAGGAAGTACACAAGGTCGTATCAATGGGTCGTTTGGGCCATTTGTGAAAAATACTCACTTGAGATGTTGAGGCGATTTGCCCCGCCTCTTTTTTCAGATTGATGCAAAACGAGGAAGGAAAATGTACAGTTTGCAACGTACAGATGGCCCTACAAAAAGGTGCAGGATTTATTGAGTAATCTTTCATCTTGCAACACTTGCCAAATGGAAATACGGCAGGTGATATCATCACACCACATACTACATACCTGTTGCATCACAATCGACCTATGTATGTATAACCTTTACAGAATGGCAAAAGGACACGAGAGGCGAGCAAGTAATTATGTGAACACATTTTCGCACATAAAACATTAAATGAGATGAATAACAAGGGGTGTAACGCAGGCGTGTGACTCACACTAAGGTTATGTACTCCTGGGTATTTGTTGACAGGTGTAAGTACTTAGCGAGGATGCATTGCCGTATTTACCTAAGAAGGGGTCATCCTTCAAATCAGAAAAGGACAGAAACTGTACACTTCGAACAAAGAATGAAGAATTCCTGGAAGGCAAGGCACCGCTCCACTTACAAGTATAGTAGAAGGCAGGGGTGTTGCTAGGTCTGGAAAAGATCAGGGGCTAAGCTAATGTCGGGACGGTCTGGGCTCTGGGCTAGCTAGTCGTTTGGTTGTAGCCCCTGAGCTTCTATCCGGGGCTGCAACCAAAAGACCCAGGGCTATAGCCCCCCAGCCCCATCCCTAGCAACGCCTCTGGTAGCAGGCATTTTTCCCACAGGAGACAATTGACAACCCACAGAAAATAAGACGTTCCCCGTGAAGAAGTCCTGTAGATACGTAGAGTTGCTGCTTGCGGCAGATATCAGTCTCGTGCCTGAACAGCAGAGACTGTAATTAAAAGATGTACGATTTGGAAAACGGGTGCATTTTAAGTCAGTTGTTCCGTTGTTGTGTCTATGTTAGTGGTTTTTAAGATGTAAAACGTGTTTGACACATAGAGAGGGCGAGTCCACGCAAATGAGTACTGGCGAAGAGATTGGAATAAAGACATTGGGCCTCATTACGAGTCCGGAGGTCACCGCAGCGGTAAAACCGCCTGGTTACCGCCGGACTCATATTACCATTCCGCCTCCGTGATTCCCGGAATTACCGGGGCATTACAACCCCGGTTTCCCGGGAATCACGGAGACGGAATGGTGTTAATCCCCATTCCCATTCAGTCCCATGGGACTCAATGGGAATGGGGATAATGGAAACACCGGCACCATCTCGTAATGCTGCCAGTGTTTCCTCATCTGCCTGCAGGCGGGTGGTGTTAAACCCGCCAGGTCAGACCTGGCGGGAACATCACCTCCCGCCTGCAGGAATTGTGATCGCCCGGGATGGAAACAACAGTGGCGGCGGGTTTACCGCCACCGTTGTTTCCATACCAGGCGATTTGTATTGAGGCCCATTCACGTTATTCATGTATGAGCCCATGTTTAGTCGACACATGACAATTGTTAGGATCCATTATAGTCGGCACCATTTTACACACCCAGAGAAGTACCGGTGGTTTCCGGGCCTCTCCCATATGTAAATATCAGACTAAAATTGTTCAACAGATTTGAATCCTGTCTTAAAGTAAACACGGCCACGTTGTATCAACGACATAGTAAATATGAAACTTCTATCCAGGCTTAGCTCCCTCTCCCTCTTGTGTGTGCATGTGCCCAGTTCTGTGAGCAAATGTGGAGGTGTGTGCGGGTGCACGCATGTGTGAACACATGCAGAGGTCTGCGTGTGGATGCTCAGGCCTGTGTGTGTGTCAATGTGTATTTGTTGGGGTTACAAACTTGCAGGGATGTAAATATGTACATGTAGATGCAGAGGGAAGTTTTGTGATGGATGCACACAAAGGGGTTTGGAAGTGTGTGTAGGCATGGGGTAAAGGTGCTCACACATAGAGGGGTGGGTGGTGTCTGTATTGGGAGTTTACACATGACGGGGGTGCACACATGGCGGTGAGCTGCGTGTGCATGCAGAGAGGTCTGTGTGCAGGGGTGAAAGATGTGTGTGATTGCTGTTACGAATCACTAGATGCCGCCACTTCTCCCTGAGGGGAGACCTTTCCATTGAGGCCAGGGTGGTGAGGCTGCAACCTGATAGTCCCCCTGGGGGTGGTATAATGCGGGAGTAGCTCATGGTAAGGGACTCACCTTATAGTGATAAGAACGGCCATCTAGGATACAGCCCTTATGGGAACATCACACCCCCACATACTCTAGCCTCTCATTTCCTCTGCTAACCACTTTGTAGACAGCGGGCGTATGTACTGGTGTAAGGCAGAGTACTTTATGGCACTTGAAAGTATTGAGATGAAGAAGAACAGGAACCTAAGTAGTCCACGTATTGGGACAAGTCTGCCCTGCAGAGCAATGAAGATGAAACATCTGGAAAAGACAAAATACTTCTAGAATGGGCACAGAACCTTCTGGCAACATTGTATAAAAGTCAACAGTGGACTAAACACTCTGTCTCGGGCAGCCACGGAATACAGCAGGTGTACTGCTCATCAAACGCGGGAGTTTCATAATTGAGTCACTGATCCCGAGGGCGAGAACTCCAAGGACGCTTGCAGTTCGCTGCTTCTGATGACTGGGAGGTCTGCTGGAAGAGACCGGTGCACAGCAGTGTTGAGAGGAGTAAGGAACGCAGAAGGCAGCCCGGAACACCGTTGCACAGCTGTAGGGAAAGCAAGATGCGGAAGAAGCAGATGAGAACACCCCCCATTCCAGGAGGCCACAGCAACGTACCCAAACCCTCAAGAAGGTAAAGGGCGGCACGGGAGACCCAGAGGGGACGCAGGGTGGCCTACCAGGAGGGTGTATGCATTTGTCCATAGGCCCATTTGCAACTATAATGCTTGGGTGGCACGGCAGGGGCAGAAAGATGGCAAAACTTTTCCTCCTCATTGCAGTGGTGGAACAAAGCCCATTGATCACAAGGGAAGGGTCGAGGACCCCAAGTGCCATACAGAGAACTTCAGAGAGAGAGTCCCTCACAACAGGGACGGGGATAAACCCACTAAATGAGAAAGTGATATGAGTCATCTTCCTCGTGGGAGTACTTTCCAGGGAAGTGAACCACGTGGGCCAGTTCAAAGAAGAAGAGAAATCAGGGCCTGGGACCCAAAGCAAGAAAGTGATATGAGCCACCTTCATCTTGGTTGTACTTGGCAGGGAAGTGAACCACGTGGGCCCGGACAAAGAAGAAGAGACGCCAGAGTTGCAGACCCTCCATACCCTCAGAGTGGCTGTTGTAAGTATGAAGCCTAATGAAAAGAAGACATGGGGAAGGGAGTCATTCCCCCAGGTTGTAAGGAACTAAGAACACGTGTATAGGCGCATTATAAATGATGTTTTGTATCATATCATATCATAACAAGACACCAGGAGAAGGGAGTCATTCTCCTGGTAACCGGGACTGGCAGGAAGGCCCGAAATACATGGGGAGGGAGTCATTCCCACAGCATATCTGTCAGGAGAAGAGAGACATTCTCCTGTCCCACCAAGAAATTATTGTGTGGAACATTCTTATCTGGGGAAGGGGCCATTTCCGATAACATGTGAGATATGAGACTGTTCTAAAATTTGGGAACTGTTTCAACAAACCAGGAATCACAATCCAGTCGAAGGGAGTCCTTCTCCTGGGGCCAGAACAGAACTGCCCTATTCTTTAGTCTCTAGTGTAAGGTACAGAAGTAAGGTTTTCTTGACACAGGACGATGGACACTTGACAGACATCCTGACAGACACCTTATCTTTAGTTGAGGCAGGGAAACCCCATCTTAGCAATAGGGACAGATAGGTTTTCTCTTGCTTTCTTCTTTAATAAAAGTCTCTAGCCCCAAACGTGCCACCTTTGTGTCAGCCTCCTTCTTCTGCACCCTTACAATGCAGAGAGATGGGCTATAAAAGCACATAGTTGAAGGACATGCAGGTGTGTGACAATGCATGGTGATCTCTGAGCACGTCCAAGTGTGTTAGAGTACACAGGTGTGCATGCATGCATGCATGCTTGTGTGTGACTGTGCATGCAAAGGGCCACGTGTGTAGGTATGAGAGTGCATGAATGAAAGTGTTAGAACACGCGCAAGAGTGAGAGCATGCATAGAGGAGCATGCGCAGAGGAGTATCCTTGAATGGGAGGCATGTGGAATCATGCTCAGGTAGGTGAGCGAGTATGTGTCCCCACGCTACCCCATGCACTTGTTCACACACCAGCAACATGCGTGGTCACCATACAGGCCTACATTCCAAAATAAAAAACCCAGAGATCTACGTCACTGGAATGCCCCGCCCACATGTTTGCTCGGCCACTCCCACGTTTGCAATATATTTTATTTTGTATTATATGTGTTTTATAAACTCCCAGGATTGCAATAAGCACTAAATGTGTAAAACATATTAAACAATCCATCATAAATATATATATATTCAAATTTGAACTTGTATGTCAACTAAGTGCATTACTAACGTGATGAAGTAACCTTGAGAATACATACCACGATAGATTTTATTTTCAGAATCCACATGCGGTCTACGCGTTTGCCATAGCGGAGGCCGTAACTTGTGCCCTTCATTACAGTTAATTCGTTTTGAAGGCCAACGTGAGCGCATTTCTGGAGGGGCAGCAAACGGCAAAGAAACGTTTACTCCCGTCAGATGTGCTGTTAAGAAGTGCAGATGGGCACAGTTACTTGCTGGTATCGCGTGGCAGGAAAGGGATCAAAGCACACAAATCCAGTGGAGATACAGGAATGGCTGGAAAACCCGGAGACTCCACGCTCTTCCACGGAGACCCGGAGAGGAGCGTAAAACCCCTGAGTCTCTGGGCTAAACCCAGAGGTTAGGCAGGTATGGTGGTCACGCACATCCATGTGCCTGATCACTCGACTGCGTGGATATGGTCACACACACGCACAAACACACACACACACATTGAGAGACAGAGAACGAGAACTAGATAGAAATTGCATTTTCAGTTATATTGTGTGCCGTCTAATGCAGCGTTACAATGTGGCCCTCTGTCTACCTTCAGACAGGATTTATCCTCAGCGGAGCAAAATCTATTTTTTACTTAGTAGCATTTGCTGCACAGTGGCAAAGATTCATTCTAAAATGACTCTCGATATATGTCAATTTGACATATTTACATGAAGTATATTTCTATTCTGAATGGTGCCGCTGGAGATTACTTGCCACTGAAGATATCTAATACTAGTCCTCCCGTTCTTGTCATGTATGTAGTAAAACACATTTGAATATACATTGAAATTAAACTTCATGCTATTACCACATGATGGCGCTCTAACATAAGAAAAGTAATTGCCACTCCTGGACACTTATTGTTGAATGTTACCTCCTCTTTGTAGAGGCCCTTTGTTGGTTAATCCGGGGTCGATGTTTCCAAGGCTTTGTGCCTTTTAGTCGCCGGAGCTGTGGGTGCGCACATTCTGTCTTTGGTACGCAGATGAGAACACAGATATGGATGGTTACTTTAACCTCTGTCTTTATTTCCTTGCCTCTTGAAACACCAGAGATTGTACAGATCTTGTGATCAATAAATGCATGGGGAGGGACCACAGTCAGGTGGCAGGGACCGGAAAACAGGCAGACGCGCTCCTGGATGTGCTGTCAGCACACCAGGAGCGTGTATTTTTTTTTATTTAAAAACGAAACCGGAAGGACTGGGTGGGCACCCGATGGGGCTCGTGGCCGCCCCCAACTATGGGCAGGGTCTGCTCCGAGAGGGGCTCAGGCCAGAACCCCACCAGGGTCACCCACCTCTATTGCTTACAATTCACCACTCCTGCAGAGATGGTTCCATGGCTTTCCCAGCATGTACATGAAGTTTTGTCCTATGTTTCTGACGTCTTGTCTTTTTCCACGCATTTGCCCTTGTTTATGGCCATTTGATCTCACCCCTCTCTTCAAGGCTCCCAAGAGTTCTTTCCTCTCTCTCCTCACAAGCACTCTGACGCAGGCTTCGCACCACCTTTTCAGCTCTCCCTTGATCACTCTTTTTCCCATGCTTATTCTGTTGGATATGTGGCCTCCAGAACTGGACACAGCGCTGAAGAACTCACGAATGATTCGTCTCTTGTTAACGCAGCATCCCATTCTTACTGGTTACAGTTCTCCGTATGCCCTCCAGGATTCCTCGAGATTTCCATACTGTTCTGTTCTGCTGAAGCGACCGATTACGAGTTTGGCGATAAGGGTAAAACACCCATTATTTTAGAATATCTGATGATTGACCACGCTGCCAAATACCGAGTTTCATTTCCGAAACTCTTCATTTATGCCTGATTTTGTGTGGAAATAAATACCCTCACACAAAAGCATTAACACGTGCAGTAATCACGGATTCCCAATGGAGTTGTGCGGGACTTCAAAATGGGGGATAACAGAAGGGTCTGCATGACTCAGAATCATACAGATCCGTCCCATTACTGCATTTGTACTGCATGCCGTAACGCTAAATGAGTTTGGTGGTGTTATCAGCGTTAAAAGACCAAACTCATAATCAGGCTCATAGTGTTTGTTTGAAATTTATGAACATCGAGTGTAGCATGGTGAGACCCAACACCCTTCTCCACCTGCATTTAGTCCTCCCTGGGGGTTCTGTCCCCACCCCCAACACATGATTTGTTATGCATCTGCATGGCTGCATTCCATCCTACGTGTTACATTCCAGAATCCTCTCAAAGATTAATTAAAATGCTTCCATTGTTTTATGTATATACTAGCTGTTCCTGGCGTAACACACGCTGTTCTAGCATATCTTCATGGTCCCAATCGGTCAGTATTTCATAGGGTCACTTCTGTTCCCCTTCTTAAATATTGGAATTACCACTAATCGCTTCCAGGAAGGAGGTGTAGGTCCCTGTGACTCAACCCTTGACTGGCTAGCCGCCCTCAACTGTCCCATCAACATCACCTCTAACCAACAGTGCGCCTGGACAGACCACAACTTAATTACATTCAATATTGAGTCCAAACCTATCAGCCTCCCTCACAACATTGCCCCGGCTATGGCCACCCGTAACAAACGCAACATTACCTGCGATAGACTCCTCCCCCTCCTCCTTCCAGCTCTCAATGACCGGGATCCCTCATGCTCTGACCCTACGGCCCTGGTCGACACATTCAACCGGGCCATGCTTTTAGCCTTAGACACCATTGCACCCTCGAAACTGAGAAAATCTAAACCTCGAGCCCACCTAAACTCTTGGTTTACACCCCATCTCAGAGCTCTACGCAAAGAAAAACGAATTGCAGAATCCCACTGGAGAAGCAATCACTCTCTAGCTAACAAATCACGCGTACTCCTGGCCACCCTTAACTACAAGGAAGCTATATTCCAGGCAAAAAAAGACACATACAACAAACGCATCGAACAAGCCAAATCTAACACCAAAGAATTGTTTAAAATCCTAAAAGAACTTGAAACTCCTGTTACTCCACCTGACACCTGTACCAAAGATAGCACCTGGTGCTCCAAAATCCAAGAAGCTCTCCTAGGTAAGATTGCCACTCTCCAAATTAAAATCAACAACAAACAATCTAGCCTTCAATCCAACCCTTTACAGATCCCTATACCTACCATAAACCTCTCTATCACAGACTCTCTGACTCCTTTTAGCTTCTCTCCACTCTCCATTCTCGAAGTGGAAAAGATCATCACTAGCCTTAAACCGTCCAATTGTCAGGGTGACCTTTGTCCTGCACCTATTATTAAGGAAGCAGCTCACGACCTAGCACCATTCATCACTACGCTCATCAACTCCTCCTTCAGCTCTGGGATTGTACCGGACAATCTTAAGGATGCGTGGGTCATCCCGCTTCTGAAAAAACCTACCCTGGATCCCAGCATACCCACTAACTACAGACCAATTACCACTGTACCTTTTTTACTAAAAATCCTTGACCGCGCGGCCTACCTACAAATTCAGGAATACCTTGAATCAAATAAACTTCTGGGACTCAGGCAATCAGGGTTCCGGCCTCGCCATGGCACTGAGACCGCCCTTATCGATTTAAAAACGCAGATCGAAGAGCTCAAAGACAAAGGCAAACTGGCGTTATTACTTCTCCTGGACCTCTCTGCTGCTTTTGATCTTGTCAATCACAAAATTCTCTGCCATCACCTCAAATCAGCCGCACATTTCTCAGAAAATGCCTCTACTTGGATCAGATCCTTCCTGGATAATAGATCAATGCGCGTGTTTTCCCCACTTGCGGCCGCACCACCCGCTCCGGTCTCTTGTGGCGTGCCTCAAGGGTCTTGTGTCTCGCCCACGTTATATAACGTGTTTACCAAACCCCTTTTCGATATTCTGGACCATTTGGGCGTCACGTATACCAATTACGCTGACGACACACAGATACTAATCCCCATCACAGGAGACTACACAACTGACTCCCGCGCCATCAACGCCATCTACCAGGTCATCCAAGCGTGGATGGCCCAACACGGCCTCTGCCTAAATGATGAAAAGACAGAGCTCCTCATTCTTGGTTCACCACAAAAACTCACTAAACTTGACCCTGCTTTCAAGTCTTTCACCATTGATGGGAACACCATCCCTATTGCTAAGGACACGAAAACCCTAGGGATTTACATCGACTCAACCCTATCCTTGACTAGACAGTCCAACGCAGTCTCATCTGCAGCAGCGTATACTTGCAAGCTCATCACCGCCTGTCGCCCGTTTCTAACCACTGCCAACTGCGTAACCTTGGCCAGGACCCTCGTACTATCTAAGGTCGACTACTGTAATGCCCTCTATCTAGGTACTAATCTCCGCAACTTAAACAAGCTACAAATTGTCCAAAACAATGCGATCAGAGCGGCCCTTAACATTCCTAGGCGCCAGCATATATCTGACACCAGGCGCAACCTGCACTGGCTCTCTATCCCACATCGCATCTCCTTGAAGTCCCTGGCTCTCACACACAAATGCCTCCACAACCAAGCCCCTCGTTACCTGGCAAACAGATTCTCTTTCCACAATTCCACCAGACCTCGCAGAGCGGCCCAAGCCAACTGCCTTGTCATCCCGCGTTTTAATCTCCAAAGATCAGGTGGAACCAGCTTCCCCATCCTGGCAGCCAAACTTTGGAACTCACTCCCCAATGACCTTAGAGCAGAACCTTCCTTCCTGAAATTCAAACACCTTACCAAAGCTTGGCTATCCGCCCAAGACAGCTAACACCAGTTTACTGCCCTACTTGCACTTTGACCTACTCTGCATCCCTTATTAACTATCCTGTAAATCACTGCCTTATCGATATTCGCTTGAATGTATATTTTGTAAATTTTGTAAATCTTCCTGTAATACTCCTGTAATACTCTGTCACATGCCTTGTCATGCCTTCATCTTGTTGTAACTAAGTTAAGCGCCCGGTTGCCCCTGGGCCTGGTGCGCTATAGAAATAAATAAAATACAAATACAAAATGGTCATTGAAAAGGCTAAATATATCAGATCGAATGCTACGTTTGCCCGGTATAAGAACAGTATCTAAGTTCCACCGATCACACGGACCTCCATGATATGTTTTAATAGATGGGTTATTGTCAACCTTGTTCCACTGCTGAGTCCCTGTGATGGCATAAGATTGCGTAGTAGCATCATTTCAGCACCTACTTTCAGTTTTAGCTTGTGAGGAGGCATTCATCCTACAGCGTTTCACTCTTTATACTGAAACATGGATCTGTTAATTAACTATTCATTGACACTGGAAACGCTGTGACCTTTGTGAAGAGAAGTGGGGGTGGAAAGAAGTAACTTCCAAATGTTTGTGACAGTGGAAGGTGAAGGTGACCACGTTGAACCATGCCCATTCTGTTTGTTGAAATGGTAGTTGTTGTTGAAGTGGGTAGACTTTGCCATTTGGACAGCAGAGGGCAACCGAACACTGATAAATTGCATCAGCTGAGTACGGAAACATACCTAAGTGTTTTATATGTATAGAGATGTACATATGGGATTTATAAAGTGAAAACCTAGCTGGGAAGCAGTGGAGCACTGCATAGGGGTAGCATGCGTTTAGCAGGGAGTAGTGTTACCTGTAATGGGAGTTTCGACCACCTCGGGATGATAGCTAAGGGGCAATGCGCTCGCCTTGAAAACAAGATGACGCTGAGCAACACAGGTTTGATCCTCGGGTCCGCACTTAGAAACCTTTGGGTATTAAGCGTGTTATAAATATCTATTCATATTAATAATCACAGTGATTCGCTAATAAAGGATTGCCTTGAACTGCTACCAGCATAAGACCTCTTAATTTGTCTGCTGCCATTGAACCCATGGGCCCTTCAGTCTGGAGACAGAGGCTTGGCCTATGATGGTGGCTGCCAACAGAGCCACAACGCTGGCTCATAGCAGTACTCTAATAATGGCCACTCTGCTTTCTGGCTGTGGGATGGACATTTTGTGGCAGCTGGTAAATATGATCCAGCAATTAAGGAACAGTTCAGTTGTCTTGTGAGACACTTCTTGTGTGCTGTGGCATCAATAAAGCTACGGGTGTAACACATTTCACCCTCCTGCTGCATCTTGATGATGTCTACATTTGCCTGTTAGTTAACTCTCTTCTTGAGGATGTGGGAGTGGGAGTAGGCAGCAGGTCCATCTCCATGTGGTCTTTTTGATGAAAGTGGGTGCTCTGCCATCTTTAAGAGCTTCCGGCAAGGGGAAGTGGCTTGTTAAATGGTTTTACTCACTGACAATCAGATAGGTTTCAGGCTTCGGCAGCACTCTCAGGCATATGACACGTTGCTGAATTTTTGGTCCAACCAATACCTGTCCAGTGTGGACCTGTAGTTTACCAGGTCATGCCTCTACATCATGGATAGCACTTCCTGGTCAAGGAAAGGGCTTCCAGGTCATGGACACTGATTGTTCATGATGAAATTAGGCGTTGATCAATGGTTCAAAAGAATACTAGATTTATGATTGAAAATGTTGTATGCATTTTTCAATATTTTTCCATTCTCCTTGTATTTCCGATTCCATGTAAATGATATATAGTGGGAGCTTATGCGAGTGCCCAGATGTTAAAATGTCACTAGCCTACACATGTGTCACCCATTACTAGGGCCCACCACATGGCGCAATGAGACTACCATCATCATCCAGGAATAATGTATGAAAACTCGACAATGTTGAATTGCCGCCTTGTATGGGCTAGAAGTGGTGGATCCATGGACCCCCCCACCTCCCTCCCTATTCCCCTTGTTCCCTCCTGGTTCCTGCCTAGTTCTCTCCTGGTGCCCAGTGGGCCCCCCAGGTTTCTGTCATATATTTCTGCCAGTTTGTTGCTTTGCCGCTATCTCTCCTGTGTCCAATTTCGTTCACTTTCATTGATTAGGTTGTTATATTTAATCGCATTTATGGGTTTTGGAAACTGCTGAAGGGGGCCCAGTTTAATTGCAAGGGCGTTTCTCTGCCATAGAGTGGGTGCTTTGTTATTCGCCTGATCTTCTCCAGGGTGTAGCTTAGCGCATGGCCTGCAGTCCAGCCGGCCAACTGGTGAGGATAATGGGCTTGTGCTCTTTGTTCCACTGTGGTAGGGATTTGGGGAGAGGGAGAGGGGGTCTTAGACTCAGAGACCAGTATGATAAGCTGCTGGATTTCTAATCTGAGAAATGACTATCCCGATCCCACCCTCTGGTTGCTGTATTATAGGAAGTGCTTCTGGGCGAGCCAAGTGCTCCCAGGTTATGGATAGACCTGCAATGATACCACTGTGTTCCTGCCAATGCTTAAGGTGACTGTTTCATTTCCAATTGAAACTGTTAAGAAATGCAGTCTTATTTTCTCCCACTCCCTTTCATGTTCATCTCCTCAGACGTAGGTTGGCGGCAGGGCTCAAGCGGGGATTATGGCCCTGCACGGGCATCGGGATCACCACCCCAATCATGGTTCAGATCTTCCAGGAAAACACCACTCACGAAGCACAACTCATTGGTGTTCCATCATCAATAACGAATTCAGCATTTAACACATACATTCTCTACGGGGAGGCACCCGATCCCCAAGTTTGTTTGTTGGTAAGAAGAGGTTTCTGGCTCAAGTCATGAGCCGCAATCCTCTACCCTTCACTTAAACACTGGTGACGCCCAACTTTCCGTGAGAACGGAGCCGCTTGGACCATCTGCCCTGGCAGACCATTTACAACTGCTTCCAGGTTGTGCATGGCTGTTTGCAGGCCAATGACTGCAGGTAAGTGATCAATGCTGACAGCTGGCCTTCCCATGTCCTTGCCAATGGCACACCCTGCGGCTAACCCTAATTCCAGTCTGTGGAGCTACAAAACTCAGAGTCATCTTCGACTCCAGACTTGCAGGAAATGAGTAAAAAATACGGGTATAGTCCACTGATGAGAGCTGGAGACACCACCCAATCATACCTTGTCACTTTAGACAGCGCTCTTATAAAACGCTCAGTGGGGCACATTACGAGTTTGCGGGTATACCAGTGGTAATTCCGGCAGGATTCCAGCAAACTGGCACTACCGTTTTTGTTGCCTGACATCCAAGTGTTACCAGGGTATTACAAGCTGCAGAAAGGGCGGCGAGTTTCCATTTCATGGATGGGATTGCCGAAATAACCAACAGCGGTAGTACCAGTGCCAGTAATTCCACCATTTATTTGCCGATAGCTCCATGATTTAGCAGCAGGTCAGGCCTGCCGGTAGTTCACTGCCCCCACTGGCAAACTTGGGTTTCCAAGGTCTGGAAAATATGTCGGTGCCGGAATTACCAGCATTTTTTCCAGACCGGGGAACATGTAATGACCCCCAAAGTCTTTTGCTGATCTCGCAGTGTAGGTAGACAAATAAAGCTAATTACACTACTAGACATTCTGGAGGATGGAGCCACTCAAGCCAGCTGACCCCCTTATTCCAGAGACCATGTAAAGCCTGCCCTGCTCTCACAGTGACTCCGGAGTGGAGGAAGAGCAGAGACCAGGGAAATCTATAGCAGGTAAAAATTATCCCTAAAATACCATTGCCAGGTAGACTCTAGCAAGAAGTCTTCTCTGCATCTCTGTCATTTTTCACAATGCCTGGAGGGCAGGACTTCTCTGTCTCAGGCTGCTTGCTCTGGAATTCTCTTCTGTGCAGGTGAACCTTAGATCTCAAGGCCAGACTGCTGGTGAGCGGTCAAGATTTCCGATCATAAGCCAACT
Source organism: Ambystoma mexicanum (assembly GCF_040938575.1). Lineage (NCBI taxonomy): Eukaryota > Metazoa > Chordata > Amphibia > Caudata > Ambystomatidae > Ambystoma > Ambystoma mexicanum. Next base: position 909,549,704 of record NC_090931.1, on the reverse strand, counting down.
GGCTGAACCTAATTCCTCCTGCCTCTGGAGATCTTTCCCTCCCCTGCTCTCCCTACCTGCACCAGCTCCTCTGCCACCCCTACACACTACCTGTAATGCCAGGTTGCACCCCCTTTGCACAGTGCCCCGTTCCCTCGCAGACGGGCTTGTGCTGTATACATTGTTCACATCCACAAACGTTCCGACGAATCTCAGTACTGAGGCCCCCCGCCAGCATAGACCCTGATTTATGAATTCAATCCTATTTTCTCTGCAGTGAAGTCAGATGACGGCTCCCTCCTGGGTGGTCTTCTTTAAGAAGCTCCAGGCCTTGGCCCTGTTGTATACTTTTACGGTTTTGCTCTGCAACACAATATTTAATTTGGGAAACTTCTTCTGTACATGCTGTTTCTTGTTAGGATGTGCAGTGATGCGGGTCTTTGGTTTACAAGTGTTTTTGCAAATGTGTGATAGTCTACACGGGCAAGTGAGGGTGTGATGGGCGCCCAATAGAAGGTGCAGTCATGCAAAATAACCTGCAGAGGTGTGGCCTGTGATGGGGGCTCCGGGCCCCCCACAGGAAAGGCCATTTGCGTGAAAGTCTCCATATGTTACAATGGGGATTTTTTTTTCCGCCGACCCCCCGCCGGGAAAAGGAAAAGTCTACGCGCCTGCCTGGATAGACGTATTTTATGCACGCTGCCCATGGACCTATTGGGCCACCGTAAACGTGAGACATACATGCCTCATGTTGGTCCTTTTACACCATACATGGGTTTCCAAAGAAGAACGGTAGTACTGCCTTGGAAGCCTGCGTAAAAGCGAGGAGTACATGCTGTGCGTTTGCGGCACGACATTACGCTGCTGCACGTCATTTCCTTTTCTGGATCCATGCCATGCGTAGCTCCAGATCAGAATAACCCAACGCAGCAAAGAGTGGTGCCCCCAACTCCCCTCTCTCTGATGCCCCACAGCAGTAAGCACTGTGGGGCTGAAAAAATGAAGAAAACAGCAGCCCCGCCTCCCCTCGACTCCAGATGCCCCTGAGTACCCCGACCATGGCTGCTCCCTGCACACACACACTGACTCCAACTGACCTCTGGACTCCTCCCTGACTCCAGCTGCCCCCTGGATCCCCTGACTCCAGCTGTCCCCTGGATCCCCTGACTCCAGCTGCCCACTGGACTCCTCCCTGACTCCAGCTGCCCCCTGGACTCCTCCCTGACTCCAGCTGCCCCCTGGACGCCCTGACTCCAGCTGCCCCCTGGATCCTCTGACTCCAGCTGCCCCCTGGACTCCTCCTTGACTCCAGCTGCCCCCTGGATGCCCTGACTCCAGCTGCCCCCTGGATCCTCTGACTCCAGCTGCCCCCTGGTCTCCTCCCTGACTCCAGCTGCCCCCTGGATCCCCTGACTCCAGCTGCCCCCTGGATCCCCTGACTCCAGCTGCTCCCTGGACTCCTCCATGACTCCAGCTGCCCCCTGGACTCCTCCATGACTCCAGCTGCCCCCTGGATCCTCTGACTCCAGCTGCCTCCTAGACCCCCTGATCACAACTTCCCCCTAGACCTCCTGACTCCAGCTGCGCCCTGGATGCCCTGACTCCAGCTGCCCCCTGGATCCTCTGACTCCAGATGCCCCCTGGACTCCTCCCTGACTCCAGTTGCCCCCTGGACTCCTCCCTGACTCCAGCTGTCCCCTGGATGCCCTGACTCCAGCTGCCCCCTGGATCCTCTGACTCCAGCTGCCCCCTGGACTCCTCCCTGACTCCAGCTGCCCCCTGGATGCCCTGACTCCAGCTGCCCCCTGGATCCCCTGACTCCAGCTGCCCCCTGGACTCCTCCATGACTCCAGCTGCCCCCTGGACTCCTCCATGACTTCAGCTGCCCCCTGGATCCTCTGACTCCAGCTGCCTCCTAGACCCCCTGATCACAACCTCCCCCTAGACCTCTTGACTCCAGCTGCCCACTGGACCCCCTGACTCCAGCTGCCCACTGGACCCACAAACTCGAGCTGTTCACTAGCCCCTCCAGACTCTGGCTACCCACTGGACCTCCTAACTCCAGCTGCCCACTGGGACCCCTGAGCACAGCTGTCCCCAAACAAGTGACACCATCTGCATTCCCCTGTTACCCCTGTGAAACCCTGAATGCTGTACCCCCCAAAAAACAGGTGCCCGTACATGGTGCTCATGCATTATCAGCACCTCACCCATGCTTCCAACATTCAATGCCTACAAAGGGGAGCCCAGCTTATCTAGCATACTTCCACATTACTTTCTCAAGTGCCAGCAAATGAACTTTCCCACTTTTCAATGATTTCCACTATAATACGCATGTATTTACATGGGCAGTCTGTACTTCCTATATGGTGAACGCAGTATCTTCACTCAGGGAAGTGAACATGCCTCTGTTCACCCACGCTGGATCCCACAAGACTATGGGCCTCATTACGATTTTGGCGGTAGCCATGCTGCTATTGGCGGCATGGCTGCCGCCAAAATCGGGTCCGGGTTCCCAGAATGGGGAATTACCGGGCCATTCCGAGTTCGGAGGGCCCAGTAATTCCTCCCTCTTGGAATCCGGTCCCGGACCTTCCCCATTCCCATTCCAGCCCCCATAGGGCTGAATGGGAAAGGGGGAGGGGACAAACAAAGGGCCGATTACGAGCGGCCCATTGTTTGCTCCCTCTTCCCCTTGCGGGACCCGGTAATCACGCCTGGTTTGACCAGGCGTTACTTACCGGGTCCCGCGAGGGGAGCTTGTAATGAGGCAGAACGGGTTTAACGGGTCTGCCTCCTTTAGCGGGTCCTTTTAACCCGTTCCGCCTCACTTGTAATGAGGCCCTATATGTCTCACACCCGCGTCTGCTTCGCTTTTGGTAACCAAGGTAACTGTTGCGAAGCAGAGCAGGGAGGCAGAGAACTAATCCGCACAGCAGCTCAGTGTGAAGCAGCCACCAATCATACACTTCGGGTCACGGTGGTGAGAGATTCATATATATTGATGTTATTAATATATAATGCATCCTCCATTTTGTGCAATTGTAGTGCGTTTTGACAAAGTGAAATCCAGGTGTGCTTTTAAAATACCCACCACTTCCAGCTGCTAGGCCACCTGGTGAGATTTCTTGTGCCTGTGCAGTACCTACTCCTATTCCTTTGCTGCCCTCTCTACCTTCCTCTATTGCTCTCTCCATCTCTCCTATCTACTCTAAATGCCATTGCATCACTTATCCTTCCTCTCTCACTAAGTCTAGAAGGAAAAAAGATCAAACAAGGCTTCCTTTCTTGTAATCCTGGATTGCCTATCGCAGACACCTCTGTCAGCTCCACTTCCAGACAGATTGTCACTGATATTCTCTTTTGTGTCCCCTCTCCAGACCTGTGGACTCCGCATCTGATCTCCACTCTCTCCTCTTCTTCTTCCTCTACCATTAATGGTGGCACTAGATGGGAAGTTCTCTTGGCTGGCTTCTCATCCTTGAGGTGCATCATTACTGTCTATCTCAATGGCACTATCATGGCTCAGGGTCCTCAATCCAACCTCCTCCTCTTTGACAGGCGCCTGCCGTCCCTCATCAACTTCCTTCCTACGCCTGCTACTCCGCTTTCCTCTCTCTCTGCCCCTCCTCCGGGAGGTATACCACACCCCTGTACCCCTCCTCAGAAAACCTCCTGACATCTGCCTCCTTCTCGAAGACCTTAACCTTGATGTTCTCACTCTTACTGAGACGTGGTTCAATGCCAGCTCAGTCACTGCTTTTGGCTCCCTTTTCCCTGATGGTTACAAGATCATCTCTAAGCCTCGCCCTAACTGTGCTGGCAGTGGGGTTGCCTTCATCTTCCCTGAGTGGGTCCCTTCTTTCCTCGTGCCCAGCCAGCCCTACTCCTCCTTCGAGAGACTAGTCTGCAAACTGGGCATCTCTCCTACTTCCTCGCTGACCACTTCCATTATCTACAGGCTGCCTGGCATTATCCCCCCGTTCCTCTCAGAATGGGATGATTTCTCCTCCTCTTTCCTGCCATCTATCTCTAAACTCCTCCTCCTAAGTGACTTCATCAACCACCTTGATGCCTCAATCACAGCTTCCACTCTCTTTCATGACCTCTGCACCTCTGTCTCCCTCTCCATTCTCCACTCTGGTCCTACCCACTTGGCTGGACACACTCTCAATGCCTTCATCCATGCTGATCTTTTGCTCTGTGGCTCACTCTCCACCCTGCTCTCCTGGTCAGCCCACTCTCTCTTCTCCGTTCACCTGGGTCCTCTCGGCCCTCTGACCGCACCTTCCCCAGCTCTGCCAACCTTGTGCACGGACATCCACCCCGATGAAACGAGTGTCAGTTAATGCATTTGCTTCGACCTTTATCCCCCCTCTCCTCCCGCTGCAGACTTTACCTCTGACTCTGCTCTCAGCAACCTCAATCTCACCATCACTAAAACATTCAACATTCTTGTCCCAGGTATGAAGATCTACCTGAAACATGCTATCATGCATAACACTTGGTACAATTCTGATCTTGCAGCCCTGAAATGCAAGTGCAGAGCTGCTGAACAAAAGTGGCAGACCTCAAGCTCATCCTCTGACAAACTGGCTTTTCGCCTTCTCCAAAGGAAATATTGTCTCTCCATTCGATCCAAGAAGAGGGCCCACAATCAAGCTTGCATCTCTGGAGTGTCACACAACATGGCTGGACTCTTTAAAATCTGCAAGGAACTAGCCAATCCTTCTGCAGTCTCCACCTCACCTCTTCCCTTCCAGGCCCTCTGCACTCCACTGGCCACCCACTTCACCGAAAAGACTCAGGACATCTTGAGTACTCTTTGTGAAAGCCCTATCACATGTATTTCCGAAGAGATGATAATCTGAGGGAGGAACTCCCTGAAGGAATATGAGAAAGAGTTAAAGAGGAGCTGGTGACATCATGAGAGACGAGCACGACGCACTAAGAAGACTGGCTGAAGAAGAATGCATGGGTCATATAGAAACTGATGACGAAGTTGAGAATCAAGTAAACATTAATATATGCGAAAAGAAGATTGCATGTGTGACGCACCGCAGAAAAATGCAAGTCGTTTAATAATTGTACAGATGCAGCAACGTAAGTAGGCTAAGTGATCTTAGAAGCTGGCTATACGTAGTGAATAGATGCAGGCAGAGCCACCATTATATAGAAGCTGGACATCAGTGTCATGAATTTAGTAAGCTCAGACACATGGAGAAGAAAGGCCGAGAACTGTTTTGCAGCAAAGTATTAGCTGAGATTGCAGATGTAAGTGGTGAGGCTGTCTGGCCTGGTAGCAAGGTTGAAGTAAGCCAAGGCCGGTTATCTCGTCTCGAAGGCAGCAAACATGAGAAGCTGAATCACTCCTTGTTAAGGTGCAAAGAAAGAACACCAAGCATGCCAAGTTTTATTCAATTAACACATTTAAATGCTGCAATATGGTCTGAATTATGGTCTCCTGTCACATGAGCCAGGGATGGAAATAGAGTTGAGCCGGGAATTTCAGATCTACGATAGTGCTTGCCCACACTCCCTTATATTCCCAGAGACAAGAATACAGAGCAAGGCCAAGTTCAAAGACAATCTTCATTGCAGAAGGCATGGGTGATGAGAGACGTTAGGCTAATGGGGTTGGGAAATAAAGTCATGTCCACCTCCTGGCACCTGGGTATGAGCTTACGCACTGCTAAGTGAAACGAATGTTCCAGACATGGCACAAGCATGCCAACCAATTGTAGAGGGCCGTGTAATGAAGGGCCTTATAGTTTGAGAGCCAATAATATACTGTGTACCTAGTAGCGTTGAGGATGACTTCCAGTAGAGGTGGGCATAAGTTGTCCACCTGACAGTAGACACCCAATCACAACCTCATCCCTTATAGAAAGCATACTTAGATGTTCCCCTTGAGCGCATCACAACCCCTCATAGGGTTTGATTATTTTGCCACGTAGTATGTCACATATGACACATTTTTAGTATAAAGATGTGATTTTTTATGAAATGTGCGAGATACTTGATTGAACGTCCGTTGATGTCCATTGTAACTCCCTGTTTTAGACAATTGATAATAAAACAGCAAAGCTTTGCCATCTTCCTGAGTTGGTTCGATTATTTGGTGTCAGAGATATTCTGCATCCCATCCACTGCATACATGCTATCCAAAGGGCTCTAAAGCTCACGTGGTAGCAGAAGATGGTTCAAAAAGATTAAAACCAGTCCTGCTTCAGAGTTTCGGATGATCGAGTATTCTCTGCTATCTAGCCAGAAGATCGCAGGGTTTTCTGTGGAGAGCGGCCGATAGAAATAAACTTGCAAGAGGAACCGAGATGGTGGGCAGGTCCCCCTTTGATGAAATCCCCACCCGGTTTCCACGCGCGCTCTGCGGACGGAAGGCTAAAGTGGTCGATTGGAGGAGGAGTCGATACTGAAGGCCTCGAGACGAATAACGGACGAATTGTGAGTAGACTAAGGGGAATAGAAAATTAAGGGGATGGGATTTTGATAATTTGTAAGTAACAGGAAATATTGTGTGAAGAGAGAATAGCGCCTAGAGCGTCCTGGCTCAAGGGAGCTTCAGAAGGAGAAATTTCAAACTCCAGCGAAAGTAGAGCAGAAATAATCAACGTGCAAACAGGTTTGCATAATGTGATGTCTCAAACCCTGTACAGGGTATAAGTAAAGGAGCGGAAAGGAAAACGTGTGATCACAGCGTTTATTAATGTGTGAAGTTGACTAGTCTGTCTGTTTGATGAGTAAAAATATTGAAGGAAAGGTGAGAGTTGAGAAGTCATTGAGAAAAGTTGATTAGTTATAGTAACTACCTAGTGAAGATGCTGGTACCACTCCAGATGTAGTGATAAATAATTGAGAAATTAGAGGCTTGAGCGGCGATTGATGGTGCACGCTGATATTTGTTGTTTTAAGGTTTTGAAAAGAAGGTGATTTAAAGGTTATTTTATAAATCTGGTAAGTATTGACAGTCAATTGAGACTTGTCACCATGGGAGACACTCCTTTTATGCACTTATGCAAGACACTGCCAAAGCACATGCCCAAGCTCAAACAGTATAGTGTGGAATGGGTGAAAGGTACAGCAGATAAGATGTTCATGCCATGGCCACAAGGGGATCACTGTCAAAAGCGGTAGTGCAACACATGACCTCATACTTGCAAGCTGCGTACACGTGAAAGATTTTAGAGAAAAAATTAGCTATTTTAGAGCTCTGTAAAATGTACCAGGAAGAGAGAGAGGATCCGCCACCTGGGAAGTGAATGCTTAGTCAGCAGAAGGAGGAAGGTGTTGAGCCCTCAGCTTCCCTTACCTCACCTGAAGTAAAAGATGTTAGTATGGAAGAGATGGGGTTGTATCCTTTAAAGGAGTGGAAGGCGGCGACCGGGTATTGTAATCCAATATACAAACCTCCTGCTTATAATAGCAAGGATAGTCTAGAGGAGAACAAGAGAAAAGAAGAGATCTGTAAGATCATGCAAGACAAAGAGCAAAAGGGTGAGCGGTCGAATATATTGACAGAAATAGAAATAGAAATTAAGAGATGGAAAGGACAGAAGGATAAAGAAGACGAGATGGCCCTCATGCAGAACGAAAGGATAGGTGGACAGATATTACTTGATGAGAAAAGCTTCGAGGAAGTTAGGCAAAGGGAAGATAAGGACGAACAAGATAGAAGGGACAAGGAACGAGAGAAAAGATTGAAAGAGGATGAGCAGAAAAGAAAGAACAGGGAGGGACGAGAAACGATGTATCAAGAGGAGCAAGAGAAAAAAGAAGAAAGAGCAGAAGAGCAAAGAAAATATGACAATAGGCAGAGAGCAATCGAAGGCAGGGATAGAAGAGAAAGGAAGAGAGAAGAGGGGGAAGCACAGACATTAAGGGATAAAAGAATACAGAGACAAAGGGAAGAAGAAGAAAGAAGGGAAGGGTTAAGGAGGGAAGAACAAAGGCAAGTGGAAGACAAAATTAGATGGGAGGTGAGAAAATGAAGAGAATTGGATGAAGAAATAGAACAAGGGAGAAGACAGCAGGGTCTCGATGCCAGTGGTGTTCGTAAAGAACCAATGAAGCCAAACCCAGCAATACGATTGGATAGACAGAAGTGTTCCTTCTGATAAAGGAAGCAACGTTAGGGGCATCTAGAGTAGTATTGGAAGAAGAAAACTTTGATGAGGAAGTATCAGGGATAGGATCGATAAGTTCTATAAAGAATTAAAAGAAGGTAGCAACTATGGAAGTCGAGGGAAGAGGGATCAATCCCTAGCATTTCAGTCACAAAGTGAAGAAGAAAATCTGTTCCATCTCGAACATAGAGCATTGTCTGCAAGCAGACTGAACCTAGAAAAAGGTGAAGGGGAGGATAGTCACACTTCTTGGGGACAAGAAATGTCAGATGAGGAAAGGGAGTGCATCAGCAAGGCAGGAGGAGGGAGCGTTTGTGCCCCGAAGAAAGCTCGCAATTAGATAAAGAAATAAGATGGTCGGATTTGGAATTACCTAAGGATAGGACACCAGATCCTATACCATATCCAGAACGTCCCAGAGGACGATCATATAGTGAGAAGGCAGAATCACTGCCATATGTGAGCAGATTAAGGTCATTACCGACAAGGAGATGGACAGGGACGATCGTCCCTGCCATGGATAGACTAACGATGGGAGCCGACTGTGGCTTGGGGTTCACGCAGTTTCCCTTATTGGAAAAAGGGGGAGCAAGGTCACAGTACATTCCATGGCCACAGATGGATAAGGTTAATTTAAGATGCAAGCTCCCAAGTTTGACTTTGGGTGCGGGAAATGGATATACGAGTTAGAAAGAATGACAGGAGGAAACACGCTGGCCATAGGCGACATGGGGAGAGAGCTGATGACATATGGAGGAGAGGGTATTCGAGTGTGACAGTACAAAACTCAGCATGACATGGGTGCAATCATGACACGTAAGATGAAGGAAGATGAAGACCCCATTGCTTGTATTCCGGATATTAAAGAGCGATGGCAGCTTAAAACTCGAGAGACATGGGAAAAAATGGTGGCATTATTTTACCACATTTTATGTCAGGGGTTGCCTGAGCCAGTACAAAGACAGATGAAGGAACAGGTGGGGATGGAAGCCAAACCATGACCTGAGATACAGTTGACGATAATGCATCACTGTCGGCTGTTGCAGGAGAAAAATAGAAAGAAAGATGAGGCTAGGAAAATTGAGGAAGCCAAGTTAGTTCAGAAGAAATTGTCAAAGTATGCCATAGAAGGGGTGGTATTGATGAGCAGAGGAGGATTGGGAATGTAGGAAGCAACGGGTACATTGCAGGTAAATAATGTGCCCCTGGTGGACCAAGCTGGATATGAGTTTGTGTCACGAGGCACAGGTATGGGCTATAGAAGAAGAGGAGGATTCCAAAATAATCAAGGTGGGTTTCAGAATACACAGAATGAGAACCAGAGCACCCAGGGAGGATTTAATCAAGGGTGACTTGTCAGACCAGCACCCCCAGTATGTTGGACTTGTGGGATGACAGGGCACATTGCATGCATGTGTGGGAGCTAAAGAAATGTACAGTATGGCCAATTCTCAAGAGGGGAAGCAGCTTATTCTCCAACATGTAGAAGACAATCTAGGGAAGGTTTTGCCCCGAGATCACACAGTATAACTAGAGGGGGGAACATATAACTACAAAGAGGGGCACCACAGTTTTGTTAACAATTAGCTTAGTATCTTAGTCTCTGAAACATCACTTTATGCACCCTAACTGAATATTTTTCAAATACACTTCTGGTGCATGGGGGTACAATCTCCTGGCCCTTGGAGACTTAAGACAATACTATCACAACCTCCCTGTTGTCGCCAACAGGTAACTCCTATGCACTTGTGCAAGGACAATAAACCTCTTCCATATAATTGCTTGTGTTAACACAATGAAAGTAATTACTGTGTGCTCAATGTCACCATTAAATGTACTGTGTAGCTCATACCCTGGAACGCATCATCGTTCCCTGAACTGTACTCATTTCTGAATGACTGTTTAACAAATTCTCAATGTACAACAAATTCTCAATGTACCCGTTACTTGATTACTTGAAACCTGCCTCCATGACATGTTTGTAACCTTTATGTAACTACGTCTGCCACAAGTAACAGTGCCACGATGCCTTTGGGCTGTATGTGCACTATACAAATGTACAAATAAATAAATAAAAAAACTGTTCATTTTCAGAGAGAACTCCCAAATTAGAAGACAACCCTGATATATTCACAATTTTTCACATCATCAACATGTATTACCATTCATTGTAACATTAATGAATTGTAATCTCACATCATCTAATGGTCTAGCGATGTGTGAATTCATACAAAATAACATTTCCTAAATTGGCTCTTCAGGCCAAAGTACATGTTAGAACATAACCAAAATCACAAATTGGGTATGCCAAATACAAGTGTCCAGTTATATTTCCATTTATAACACTCTTGACCCAAAATCAATTCTCTAAAAGTAGCCAACGTGTTTCAGAATAACCATCTATCATTATGGCTTATTATTTACAGGGCCTCATTACGAGACATGCCGGTAAGGGAAAAATGATGCCGGTATATAAATACCGGCATCATTTAACGTTCCATAGCATTCTGACCCGCAAACCCGGTATGAACGGCACCGTTATTTACGGTGCCGCTAATATCGGCATAGGCGCTTACACGCGCCTCTTCAGGTAGTAAATACCGGCATGCCGGTAATAGGGGGTAATCACAACCCACGCAAACATGCAAATACCGGCATCGCGAACACAGTAACAACGGGCTGCATGATGCTGGAAAAACAGGCATCGCGGACCACCCGCAAACAGCAACCAAGATACAAGGCAGCTGCCACAAGTGCACACAATCCCCACAGGTGGAGTCAAAGGAGGCTGCGCCAGTATGAACTGAGCACACCCACACACCACAACCCCCCCAGGTGTAGGCAATGCAGAGTGGGCCAGTACAAAAGGAGCACACCCACACACCACAACCCCCCCCCCCAGGTGTAGGCAATGCAGAGTGGGCCAGTACAAAAGGAGCACACCCACACACCACACCCCTTCCTACACCAAAATGCTACCACTAGCATTTGCAATCATGGCGCAGGAGGACATGCCTATACTGCTACAACTACAGCAACAACAACATCAACAACAACAACAACAACAACAACAGCAGCAAGAACAGGCAGCACAGAGGAGATGCAGGAGGAGAAGGAGGGTGAGACAGGCCCAGCAATTACCACCAGCGCAGCCACCAGCGCCTCGTAGGCAGCCACCAATCCCTCGCACCAGACCCGGCCCATTCAACCTAACCCCTGAGCAGATCCACACCCTGTACCGGTTGGACCGTGACACCATCACCACCATAGTGGATATGATACAGAACGACATTGCCAGCCACATACAAATACGCACTGCCATCCCCCCACTACTGAAGGTGGTGTCTGTGCTACACTTCCTGGCCACAGGCACCTACCAACACACAGTGGGCCAGCTGCATGGCATTTCACAACCATTATACTCACGCATGCTGAACCAAGTGCTGGATGCCCTCCTGAAGCACGCAAGCACCCACATATCCCTACCACGGACTGCACAGGAGATAGCCGAAACCAAAGTAGGCAAACCATGCACTGTCAGGCATGCCCAATTGTGTCGGTGCCATCGACTGCACCCATGTGGAATTGGTAGTCCCCCATGCCACAGAGGAGGTGTACCGCATCGCAAGCAATACCACTCCATCAATGTGCAAATGGTATGTGACTCCAGCAAGATCATCACTCATTGCTGCGCCCGATTTCCTGGATCCACACATGATGCCATGGTACTGCGCATCTCCATGCTACCCCGTCACATGGAACGACATGCTGGACCACGTGCCTGGCTGCTCGGTGAGTTGCACAACAGGTCCATGGTCATGCTGTGGGGTACTCATGTGTGCGGATGCAGAAGGGGGGGGATAGTACACCTGGGTGGTAAAGGGGGGGGATAGTACACCTGGGTGGCAATAGCCAGTGAGTGTAGAATGAATGCAGAGCTAAACACTCCTCACCTGACACAGCCAAACTGAAAATGACACATCACTGGGCCACATATCACAAATGATGCAAATGGATGACAACAAGTAAGAGGCACAACCAGGCCACCATGGTGATGGCAAGCAATGCATGACTGAATAGGATGGCAACTGTGCCAATGCGGCCAGTGTGACCATGCATAGCAAAGAGTATACTGCATGATTTGGAGGCTAAACATTGTCGCACTGCCACAGCACATCTGCCTCAGCATGCATGCTTACACCCCGCATCATCTATTCAACCCCATCCAGTGTTCCACACCTCTTTACAGTATACATTCCATATAGGTGACTATTTGGTACACGTACAGGGACATGTGCATGCTCACACCTAATAGCTGCTGCCATGACCGTGCTCCCTGAAGGTGTCAGTTCAGAGTGACACACACCTATTTGTATCTGCTTGCAGGTGATGGAGGATATCCCTTGAGGGCGTGGCTACTTACCCCTCTGCGGAACCCACAGAACAGCCATGAAGAGGAGTACAATCGTGTGCACACTCGAACCCGTGTTGTGATTGAGCAGACCTTTGGCCTGTTGAAGGCGCGGTTCCGCTGCCTAAGCAGGTCTGGTGGGGCACTCCTGTATAGGCCTGAGAAGGTGGAAAAGATCACCATGGCCTGTGTCATGCTGCACAACATGTGCGTCTGAAGGAATGTACCACTGCCACCTGACATTGACATGCATGGCCCGGGTGAGGATGAAGGGGATGGAGATGGAGGCGAAGGAGCCCCCCTGCCAGTACGTGATGCACGGGACGGCCATGCTGTACGCCAAGCACTAATTGACGAATACTTTTAAGACACAGGGACCGTGAATGACTTTTGTCAGTCAGGCACTGGGCCAATGTGAACATGCACAAAGGGAATGTTGTAATTTGGACACTGAACACCGTAACACATTAAATGGATGCACACCAAAAATTACAATGTCCAGCCAGGGATTGTTCTCCAGAAAACTTGTGTATTATATGAAAGTGCAAAACTGAGCCCACTCCCCCCTCCCACAATCCTAAAACAAACTCCCTCACCCACCCCACAGATCCCAAATGTCCCCATGTGCGCAACAAACAGTGTTGCCTTCACCAACGTTACTCCTCACATTTTTTCCAATTTTCAGAAAGTCACTTTTTGGCGACTTTAGGGTCTGGGGGTTCCATGGCCATGCGCCGTGCGCTCCTGCGCGTTAAGCGCACAGGGCTAGATTGAACAGAGGTGGAAGGTGTTGACGTGGTTGATGTGTCAATTGTCAATCCCCTTGCAGACCCATAGTGTGGCTGCTGCACTTGCCTGATGTTGGCTAGTAGGGCCTCGGTCAGTGACCCCATGCACTGCCTGAATGCAGACGTGGACGCCTCCATGGCAGCTGTATTTGCAGCAATGGCCGTGGCTATGGCCTTCATGGCCTCATTACCGGCAACGACTTGTTGCTGCATAATCTGCAGCATCTCGTCTTGGCGGGCCTCCACCCTTGCAAGACGGACCTCAAAGGTGGTTTCTGTCGCAGGTGTACCGGTGGCTGGTGGGGTGGTGGAAGGCGGGGTGGTTGAAGGCAGGGTGGTGGAAGGCAGAGTGGTGGAAGGCAGGGTGGTGGAAGGCAGGGTGGTGGAAGGCTGGGTGGTGGCAGGCACCTGCGTGGGGCCCTCGTCCTGGGCACTGTCGTCCGCGAAAATGCTGATGTCCGAATCTCCTAGGTCGGAGTCATGGAGACATGGGTCATCCAGGCTTTCTGTCTCCACAGGGGGGAGGGGGTGCCAATGGGTGTTGGGCTGGGCAATCCCAAAGATTCTTCGGCCTCTTCGACCACCTCTGTGGACACGACGTCCGTGGTGGCCCGTGGTACAGCTGGCACTATCGCAGCAGGTGCACCCTGCAGAGATGATGCCTTGTGTGGCACACTGGGAGAGGTCGCAGGCAATTTTTCAGAGGAGGGGGTTGCGGTGGCCCTGGTCCCCTTGCGTGCACTGGATGTGCTTGCCCCCCTGTCCTGGGTTCCACCTTCCTCATCAGTGCCTGGGGGATAGAAGAGATGCAGGTCATCAGTGAGATTGCCAAATGGCAGCTGTGATTTGTTGCAGTGTAATATCTTGATACATTCAGGCATGATTTCATTTCTGTTGTGTGGCATTTGGTGTACTGAGGGGACATGTTGGCAATGATTGCATGGCTGGTGGCAATGGATTGTCTAGGTGGGGGGGGACATGGGCATGGATGGGTCATGTTGCACCTCTGTTGGGTTTACATATTTCACGCAGCATGCATGTGGTGCAGGGGGTGGCAATCAGTATTCTGTTGGTGAGTTGATGTTGCCTTGGGTAAAGGAATTGCCTTGCCTAATCGGACTCCCACCTCACTTGTGTCACATCATGTTTTGTTATTGTTGGATGTGATGGTTCACTCACCTTCCTCTGTTGTGGTAGCTGCCCCGAACTCCTGCTCTCCGATCCCCTCTATGGATTCTGGATCGATGAATCCACTTGCAATCTCCTCCCATGTGGTGAGCTTAACAGGGGAGTGTGTGCCACCGCCTGTCGCCATTGCGGCCCTCCGGTTCTCCGCAAGGATCTTCCGGACACGGAGGCGCAGGTCGTCCCAGCGCTTTCTGCAATCCCGGACACTCCTTGGGGTGCACCCCACTGCTGTTACCCTCTGCGCAACCTCCTGCCACACCTGTTTTTTACGCGTTTGGACCGCATGCTTCAGGTCCGTGCTTCGGATTATGTCAGCATGCTGTTGTAGGGTGTCCGCTAGCATTGTCAATTCTGCATCTGAAAAGCGCTGCTTCCTCTTCCTTTGTGAGCTTTTTCCAGTGGCCTTTGACATCCTGGTTGTGTTTTGGCACTCAACAACACGGGTGTAGTGGTAGTAATGGAGGATGGCAATGGATTGTGTTTTTAAAGATGGCCGCCGGCCCATTTCCCCTTCCTGCGCGATGACGTAATTTCCGGGTCCGTTTTTTGCGAACACGGTAATAACATGACGGTATTACCGTGCCGGTATTTACGGGTTAGTGTGAGGCGGTAGCGCAATGGGCGGGCCCCGCGATGCCGATATAGGGGGCTTGGAGGCCCTTTACCGGCATGGCGGTATTGCCACTACCGGCATGGGGGAACGCGCGTGCTTGCGCACTCGTGATGACCCGCAATTAGCGGGTTCATACGTGCACGGACACGCTCATTCCGGCATGCCGGTAATGAAACCGGTTTTACCGGGCAACTCGTAATGAGGCCCACAGTGTTTTATGACACGTGATTACACATTTTCATCTGTGTTTCTAAAACAGACAATAAACTTCGTTTTAGTGTTATTTGATAATTTTGACAATATTCGGAACATAAAACATATATTCTGTTCAGAACTAACCTCCAATGTTTTCAGTCAACACCAGGGGCACATTAATCCGTGATGTTTTTGGTAAGTTTGAGTTAAAGATACTCCTGATTCACTCCTGGTGATCTATGCAGGGAGATATATAAGCCAAATTGTTGTAACATTCAGCCAAAGGCATTGGGCCCCGAGTTACAGGGAATCCCCACTGGCCTGTCTCAGTTTTTAATATAATCAAATCTGCACTCTGCATGATACGCAGTGAAATGCGAGTTTACAATACCATCAATGTTACATGTACCTCTGTACGAGGGCTCTACAGTTGTAACCGAATTATAACAAACGCGGATACCGTGATCCCCCTTGTAATTACTAGTATCCATGTGAAGATTTTAAACCTCTACCATGCGTACACGGCATGGCGACTATGTTAATACAGTGTAGCAACTTCCCCCTCTGTATATTTGACTTACAGTTTTGTAAAGTTCAGTGGATTTCCACACCCGGACTGTAGCTGACAGCCAGTTCTTTGCTTACCAATATTTGTTTTGTGTTGCCTTAGCAACCGCACGCACATGTAACTGTGCCTGACTCTGAGCCATGGCCATGTTGATGGGGGACTATTATGTCCTTTTACTGTATGGGGAAGGGGCATATTGGCCGCAGATACGACCTTCTACCCCCCGTAGCAAAAGTTTGTAATGAATAAACACTCTGACTCTTTACAGGCTGCACTTAAGAATAGATATTGAATGTTTGCTTGGCAACCACGCGCACGCACATATACGTGCCGCTAGCCCTATTACAAAGAGATTTATGCCTATGGATACCGTCTGGTGCTGGACCTAGATTTTCTTTTAATTCTATGACTGCACACGGAAGGGGCATGTTGGTCGCACAGTATGTCAGACACAAGTGCCGTGAGTACAGCTGGTACAACAGCTAGAGCAAGTGCAAATGAATCCACCACAAGGACAGCCGCAAACAGGCCCCCATGCAGACACTGCAGTATGCAAACACAGGACAAGTGCTGACACCCAGAATAGGAGGTGCCACTGTGGTAGGAGGAAATCTGTTCACAGGGACCGGAGTATGTTTGTACCCACAATAGGACAGCTCACAGGGTGACTTGATGTGTTCAGTACTATCTGTGACACCAGACCCCAAGAGGAACCAAGGATCGATGTGACGATAGGACATGCATCCTTTTCTTTTCTAGTACACACTGGAGCTACTCGTTCATGTATACGAGAGGGAAAATATCAAATGTCTGGAATTGCCATGAATGCTCCAGGGTACTCTGGAGCTACAAGTCGAGTTCCTTTCACTGCCGAATTACCAATCTCTATAGGAGAGTGTGACATGTCTGTTCCTTTGTTATATTCACGACAAACACCACTTAACATTTTGGGAAGAGATTTAATGACAAAACTTAACATGACGATTTCATTTACTGATCAAGATATAGGGACTCAATACGACTTTGGAGGTAGCTGCCTCCAAAATCGTTTCCAGGTCCGGGTTCCCTGAATGGGGAAATACCAGGCCATTCCAACTTTGGAGGGCCCGGTATTTCCTCCTTCAGGTAACCTGGACCCGGTCCTTCCCCATTCCCATTCGAGCCCCTATAGGGTTCAATGGGAATGGGGAGGAAGCTAACAACGGGCCCGTTAAAAACCCTGGTCCCCTCGCGGGACCCGCTCTGGACGTCTGCTGCAAAACCAGACGTCCAGAACGGGTCCCGCAAGGGAACCTCGTAATAGGGCAGAATGGGATTAACGGTGCCGGCACCATTACCGGCGCCGTTAATCCCATTACGCCCACCTCTTAATGAGGCCCATAGTGTGCTCCACTCCAGGGATGCACTATTTATACGTGGGTGAATTTATACTGGCGTACACTGGGCAGGTGGCTCTGCTGGGCGTTCCAGTAGAAACAGTTTTCCTGTGTAGGGTGAGCATTCTACTGACATGGCTACCTGGCTTAGTGGGAAAAACTGTGAGAATACCTGATGAGTTTTTGTTAGACCTCAGATACCGATGGACGAAGACAAACTATACCTATAGAATTAGTAGCAGACATATGTAACGCTCACCTGGTATCCACGGGGACGTCACTCAGCCTGTTCTGACCTCTTATGACCTCGAAAACTTCCCTGGAGGCTATTCGACAGGAGACTGGGCCTGAAACACAGGATTGGTAGAGTTTAACTCCCTATTGTCTCTGTGTGCTTGAACCCCTTTTTCCCCGGGGTCCAACCCTTCCCTTTGATCCACAGCACACCTTGTTTTCTTGGATAGTGTGCTCTCCGTCCTGCTTTCAGCGCAGGGGCGCGTTGATTGATGCAGGCTCGTTGCTGCCTACTTACTTCACTGGCAAGAGTCCGACAGGTAAGTATAATGAGTCTTTTGAACAGTTCTCTAACTTTGTTCTTTTCCTTCCTTAGATGATGGCTGGCGTCCGGGGATGGCGGCGTGCTGCTGAGATGGGTAGCGCTGAAGGTGAGTGAGAGCGCGATGCGCGCTGCACCCCTTTCGTATTTGTATTGAACTGAATTATTTTCCTGTGTCTTTTAGGTGCTGCGACGTTTTCAGCGTTGATGCCGGTTATGAAGAACAAATGCGGTGAGTAAGTGCGGTATGCGGCGCCTCTAGATGTTTCCACACTAACCTGGAGTGTCTTTTCCCTCTTGCAGATGGATGAGAAGTTCCGGAGATAGAGTTCCCCCAGAGCGGCTGGGATTCAGGTAAGCGTTTAAAGCTCGTACAGTATTTAAAAATAAGTGAAGATTTGCAGAATGCTTCCTAATGCCTTTTTTCTGTTCTTTTCCCTTTTCCTTAGGAAGCGGCATGCCGGGATGGGAATGACACCGCCGAAGATGCCCGCAGAACAGAAGGAGCGATGAATGATGGGCAGAAGCGCCGCAAGGTAAGGCTGTTCCTAACGGTGTTCTTGTTCTTGCAGGAGCTGAGCGCAGAAGAAAGATGCAGGCCTACCGGAGACCGAACCGAATATGGTGAGTGTCACGCTGCAGGTGCAGAAAACAAAAAGCATGTTTCTCAGCCTTGGCGTGGCTTAAATAGTTTCTGGGTATCGCAGGTGTCTCTGGGCATCCCAGGTGTCTCTGGGCTGAACCACACCCAAAAGACTAGACTGCACATGCAGTTCTGGGAACCGAAATATGTGGGGGCATCCATCTTGTCCCCATCAATGCACTACAAGTCCAATCCCCAATGTTATCCTATGGGAGTGAGTGAGTCTGGTGCCACAAGCACCAAGTCTGACTCCAAGTGGGTCTTTGGAGGGATGGAGAGGCCCTTGAGGGCCATGTAGGTGATCGTGGCCTGGCTCCAGCATGACATCTTGGAGGGCTGGGGACATGAGGGGCAGGAATCATGACAGCACTCCCCCCCCAAGGCCCCTCTCAAGGTGGCTCTTCTTTCTGGTCCTGGTTTGGTTGGATGGTTTTGATAAAATCGTCTAAGTAAGCGTGGTGCATAGATGTACTCACAAGGCTCCCATGTCCTGTCTTGTGGACCATACCCCTTCCAGTCTACTAAGTAATATAATTTGGATCTGACGTACTTTGAATCTAGGATGTCCTTGACTTCGAATTCTGGCTCCCCGGCGACTACTACTGGCTGCGGTGGCGTTGCTACCCGGGTCCCAGGTTGAACAGGTTTAAGGAGAGACACGTTGAACACAGGATGAATCTGCATGTTTGACGGCAAAGCTAGTCTGACCGCCACAGGATTTATCACGGAGGTGACGGTGAATGGACCCAGGTATCTTGGATGAAAGTTCGGGTTCCTTTAATGGACACGTGTTTAGACGCCAGCCAGACTTTGTCTCGCACTTGGTAGTTGGGGGCCTTTGCTTGGTGTTGATCAGCAAACTTCTTTTGGCGATTCTTAGCTAGGGGTTAGGGGTGCAGCTGCCCTTTCAAAGGTTTGAGAAATGGTTGTGTGCAAGGTTTTGACGGCTGGCATTTCCAGGGTTGTAGGAACGTCCAACTCAGAAGTACGTGGGTGCCTGCCATACATGGTATAAAAGGGTGTCTGCCGAGTGCAGGTGTGTAGGGAATTATTATAAGCATATTCAGCTATTGTGTTGGTTCATGTAATACGCGAACCTTGGGATAACGGGTGAGATGTACGGCGTCCATTTTACTCATCCAACATGGAGAATCCCATTGCGGCAAGTTACGGTATAGCCGTAGGGTCACATGAGGAAGAGGCTGTAGCCACGCCCCCAGACTGGCGAACAGTACTTCCGTATCCATCACCTGCACATTGGCGCGTTGCTACTCTCATTCCAGAGTCCAGCTGCGCTTCGCAGACGTAAGTACACATTCGTACCCGCTGCCTTTCCACTTCTGTCCTTCTTAGATCTAAGGGGCTATCCTGTGTCTGTTTCTACGCTCTCACTTGTTAATGAAACTCCCTTTACCGTTCGCTTTAGGCAATCATCAGATCGCGGCTAAGAACCTCCGCCTTCTCCTCCGCCTTTTGTGGAATCAGAGGAGTTCTTGTGTTTACGAGACGATCCTTCATCCAGGGATATTAGGACGCAGGTCTTGGTACGATCTTTAATATAGAGTCAGATTTCCTTCATTGGCATTTCTCTTGCTTTACCCAGTATTTTTCCAGTCATTACAATCTCCTTTCTTAAGGATTCATTCATCTCTCTACATGGGCCATTACGCTACCTACTTCCTTCCAGTACTAGCAGGGGATCAGTCTCTCCAGAGTCTCCTTCAAGTGGTAAGCTTAAGTGACATCCCTTCTCCGTTAACAAGATCAGGATTGGGAGGGGAAAGACTAAGGGCCTCATTCCGAGTCATGCCGGTAAGTATCTGTATTTTCCAGCATGGCGTAAAGTACGACACCGTGCTGGTTGAAGTCCGAAAATTACGGCCCATTCCGAGCTCACGGACACGCGCTTTCAGCCATGCCGGAAAAGGACCACGTGGCCTGCCGCAAAACCCCCCGAAAAACCCCTACCGGCATGCAACCGACACGTAAAGTACTACACCGCCCTGCAAGCATTAGCGACAGTGCATAACGGTGACCGTAAATTACGGTGACCGTAATTTACAGAAACCGTAAATTACGGTCTCCGCCGAAAAACGGATCCGGAAATTACGACATCGCACAGGAACGAGAAGGAGAGCGGCGGCCATCTTTAAAAACACAATCCATTGCCATCCGCAGCTGCCAGCAGCCCTGTGAGGAAAGTAAAGTTGTGAACCGGACCAGGCACCGCAGGACATGCCGAAAGCACCAAAAAGGGCGGCGGATCGCGTCCGCAAGGTGAAATTCTCCACCGATGAACTGCAGGTCATGGTAGACTACCTTGCAGAGCATGCTGATGTAGTTTTCAGCAGCGACATGCGCAAGGAATCAACCCTCCGCAAGAAGACCATCTGGGCGGAACTGGCACAGAGGGTGAGCGCTGTTGGAAGCACCCCCCGCACCCCAAGGGACTGCCGCAAGCGGTGGGACGACCTGCGGGTGCGGGTGCAGGGCCTCCTCTCCAGCAACCGCAGCCAGGCCCTGCAGACGGGAGGTGGGCCAAGTACACAGGTCCAACTAGAGCCGTGGGAGGAGACCTGCGCGCAGCTCATTGGCACGGAATCCATAGAGTGCGTGGGGACCATGGAGTTCGGCGGAACGACTTCTGCAGAAGGAGATGAGTGTTGACAGTGCAAACTGGCAATGTCCATTGCATCATGTAAACTGACCCAGGGGCCATCGAAGGCACCCTCTCGTGTTGCCCTCCCCCCATCCAACGCATCCCCCCATCCAACAAATGCTGAGGCAAGTGCCGCCTAATGCTGGCCCAAGTGCGAGTACATAACGCACATCAACCATACTGGACTGACTTGCACAGCCCATCATGCACACCGTCCAGCATGGTAGGCATAGTACCTGCCGAAATGTACATGAACAGGGCACAACGAATCACTCCCAAACATGTGTATATGTCATCACCATGCACATGTACCACTGCCATAGCTACCCCCCAAACTGAACAACCCGTGAATGACTGAAATGTCCATGCAACCATGTATGCAAATAGGACATAGCACATACACTAATGTTGTCCCTCTCTCCTACCCCCACAGGCACAGACCATGACAGCACAGAGCCCCAAGGAAGCCGGCCAAGCACCTCCGCGGGTACTGGCAGGGCCAGGCCGAAGCCAGCAGCCAAGAAAACCACCCCTCAGCCTACGGAAAGGCCACTTGAAGCTGGCAGACCAGCAAGCCACACAACATCCGCGGCAGCAGCTGAGCAGACCCCTACCTCAGCACAATCGAGCATTTCAGGGGAGGCTGCCGCTACCGCACCAGATGAGTGGGAGCCCAGCCCGCCACCCATCCAGGGACCCATGTCGGAGGATGACCAGGAGAGCATGCAAATGCTGGAACCATGCCTCGTGACACTGGCGTCATGCAGTGACTCCAGGGATGCACCATCACCAGTGCACAGCCTTGAACTTGACCCGCTGGGGTATGACGTCGTTCCCCCCAGTCCACCCATACAACCCCCTGCACAGCATGCTGGTGCAAGTAGATCATCCGATGGCCCCCCTTCACCTGACCAGTTCAGAGTTCAGCAATTGAGCTATCTCATAGGGAACTATATTGAGGATAATCGCCAGACCAGGGCTGGACTGCATGAGGAACTCGATCAAATGCGCCAGTCCCTCAACGACTGCACCACCAGATTGTGCGACTCCCTGACAGACAATACAACCTGGCTATGCCATGTCCTCAACCGCATTGCTAATGCCCTTGAGGCAGGGAGTCAAAATACGGAGCCACAGCAGGAGGGCACGTCCGAGACAAGTGAGGCCACGCAAGGCAGCCCGGAGAGACGCCTCCGGCGTTCCTTGCGCAAACGGGATTTGCCTCCCCCAGACAAGGGCTCCAAGGGACATTAGCCATTCCTGCCACATGTGGTCCCCAGATCCTACATGGGACGACTGCTCGGGAGTTGGGGGGAGGGTTGTGGCGTTGTGTTCTGGAGTTGGGGGGAGGGGGGTGATGTTGTGTTCTGGGGTTGGGGGGAGGGGGGTGATGTTGTGTTCTGGAGTTGGGGGTAGGGGGGAGGGGGCATGGGCATTTGCTGATGTAAGCATTGTTTTTTCATTTCTTGTTATCTCAATACACAATTGGTGTTGCAAAGTTGAACCGTTGTGGACATTCTTCATTGCACCTTTTGTCCATCTGCACATATGGCATGGGCCCATTCAACACCAGATATCAGTGGAGGGGTCAGCCACCAGTCCTGGTTCGCGGGCACATATGTGCATCACGCAAACCTGGTGACTGCTGCATCTACACGTATGCACGGGTATGGCCATAGTCTGGTTGCCCCATGGGTCTGTTCAGGGGGTTCATGACAGGGGTCATGTGGCTTGCTGTTAGGGTACATCCACCAACAGCTGCATGTGTCTCGAAATGAGGTGGGTGTGTGGACTGTCATGGTGGTGAACAGTACTTGGCTGTCATGGCAGGCTTTCGATGATGGCCATATGTACATGTACATAGATATATTCGGCACGATCAGGGACACAAATATGTGTCCGATGCAATGTAATGCTGTGGGGTGTCGTGTCTACATGATGGTCCGTGAACGGTGGTGTGGACATCTTGGGGTACATGTTCCTTTGTCGCATGCTGCTGTTCTGATGTCGGATCATTCTGGTGCTGTGTACTGTGTACATTCTCATTTGGCTGTGGATCATGTCCATCATCCAGCTCTGATCCATTCTATGGTGATTCCCAACACTCCTATGGGGGTGCCATGCCGGTGACGTGATATTGTACCCCTGCTGTCCTCCGTGAATTCCACTTCCAGGGGTGGGTCTCCAATGTGGTGCCAGGCTGGGGGATGCCGCAATGTGAATGTGCAGTGTGCCCTCGGATATGCACTTGCGGTTGTGGTGTCCGCCAATGAGTGGTGCTGGTGTAGTGTGCCTATCCCTTGTCAGTTGGTGTAGATGTAGTGTGATGTAGGTGCCTTATTCTGGCAAAGTGAAAATATGTTCATATGTGCCGTTGCCCTGGTTCTTTGGCAGGTTTGTTGTCAGGGTGAACAACGTACAATGGCTCCATCTTTTCTACGCAGTTGGTTCATGCAGGCACCTACCCTGTGGCACCAGTGCACTTGCATGACACAGTCAGACGACTCAACAGCCAGCCAGACAGGTCATCCTGCATGTTGGGCCATGTGGCGCAGTAGCGTGCTGACCTCTTTCCTTTTCAATCGACCCTCCCAGGTCCAACTTGGGGCCCTCCTCTCTGACATCTTTTCCTCCACCTGTGGTGTTCCCCTGGGATCTAATCTCCCTCCCTGGCTGTTCAACCAGTATTTGGCACTCCTTGGCCACCGCATCGCCACCCTCTGCCCAAACTTTCAGCGCTATGCGGACGATACCCGGCAAATTTTCAGCCTACCCTCGGCGTCCTCCTCTCCTTCCCTCATCTCTGACTGTCTGTCTGATATCCAGGAATGGTGTGCAGCCAATGAACACTGCCTTAATGCTAGTAAGACTGAAATTCTCCTCATCGGCACACCCACTCCCTCCTTCCCTTAAGTTCAAAACACTATGCATTGTCCACAAGGCCTTCCGGGGCCTGGGGCATGAATACCTTCTACTCTCTCTTCCTGAATGTCTTCCTTCCCAAGGCCTTTGCTCATCCGTCTCCGACTCACTCAGGGTCAGCCGCTTCTCAGAGCAACGAGCTGGGGGTAGATCTCTCTCCGCGGCAGGGGCCTCCCTCTGGAACAGCCTTCCTGCATCCCTGATATTTGAGGAGAACCATCTCTGGTTACGGAAGCACCTCATGACCTTCCTCTTTGCTTCTGCTTTCTCTCTCCCTCTCCCCTGCTGAATTCTTCACTGAAACTGCACAGGATCTGGATCTGGGCCACTCTCGCCGACCTCGGTCCTGGGCCCAGCCACTCTCTACTTGCACTGTCTCCCTGGCAACCCCTGCACTGCGGGACTGTCTCTCTATCCCTACAGCCCCCCCTTCCCAGCACTTGTCTGCACTTACCTTGCACTTGCCACCAGCTGGCCCTATTAATTTATTTTTGGGTATTCGACTTACTTTGTACTGCACTTCCCCCGTCCCCTTGCACTTGCACTTTTTCCATTCTCACTACCCCTGCACTTGCGCGGTCTGTGTGACACCTGGCCTAGTGGGATCGTTGTCTGTCTTCCCCTTGTTCCCCCCTCCCTGCCTCGTCGCGCCTTGAGACACTTGTGTATGGGCGCGTTCCAAATGCCATATCATATCATGTCATTTCAGCAGGCCCTTTGAGTCATGTGTAGTTGTTTGGTGTCGGGCCCACCCATGTGTGCGGTTCTTGGTAGTGTTGCATTCCATCTGCACGTAGGGGGAGTGGTATTGTTTGCAGTTGATGTCCGCAACGTGCATGCCAAGCTGGTCCACATACGACCGGTGGGTGCTGTCAGGGGCAACATTGTCATTTGGCATGCCTCCATTTGCTTTTGGTCCAGCTTTACTGTTGTGTGTCTCATGGGTGGTCCATGTTGGGGATCGGTGGACCCTTGTGTGTTTGGGGATGTGTTTGGGGGGGTGTAAGGGCACTTGGATATGTGGCCGCATAATGGACGGTTGTGACATGCCACTGTGTGGTGGTGGGTGCCTTTGGCATGGGTGTGGGGCACAGGCAACACCATCACTTGTGCCGGGTTGGCACTGTACATTTGTATGGTGCTCGCTTGTCTTGTGTCTGTGCCGCAATATGGTGGTGACGGTGTCACAGTCTAGGTGGTCAGGGGTGTCTGTCTGGTAGGCCTTCTCCTAGAGCGTCAAGTCATGCTACGTGTGCATGGGGGCTGCAGGGGTGGTAACGGAGGATGCACTGGTGCTGCATGCAGGGCCTGTCTCCCCCCTCCTTCTACCCCTGTGTCTCCTCAGTGGGGGGGCCTGGTGTTGTTGCAGGGGTTTGTGTGGTTGTGGACTTGATTGTTCAATTGGTGTCATCTTGGTGTGGGAGGGTGGTGGTGTGTGGGTGTGTTCCTTTTCTACTATGCCAGACTCCTGGCCTCCATCTGTGTTGCATGTGTGCACCTGTGGCTCTGGGTCCCACTGCTCAGGGTTCTTTACTCCTTCTCTGAGATGCCTGTATGTACTCCATGCCGGTAAGGTACTTTACGGCCTTGAGGAGGACGTAATTTATGTGTGGTCCTTACTTGGAATCAGCTCCGGTTTACGCCATGGCGTTAATTTCGCCATGGTGGTGCGCGCGCGCGACCCAAGACCATAAATTACGGCATTGTAGTTTACGGTGCCGTAATTTACGGTCTGAGGGGTCGGAATGGCATGGAGCGGAAAACCATGCCGGTAAATCAATACCGGCATGGTTTGTACCTTACCTCCAGACTCGGAATGACCCCCTAAGTCTCATTCTCATTCTTTACACTTTGTCAGGATTTGCAACTATTCCCCCTGTTTTCTCCAAAACTGCCATCCAGGAACTTAACCCTCCGGTCATCCGGGCCTGATTTAGGTGTTTCTAGGGTAAGCCTTCTATAGATTAGCCAATATCCTCTCTTTGGGTCTGTAATATCTATCCTTTGTGTCATTAATCCCTCTCTGTGTGTCATGATGCCTACCTCTAAGGAGCCAGGCCGGGCCCAGCAACCCCAGAGGCAGACATCATTTTCCCCAGGGAAGTCTCAGCGAGCCCAAGTCGGGGCCCTTTGGACTCAGTCCTGGCGCCTTAGGCGCCAGGCTCATAGCGGACCCCAGTCCTGGCGCCTTAGGCGCCAGGCTCATAGAAGAGGATATGTGTTTAAGTGCTTGGGTGCACACTTACCTGATGCAGACCTTGCTGCTTCATCCAGGCCCTCTTGAGGCCTGAATGGGACTACTTAACCTGTAGGACTACTTCACCACCCGGGTGTGGTCAGGGAAGGATACATACCTGATTGGTGGAAGGATACATACCAGGAACTTCTTCCAAGGCTATTTAAACCCCACCCGAACAGCCACACATGCTTCGTGTTGTTCTGCACCTAGCAGCTGGACGCTCACCGTGTCAGCTCCTGCATCCTGACTTCAGCCACGCCTGCCAGCACCCTGGAACACCTGCAAGGGGAGAAAGGAAGAGAATAGGAGAAGAAAAGCCCTTACCTGCTAAATCTGCATCCCGGAGTCATTTCTCCAACGGCCCTGAAAAGAAAGACATCATTTTAAAGGCATTTCGTTTCGATCGCTGCAGCGCTGCATTTTACTCACCTTTGCAAGGCGCTTCCATCTTCAGCAGCGATCTTCCGGATTCAGCTACGCCCCGGCGCCTAGAGGAAAAAAGACAAGAACAAAGGTGAGAGGGAGAAAAGGAATAAGGAAAGCTCAGTTTCCTTTTAAGTCTTACCTGTTGGATTATTCCCACTGCATTTCGGGTCCTGCCGCCTCCTGGCATCTCCGGACCCCGGCCCCTATGGGGAAAAAAGACAAAGACATTGAATGAGCGAATGCAAAGACATTACCTGAGCGCTCATCCAGAACTGTTTCACTTCGGGTCGGCGCCATATCTCCGGCACTCCGAACCCCGGCCCCTAAGGGGGAAAAAGACATAAGCATTAGCGCTTGCTGCAATTAGACAACGAACATTATTATTAAGCTTGAACTTTTGAACAGAACTTTTACAGCGCCTTACCTGAACAGTCAAGCTTACCTGAACTCCCATCAATCCTCAATCCAGTGAAGTAACTGGGTTTCAACGCGCCCCTGCATCAGAAGCAGGATGGAGAGCTCATCCTTCCAAACCCTAAGGTGAGGCTTCACGGGGAATCATGGAGGAGGTATCGTGGAGGGTTGGAAGGGAGTGGGAGGCTTGAGCATTGTTCCACAGTTGGTAATACTCCCTTTTCACGCACAGGAGAGTATCCAACGAGCCAGGGAAGCCATAATAGAGGGGCCCTTCCTGTCCATCTTCAGAGTTCTGCGCCTTCGACGCCGCGCCTCCGTGGGAACCAGGTGAGCGTTACACTGTGTCTACTTGCACCTAGCACTTATAGAGGAGATTGGGAAGTTCAACCGAAGGGGCTGATTATTCTCCACCGGAAACATCTCCAGGGAGCAGTCCTCTGGAAACTATGCTCCCTAGCAGCCCTTCACAGGGTTTTTTCCCCATAAGGGGTTTTTCCCTGGAGGCTCCACCACTGTCGGACTCTCCGAAGTCGGATGGTGGAGGGGCTTCTAGGTACTTTCCCATTACTTCAAAAGATTACAGAACCATCGATCCCAAAGAAGAGCGAGGTAGGAGTTTTGTTTGTCTGTATTGGAGTCTGAGTACATGTAATGATTAACATATCACAGCTATCCATAATAGGTCGAACCAGCTTCCTTCAGCTTGGTGTAACATGCAAAGCAGATACTGCTCGAGCGTCTGATTTGTCCTCTCAGTTTGACCATCCGTTTGGGGATGGTGACTGGTGGATAGCCGGATGTCGATCTGGGCCATAGAGCAGCATTTTCTCCAGAAGTTAGATACGAATTGAGTACCTCCGTCTGAGACCAAAACTGAAGGAAACCCATGGAGCCATACGATGCCTTCAATAAATACCTTTGCCAGAGTGGAAGCATTTGGGAGCCCCTTAAGAGGAATGAAATGTGCCATTTTTGAAAATAGGTCCACGACCACAAGAATAGTGTTAAACCCTTGACTGGGTGGTAAATCAGTAATAAAATCGAGGGACAACGTGTGCCAGGGTGCTGGTGGGATTTCCAATGGTTGTAATAGCCCAGCCGGTTTCTGCTTGGATGACTTGTTTTGAGCACACACTCCACAAGATAGGATGAATTGGATAATGTCTTTACGCCACGTGGCCCACCAATAATTTTGTTTTACCTTGGCTAGGGTTTTAGCGATTCCGGGGTGGCCCTCGATCAAGGAATCATTATAACCGGACATGACTTGTTCTCGTAGTTCTTGGTTTGGCAAGAATAAACGATTCCTGAAGTAGGACAACTGATCTTTTATCATGTAATGTTCTCCTTGTGCACTCCACGCTTGTAATTGCTCCGGACTCATCAGGTTTTGGATTTCTTCATATAATTCATTCTGAGTTATGGTTGCTGTGATTCCTAGGAGCTTGTCACTCGGGATGATTGCTATTGGGTCAGGGGTCTGATACCCTTGCTCTTCCAGCCCCATCAGGGAAAGGGCATCGGCCTTCCCGTTTTTCACCCCTGGTCGAAATGTAATCACGTAGTCATATTCAGCAAAAAAAAGTGCCCAACGTAGTTGTCATGAGGATTGGGCCTTTGCCGTTTTTAGGTACTGGAGGTTCCGGTGGTCAGTTATTACGTTGATTGTGTGTCTGGTGCCCAAGAGGTAGTGCCGCCAGGCCTTAAAGGCTGACTTAATGGCTAGGAGTTCTATGTCTGCGATAGCGTAATTGAGTTTAGGGGGTGTGAATTTACGTGACCAGAAGGCAACAGGGTGTAACTGGCCCGTTTCGGGGTCCTTTTGTGAGAGTACAGCTCCCATAGCCATGCTTGAGGCGTCTGTTTCCACCAGGTATGGGAGATCAGGGCAAGGGTGGAGTAAGATTGGGGCAGATGGGAATCTTGCTTTGAGTTCCTGGAAAGCCTCCTCGGCTTCTGTTGTCCACTGGAAATTTTTGTTGCTTTTCCTTAGTAATGACGGGATGCACGATTTGAGAAAATCCTGGGATGAACCGGCGGTAGAAGTTTGCAAAACCCAGCATACTTTGAACCCCCTTGAATGAATTTGGGGATGGCCAGTTCAGGATAGCATCTACCTTGTGTACATCCATTCGGATTCCATTCGGGCTGAGAATAAAGCCCAGGAATTCCACCTCGGAGACGTGGAATGAGCACTTTTCGAGCTTGGCGTAGAGCTGGTGTTGACAGAGTTTCTCCAATATTGATAGGACGTGTTTAACGTGGTCCTGCTTGGATGCGGAATATACTAGGATATCGTCGATGTACACTAGAGCACAGGCAACAATCAATTCCCATAGGACATTGTTCATGAAGTATTGAAATGCAGCAGGCGCGTTGCAAAGGCCAAAGGGCATTACTTGATATCCATACATGCCATATTTGGTGCGAAAAGCGGTTTTCCATTCGTCCCCCTGTTTTACGCGAACAAGGTGATATGCCCCCCTAAGGTCTAGTTTTGTGTAGATTTGGGCATCTTTGTCTTGATCAAGCAATTCAGGGATCAGTGGCAGGGGGTAGCGTTTTTTTACGGTAATCTGGTTCAGTGCACGATAGTCGATGCACGTTCTCAAGTCCCCCTCCTTTTTCGGTACGAAGAATAGAGGACTGGCTGCTGGAGACTTCGAGGGACGGATGAACCCGTTGGCCAAGTATTGGTCAAGATAGGCCTTCAGGTGCTGGTTTTCTGGTTCTGTGAGTGCGTAAATACGCCCACAAGGGATTTGTGCGCCGGGTATCAGGTCGATTTGGCAATTGTATGGTCTATGCAGTGGCAGGGTATTACCCTGTTCTTTCTGAAAGACATCTTGAAAGTCCTGGTATTCACTTGGTAGGGTGCCGATTGCCACAGTCGCAAGCGTGGAGGTTCTGGTGTCTATTGGTTGTTTCTCTTGGCGATAACATGTGTGGGTGCAAGTCTTGGGAAAGGCCACTTCTTTTGATATACCAACCATGGCATTCCCAATATCAACAGGAACTGTGGTGCCATAATGAGGTCGAAAATGATAGATTCTTGGTGTCCATCCTGGCACAGAAGGGTTAAAGCTGCAGTGCATTGGAATACTGGACCAGAAGCTATTTCCGTGCCGTCGACAGTGGTAACAGTGTCGGTGGTTGATTTAGGGTGTAACAGAAGCCCCATCTTTGCCGCAAGATCCTGGTCGATGTAATTCCCAACGGCTCCACTGTCTATGTACGCTCTTACTGCGCGCATCCGAGATGGTTGTTGGTGATTGATCAAGACCACAGATAGTGTAAAATGGGAGAACTGTAGTTCACTTTCTTCGCTCGACACCTACACCTACACTTGCCTACACTTGCCGGGCTGGGGAGTTTTCCGATTTCTTGATGGTATCTTCCTTGTCCGTGGCCCCTACCGTCCTCCTCGGTGGCTTCCAGGGTACTCTTTAAGGAAATGACCTGACCTTCCACAGTACAGACATAACTGCTGCTGTCTCCTTTTACCCTTTCCGCTTTAGTCAAGGGGGATCTGACCCCCCGATTTGCATTGGTTCTCCTGAACCTTCCGTTGTTCGGGCAGTATTGTCCTTTGAACGCACATACATAGGGCGAGGGTCCGGTCTGGTTCAATCTGCTTTTCGGTCGTGCAAACTATGATCCAGTTGAACAACAAGGTCAATGAATTCTGAGCATTCTTTTGGGGGTTCACTACTTGTGCGAGAACATCCTTGAGCTCCCCCCGCAACCCACAATGAAATAACGTGGTTCCCTTCTCCACTGGCCATTCTGCTTCAACTACGAGTCTATTGAACGTGGCTATGTATGTTAATAGGTCTTGATTCCCTAAGCGTAGGGACAGAAGTTTGTTGTCTAATGCCTGCCCATGAGTACGACAGGTGAACAGCTTTTCCATCTCCTGATGAAAGCCCCTGAAGTCATGAAGCAAAGGATCGTCTTGGGCCACAAAGGGTATAGACCAGTCCGCGGCGCTATCACTCAGGTAGGATAGCACAAAAGCGACCCGTGATTGGTCATTCGGAAAGGCCCCTGGCCTACAAAGGAAGTGCAGGCGGCACTGGTTCATGAACGTTGCAAACCTCTTGGGATTCCCCGTAAATCGTTCGGGCGGGGCCAAGGGAACTGCCCCAGGAAGGGTTATCTGAACGGGATTGGCTGTTGGCGCTGGCATCGAGGGCACGCTTCCCGGCAATGGTGCATGCCCTGCTTGTGACTGGAGAAGTTGCTGGCTTAAATCATCAGTGCGTTCTTTGGCCACTATCAGCTCTCTCCTCAGGGTGTTGGTCTCCTGCCTGGCCGCATGTACTTCGGAACGTAGCTGCCCCAACATGTGGGCTAACTGGTCGGTTTCTGACGTTTCCATGACGCCCAGGTGGATTTTGATGTGAGGCTTTGTGTTCTGTAACGCTCACCTGGTATCCACAGGGACGTCACTTAGCCTGTTCTGACCTCTTATGACATCAAACCCTTCCCTGGAGGCTATTTGACTGGAGACTGAGCCTGAAACACAGGATTGGTAGAGTTTAACTCCCTATTGTCTCTGTGTGCTTGAACCCCTTCTTCCCCGGGGTCCAACCCTTCCCTTTGATCCACAGCTCACCTTGTTTTCTTGGATAGTGTGCTCTCCGTCCTGCTTTCAGCGCAGGGGTGAGTTGATTGATGCGGGCTCGTTGCTGCCTAGTTACTACACTGGCAAGAGTCCGACAGGTAAGTATAATGAGTCTTTTGAACAGTTCTCTAACTTCGTTCCTTTCCTTCCTTAGATGATGGCCGGCGTCCGGGGATGGCGGCGTGCTGCTGAGATGAGTAGCGCAGAAGGTGAGTGAGAGCGCGATGTGCGATGCACCCCTTTCGTATTTGTATTGAACTGAATTATTTTCCTGTGTCTTTTAGGTGCCGCGATGTTTTCAGCGTGGATGCCGATTATGAAGAACAAATGCGGTGAGTAAGCGCGGTATGCAGCGCCTCTAGATGTTTCCACGCTAACCTGGAGTGTCTTTTCCCTCTTGCAGATGGATGAGAAGTTCCAACGACAGAGTTCCCCCAGAGCGGAAGGGATTCAGGTAAGCGTTTGAAGTTTGTACAGTTTTTAAAAATAAGCAAAGATTTGCAGAATGCTTACTAATGCCTTTTTTCTGTGCTTTTCCCTTTTCCTTAGGAAGCGGCGTGCCGGGATGGGAATGACACCGCCGAAGATGCCCGCAGAACAGAAGGAGCGATGAATGATGGACAGAAGTGTCGCAAGGTAAGGCTGTTCCTAACAGTGTTCATGTTCTTGCAGGAGCTGAGCGCAGAAGAAAGATGCAGGCCTACTGAAGACCGATCCGAACACGGTCAGTGTCACGCTGCAGGTGCAGAAAACACAAAGCATGTTTCTCAGCCTGCGCGTGACTTAGTCTCTGGCTATCCGAGGTGTCTCAGGGCTGAACCACACCCAAAAAACTAGACTGCACATGCAATTCTGGGAAACGAAATATGTGGGGGCATCCATCTTGTCCCCATCAATGCACTACAAGTCCAATCCCCAATGTTATCCTATGGGAGTGAGTGAGTCTGGCGCCACAAGTGCCAAGTCTGACTCCAAGTGGGTCTTTGGAGGGATGGAGAGGCCATTGAGGGCCATGTAGGTGATCATGGCCTGGCTCCGGCCTGACATCTCGGAGGGCTGCGGACATGAGGGGCAGGAATCATGACACCATAGTACGAAGAGAAATGGTGATGCTTGAAGGAATGGACAATGAGGGCAAACCATGGAGAACAGTAATAGCCCTTGAGGAAGGGTACAGACTGACTGACATTACGATGATGGATGATGACATGTGTAGAGAAAATCGAACAGACGATGAAGTGGTGTTCTTTATGAGCATCACATACTGGATAAGAATAGAGAAAAGGCAAGTCCCACAGCGAATGGCAATAATGCAGCAGCGGCCAGCATTTTTTCAGGAAGACTTTGAAAATGTACTGAGTGTCCTTTGGACCACAGACCCTTATGACATAGGTCTATTGAACGGAATAGGGGATGTCAAGATAAAACTGAAGCCAGGAGCAATTTTACCTTGAGCAAGACACTACCCCTTGTCTCAAGAGGCTGATGAGGGTATATTTCAGACTATTTCAGCACTAATGAAACAAGGTATTCTGGTGCCATCAGAATCATCATATAATACTGCAGTGTATCCGATCAAGAAATCTAAAGGAGGGTTGTGAAGATTTAAACAAAATATGAGACCGATTAACCAGATTGTAGATGCAGAGTTTCCTTTAGTTCCTAACCCAGCGACAATACTATGTAGTATCCCAGTGGAAGCTCGATATTTCATGGTGATCGATTTAAAGAATGCATTTTTCTCGATCCCTTTGCACAAAGACTGACAAGACTTGACTTCCTTTACGTTTCACCAAACTCAACTGAAACATACTTGTTTGCCCCAGGGGTATTGTGAGTCCCCATCCATCTTTAACAGAGTCCTATGGATGGATCTAGGCAATATTGATCTTAAGAGTGCAGTGATACAGTATGTAGATGAGATTTTAATGTATAGCACCACAGAAGATGAGTGCAGAAAATATTCTATTCAGTTGGTGACTATTCTAGCAGACAAATGATATAAAGTAGACAAGCAAAAGTTACATACAATACTGTCAAGAAGAGGTGTTATACATAGGACAGTTGATCTCACATGAAGGAAAGAAGGTGACACCTGAAAGGGCTGAGGTGATTATGAAAACCCTGAAGCCAAATACAGTGAAACAAATACAACAATTAGTGGGGCTATGCAACTATGTTAGAGCTTGGGTGTTTGATTACAGCTCATGCATGAGACCCCTTTTGCAAGCTTTAAATCAAGGGTTTGAGGAATTTAAATAAAATCAATCTGTATGGCCCCTGTCTTGGGGATCCCCAATTATGCTGAGGAATTGTATCTGTTTTCACACACAAATGCGACAGTAATGACAGCAGTACTTACACAGAGGACTACATTGGGGTACAAGCCTTTAGCATACTGCAGTGGGATTTTAGATCCAGTTATGAGAGGATACTTCCCTTGCGAATAGTAATTGGCAACAGCTGTGTTTGCAATTCAGAAATCTAGAAGTATTTTGATGGGCCGCTCTGTGGCTCTTTTTGTGGAGCATGCTCTGTTTGCCATTTTAGAGAAACCCAAGGGTACATTGACATCCCATAGAGCCTTAGCGTACGAGGTGATGATTTTGAACACACCAATTAAAATTGTCAGATGTAAAATAGTGAATCCTCCCACATTTATAGCTGAGCCAGTAGCAGAAGTTGATGAGGTGCATGACTGTGCTAATTATGTTGAATTTTTCTCTAGTATGAGGGGAAACTCTCTTTATTGATGGTCCTTCGAAAATTGATCAGACTGGTGGGGAGAGACATTCAGGCGCAGCGGTAGTGAGATACAGATTAAATGGAGAATTTGACGTTGCAGCAAGTGCAAGGCTACCATTTCACTTTTTAGCGCAAGCAGCAGAATTGGTAGTGCCTATTGTCACGCTCGAGAAACACGAAGGGCAGGAAGTGACGGTGTACAGTGACTCCGCCTATGTGACGTCAACCATGCACGCAGGGTTAGCACGTTGGAAGAGGAGGGGCTACATCCACGCAGACGGCACTCCAGTGCAGCATGCATCCTTATCGGACAGGCTTATTAAGGCACTAAAACTCCAGGTGGCCGTTGCACTCGTTAAGTGCGCAGCTCATACTAATCAAACAGATGTTATTTCTTGCAGGAATGAAGCCGCAGACACAGAAGCCAAAAGCGTTGCATGTTCTCCAGATTTTTTGAGTTTTGATTCTACTAATGTTAAGGAAAAGGTAGTCACAACCATGATAGTACAAGAAGGGTTTAATAATCAATTAATGGAAATTCAAGGAAGTGCACCACAGGAAGAACAGGAATTATAGAAATGAAGGGGGTGTTCTTTATCCCCCACAGAAGCATTATGGCGACAAGATAGCACTGGAAAGCCGGTGATGCCAGTAGCATTATTAAAGGTTGTGCTTGAACAGCTGCATTACTCCATGCATGTAACTATGGAGAGTCTTGCTGCAATAATTGCGGAAGACTGATTTAATCCGAATCTATTAGAACACTTTACATTCTTTATAGTGAACTCTAACATGTGTCAAATGTTTACCGCTTGATATACACTGAGAACAATTAGAGGGATAATACCTTGACCAACTGGTCAATTTCAGCATTTACATGTTGACTATGTCAGTATGCTGCAGGTGTGTAATGGGTACAGGTATCTATTAGTGGCGGTGTGTCCCTTCTCCACGTGGATTGAGGCAGGTCCGTGTACACACCCTGATGCCACTTGCGCAGTGATGTTTTTAGTGCGAGAAGTCTTCCCAAGTTGGGGTGTGTGTGAAGTGCTGAGATCCGATAATAGGCCAAATTTTGTTAATGAGGTGTTTGAACAGATAGGGCTCTTATTAAATATTAAACACAAGTGTTCTTCTGCTTATCACCCACAAGAAAACAGAGTATGTGAGAGACGCAATGGCATCCTATAAGAAAGGATTGCCAGGATTAAATTGACTTTGAAAAGGGGATGGCTATATTGCCTACCCTTAGCTTTGTATGCTCTTCGGAATCAGCCTGGTTCAGACCATCACCTCACCCGCCACAAACTAGTGACAGGACGGTGAATGAGAACGCCCCTTACTCCTCTGTCTAGGAGTAGAGGTGATGCCCAGAGTGTAGCTAAGACTTTAGGTGATGAACTACATGATTATTTGACATGTATGATCTTTATCATCTCTCTCATTTCAGATCATCTCAAGCATCAGGGGGTTGGTCTCAGAACATAGACGAAGACAATTCAACAATCGAATCAAGTGAACTTTTATGGGCACCCAAGCTATTTGTTGGAGATTGGATTTTAATAAAGAACTTTACCCGGAAGTAGTATGAGCCACGTTTTCATGTCCCCTTTTGCATTGAAAATATAACCACTTCGGCTTTCAAGGTCCAAGGGAGATGAGCTTTACTTCATTAGGGAGATGTGAAAGCCTATACAGGTGAGACCTACCCTCCCACCGTTGCCAAACCCAGAAACAAGACAAGAATAAGAATTTCAGCATGTGCAGACTGGATCGACGAAGAAGAAGGACGATAAGGTGACCGGTTGAAAATGCAGATTTTACATTTGGACAAAGGTTCATATGGACACTCATTATAGATATTTTAGCAGGAATGCAAACCCTTGCTGAGAACCTTAGGAATTCTGTAAAATGAACTTTAGATATACATCAAACATATCAGAATTATGCCTAAACGACAGTTCTTGATCAAAAGTTCAGCATCCAGATTCATTTCGTAGTGCATACTTGTTTTGAGAAGTTAACCCCTATTTTTTCTTCATTTTTATGTTTAAATATTTTTATTAAGAACGTCAAGTACATAAGATTTATATATTAAATAATGCAGCATATGGAAAAATGTAAAAGCCTCACGAGGCTATAATATATTAATTCATTATCAATGCATTTGAATAACAATGCAACCTTATATACTATATGTATATTCTATTCTAATGCATACAATGCAGTTTAAAATAAGATAATAGTTCTATAACTTAATTGTAAGAGAAACAATATATGGACATACATGACACACAGGACAAACACAGACACCAGGAGGGGAGAGAAGGGTTCCTTATATATATAAGAGAAGGGCTAATACTATTCAACCATAATCCTAATCTTGATTGGGTATTGCATTGTTTAAATAATCTACAAATGATTTCCATTTCAATAGATGTTTATGCATCAAGGGTGGGGATGTAGCATTACATTGTTCCATTCTGTGAAGATTACAGACTGAATTCCACCATAATTTAAAGTGTACACCTTTGAGATTTTTCCAATTTGACGTAATCGTCTGGATGGCTATAGCAAGAAATAGATCAAACAAATAACCATATTTTTTATGAATAGCAGCTTGGATTATTTCACTACCCAGATATACAACTTCAAGGGACATACTGAACTGTATCTGAAAGATGTTTCCAAGGGTATCCTCAATCTTTTTCCAAAAGGCATTAACATAGTAACATTCAAAGATCATATGCTTAAAGGATCCTTGAGATCTTAAATAGCTCAACAATTATTATTTTGAGAAATTGCACTCTTAAAGAGCATTAGTGGGGTTATAAAAGCTCTGTGGTGACAGAAATATAGCATTTGCAGAATGCTAGCTGAAACAATTACATTAGAAATATGTGTCCACATGCAAGGCCATCTAGATTGTGTGATGTTGAGGAAGCAGTCTTGATTCCAAGCTTCTTGACATTTCAACAGAACTTCATTAGTTGACATAGAGGAGCATGCTTTATAAAACATAGATGCTGTAACATTACGATTGGATAAATGGAGTAATCTTTGAGTTTGATAATTATTAGAATTAGATACTAACAATTCATATTCTTCCATAATCACATTCATTAAACTAATATATTTCTGGAGGAAGGTCCTTGGGGTTTGAAATTTAATTGTAAATTCATCAAATGTTAGTGGGGTTCCTTGGATAAATAATTGTTCTATATACCGGATTCCGAGATCAAGCCATGGTCTCCAACAGATACCTCTCTTTTTAATATTAATTAGGGGATTCATCCATATATACTGGGATATAAACTGAGAATTGTTTGTTTTAGGCGGAAATAGATATGAACGTAAGTACTTAATAGAAATATTAATAATTGTGTTAGAAGAACATCTCCTTTAATTATTAATATAAGGGCAGTCTAAGAAAGCATGAGGTAAGACCATAGCTTTCTCTATGAGCAACCAGTTTGGTATATCTATATTATTTGGAGAGAACCATAACTGAGTCTGTCTTAGAAAGAAGGCACAGTGATATTTTCTATAATCTGGAAATCCCACTCTCCTCTCGAATTTAGGTTTTTTAAATGTATGCAACAAAATCCTTCTTTTCTTCTTACCCCATAGGAATTTGAGGATACAAGAGTCCAAAGAATTAAAGAAGGATATAGGAATAGGCAAAGGAAGCACATAAAGAAAATATAATATAATGGGTGACAACATAATTTTAACAGTTTCCAATCTCCCCCCAAAATGAAATATAGAGTGGTGACCATGTATTTGTTAATTCCTTCACTTTGGTGATGATGTTGGCTGTGTTGAGTTTGATGATTTGCTTAATTGAAGATGAAATTTGGATGCCTAAGTACTTAATACCTGTTGGGCACCATTTCATTCCAAGACTAGAGCAATGGTGACTTGTACAGTGTAGTTAAGAGGTAATATTTCTGACTTGTACGTATTAAGTTTGTACCCTGACGGGAGGGAAAAACATGAGATGATACAATGTAAGTGTTGCATGCACGTATCAGAAGTTCTTAATAAAATTAACACGTTATCTGCATAGGCTGCTGTTTTGATCTTAATGTCTTTAAACTGTATGCCAACTATGTTATCTTCTTGTATGATTGATTCTAGGAATGGTTATAATACTAATATAAACAATAAAGGGGAAAAGGGACAGCCCTGACGGGTACTCTATGTAGAGGGAATGATGGGGACATTTGACGACTATTAACATATGTTGATGTTGTAGGATTAGAATATAACACTCTAACCATAGATATGAACGAATCAGGGATTTAATGCTAAGACAGAGGTTTAAAAATATAGTCCCATTCGAACCCTTTCAAATGCCTTTTCTGCATCTGGTGCTATTGCAATGTAGGGATTTGGGGAGTTTTGAATGATGCTAATGATATTGGTGAATAATCTAATATTTGCAGAGGACAGCCTTCCTTTGACATACCCCGCCTGGTCATTCTTAATGAAATTCGGAAGAAGGGGCTGAGTCTGTTGGCTAAAATGTTGGCAAATATTTTACAATCCGTGTTTATTGGGGAAATGGGTCTATAATTTTGGGCTAATTCAGGGTCTTTATAAGGTTTAAGGAAAACTATCCGTATAGCTTCTGAAAAGGAACCAAAGGCTTGTTTAGTAGCAATAAAATATTTAAATAATTAATTAAGCTTGGGAACTAATGTGTCTTTAAAGTGGGAAAAATAATCAATATAAACCCCATCTGGGCCTGGACCCTTGTCCTTTTTGAGATTCTTAATGGCATTATAAATTTCACTCAATGATATGGGTACATTCAAAGATTTTAAATTTGAAGTAGTGTAAGCATTACAATGGATATTGTTAAGGAAATCAGAGGCATGGGTATTCTCTGGCAACGTTTCCGAAGGATATAATTTTTGATAACATTTTGAGAACACTTGTATAATGTCTTTGTCTGACAGGACTCTGGGCCAAACTCGCTACCTGCAATGGCACCCGCGAATGGGCCATCACCACCCCATTACGAGTTGAATAGGCCGGTAATTGCCCATTCGCGGGTGCCGGTATGGCCGGGCTCCCGATCCCCATTCTGCCACGGTGCAATCACGTGATCTGCTCACGGGTACCTCTCTGCATGCCTGGTTTGACCAGGCATGCAGAGAGGCACCCGCAACTAGAACTCGTAATGTGGTGGTATGGTAACAATGGCACCGGCAGCACAACCGGTGCGATTGTTGCCTTACTGCCACATTCATAATGAGGCCCTCTGTTTCCATTTTGATCTTTGAAAACCGTGATTCTTGCTTTATCTTTTTTGAATTTGAGATAGGGTGCCAACGCTTTGCCTGATTTATTCAAAAACGGATACATCTTAGATTTATATTTTAAAAGATTGGTACACGAGTATTCAGTGGTGAGATTATTATATTGTATTCTGAGTTTGATGATTTTTGGATGAATTG
The DNA here is from genome assembly GCF_040938575.1 of Ambystoma mexicanum. NCBI lineage: Eukaryota > Metazoa > Chordata > Amphibia > Caudata > Ambystomatidae > Ambystoma > Ambystoma mexicanum. The sequence goes on along the minus strand of NC_090931.1, from coordinate 909,509,746 downwards.
GGGCAGAGTTAGTATGAATATATTGTGATTGTAAGATTTTAATTTGTTTGAGAATATCTTCAGTTTCTTTTTTAAGTCTTTTCTTTTTGGCAGCCATATAGGATATAATGTGTCCTCTCATTGTTGCTTTAAAGCACTCCCAATTATTATGAATCGAAGTATCAGTAGGAGAGTTTTTTGCAAAAAAGAAGGAATGTTGTTGATGAATACATTTCACAAAGTCTTTTCCTTAAAGAGGGCATAATTGAATCACCATCTGTTGAATTTATGTGTGTTTTGAGCAGTGGATAATTTGATCTGGACCAATGCATGATCAGATAAGACAATGGGTTCTATTTTTGCCTTTATTAGATCAATCGTCAGAGATTTAGATATGAAAATGTAATCAATCCTAGAGAGTCAGTTGTGAGGAGGGGAAACAATAAATCAGAGGGATGAATAATGTGCCAGGCATCGATGAGACCTAAATCTGACACAAAATTAGCAAATTTAAGGTGGGACTTGCTGATTCTAAATCGCACATTTGATTTTTTGTCAAGTATAGGGTCCATAGTTTCATTGAAATCTCCACACACAATTACATTATTGGGACAAGATTTGGATATACAGTTTCTTAAATTAATCCAGAAGTCTGGGTCAGCAATAGAGGGGCCATAAGCAATAGAGTATTCTGTGGAATCAATGAGAATTTTGACTGACCCATCTTCCAACATTTATTTATTTAAATTTATATAGTGCACATCGGCCCTGAGGCAACGTGGCACTGTTACAGAATACTTGCTTAGAACAGGCATACATGAAAGGAGCACCAGTGCAAAAAAGTATTGACAGCCGTAGGAAAGTTTAAATGTTCAGTTGGTTACATGGGAACAGCATAAGAGTCCTGAGAAGTGTTACATATTAGAGCAGAAAAACAAGAGTAGTTGAACAGTTTGGTTTTCAGCATTTTTTCGTTTCTTAGTGCAGTGGGTAGGGCGTTCCAGTTTTTGGGTGCCAAATGTTGAAAACTGGAGCCTCCAGCTTTGGATCTTTTGAAAGCGGGCAAATAGATCTGGTTAGTGAGATGGGATCTAGTGGGTCTGGATGGCGAGCTGAGGGTGATCCTTTCCGATAGGTACGGTGGGGCGTCAGACGAGAGGCATCTGTGTGTAATGGCCAAGGTTTTAAAGAGAATGTATTCTTTAACCGGCAGCCAGTGTGCGTCTTTCCTTGCCTGGGAAATGTGTTCCCTTTTGGGAATACTCAATGCTGCTCTAATGGTATTGGTCTGTGTAACTTGTAGTTTGTTGAGGTTTTTTGCAGATGTGCCCAGGAAGAGAGCATTACAGTATTCAAGCTTGGTGCCGACTGTGGTTTTGGCAACTGCTAGGCAGTTTTTGTGTGTTTCTTTAGTGCCTACTACGAGGATCTCTGTTTTATCCCCATTGAGACAGAGGCAGTTGGCTGCCATCCAGATTGAAATGGCTGTGTAGATATTGGTTAGTGCCGCAGAGTCTTGTCCTTGTGGGACTCCACAGTGTCCCCACAACAATGGTGGTTGGGGAGGCACACGCAGAGTCTGAGAAGATTGTCATGAGTCTACCAATGAGGAAGGATGCAATCCAAGCTATGGCTTGAATTGACAAGTGGGCATCATTTTTTAGTTGCATACAGAGGATATCATGGTTGAAGAGATCAAAGGCAGCAGACAGATCTTGTAGGAGGAGAAGTGCCGGTTTGCCTTTGTCCATAATGTCACCAAGTTGTATTTTTAGATCGAATAGGGCAGATTCTGTCCCATGCCTTGGGCGGAATCCAGATTGCCTTTTGCCTAGGATATGGTTTTCTTCCAGAAATTTCTGGATTTGCATATAAGCAACCATGTCCAAAATTTTCGAGCAAAAATGGGACGGTGGTGATGGGCCTGTAGTTGTTGGCTATTTCTGGGTCCAGTGAGGGTTCTTTCAAAAGTGGGTGCACCCAACCTTCTTTTAAGCTGTTAGGGACTGTATTGGAGTTGAAGGAGGCATTGATGAATGTCTTAAGAAAAGGTGCAAGTGTTTCTGCACAGTCTTTGACTAGTTAAGCAGGGCAAGTGTCTCCTTTACATTTAGATGGCCTGATTTTGTTGACAATGTCTACTACTTCGGACTCAGTAACTTCTCTGAAGTTGAAGGGTTTTATTCCGTCTTTGGTGACCTTGTTTTCGGTGTAGGAAGTTAACCTGATATGCTTAGTGAGATTTATGTGATGCTCCTGAATCTTCTTTTGCAAGAGCTCCATTTTATTTAGCAAGGCTGTTTGTATACTATTACACCATGCTTTATCCTTACCGATCTCCTGAGAGTTGCAGGCTGGAGTGGATAGTTCTTAGAAACATTATCTGTCTCTGTAGATAATATCTTGCATTGAAGGTGTTTGTTAATTAGAGTGATCACTCCGTTCTGCTTCCCATCTGCTGCACTTGAAAAAACGTGGCCTACCCATAATCTTTAAAGTTTGGCTGCCTCATCTTTTGACAGATGGGATTCTTGTATCCAAGCTATGGCTGGTTTCGTCCTTTTGAGATGTGAAATAATGCTTTGTCGTTTAACTGGGTTGTGTAATCCTTTGACATTCCATGTTACATTATTCAGATCCATGACATTACAATAAAAGGACTATATGCAAAGTACTCATTCTAGTTTTATACAGGTGATCTAAAACACTGAAGGGAGTGAAACAAGAGGAAAGGGGGAGGACAAACATGAAAAACATGGAATTTTGCTAAATACATAAAAACAAACTTGCAGATGAAACAGTAGTGGTGTTACGCTCACCTGATATCCCCGGGGGCATCTGGAAGGCTCTGAGATCTGGAACCCTGGATGCATAGTTGCCCAATGCTGAATAATGAATCTGCAATTACAGAAGGGAGGATTTGTGATAACTGTCTCTAAAGTGTGAATCTCCCACCTCCCTGTGACCGATTCCCTTCCCACTGGGTTCTTTTCTCACCTTAGTTATTTGTAGGGTGAGCTATCCGTCCTGCGTTTCTTGTGCAGGGGCGCTTCATGTTTGCTGGCGAGCTGCCCGAGTTGCTTCACTGGTGCAGTACGCCTTCCTTGGGTCCAGGCCTGCTGTGACCCCGAATCTGCTGGTAGGCAGGTAGGTTTGTTAATTGTAAGTCTTTGTTCTGTTTATGGTGGTAATTTGTTAATGTCTTTATCTCCTTCTTCTCAGGTGCAAGGGTCTTGATGCTGGCATGCCGGATGGAGAGGCACGTTTTCTAGGTAAGAGAAAATGCAAAGCGCAGAGCCTTTATTGTCTTTTAAAGCTAACCTGTGTTTTCTTCTTCTTCTCCTCACAGGCCGCTGTGGTGCTGCGAGTGGATGAGAGCACAATGAGAAACAGGCCTCCGGAATCCGTTAAGGTAAGTACAGCGCTGTGCGGTTGTTTAATATTGAAAGCGAACCTAAATATGTCTCTTTTCCTTTGCAGATGTTGCTGTGGTGCTCCGGATGGAAGCGTGGCATAGCGCAATGGAATTCAGGTAAGACTGATGGACTTCGATGTTTTGGAAGCGCGCGTTCTAATATTGTTTTTCCCTTTCTTGTTATTGCAGGTCGCAATGTTCGAACAGCAGCTGTTGTAGCGGTTCGCTGGAAGTCCTTAAGCTAGTACTCACAGATGAGTGATGTTTCTTCTTCTCTCGGTTTCCACAGATTGCAGCCCAGTTGAGATGCTGTGTGCTGGATGGTGTTTTCTCAGGTAAGACAGAATATTCTTGTTCTTGTTCTTGCAGGATTACAGGAAGATGCTGAAGACCAGGAGCTGGACACGGTGAGCGTCACGCTGCGGGTTGGAGAATAACACGAAGCGTGTTCTGCAGTCACGGTGTGGTTTATATAGCCCAGGTAAAGTAGTACCAGGGAAAGGGTATCAAGTAATAATATCCCCAACAAAAATATCGCCGTAAATATGGTTGTTTGGTTCGCCATAGGCGATATTTTTATTGGGGATATTATGTGGGAGCGGGGGTTGCGGGGGTGTCCCCTGCACATTAAAAAGTGATGTGGGGGTTGCGGGGGTGGGGGTCCCCCGCAGGGTCCATTGTGAATTTCACCGCAAAAATATGGTGATATCACATGGAACCAGGGAAAGTAGTTCCAGGCCTGCCACACCCAAAACACTACACCGCATGGCTTGGTTCTTAGAATTAGACTGTGTGGGTGCTTCCATGTTGGATTTAAAGGTCCATGTACATAAATGGGACCTAGTTTGAACAGCCCTTCCTTCCTACATATGGACTGGCTCCAGGAGCCCTTTTGCAGTGGTTTTAAGGCCCTCAGGGTTCTGGTGGGAGCTTGCTTGTGGCACAACTTGTGCCCCCTCACAGTTGTCATTACAGCACTCCCTCCCAAGGCCCCTCTCATGGTATCCTTCCTGTACGGTCCGTGTTTGGTGGGGTTATTCAGGTGAAACCTCTTAATCAGACGTGGTGCGTGAATATGTTCACTTGGTTGCCAAGTTCTGTTTTGAAGCCCGTACTCTTTCCAGACCACTAAATAGTATAGCTTAGATCTGGTACGTTTCGAATCCAGGATGTTTTTAACTTCAAATTCAGGCTCTCCATGAACTAGCACAGGTTTTGGTGGTGTTAAGACTCGGGTTCCTGGTTGTACAGGTTTTGTAAGTGACACATGGAAAACCGGATGAATTTGCATGCTTGGTGGTAAGGCTAACTTGACGGGCACCAGATTTATCACCGATTCAATGGTATAGGGTCCTAGATATCTTGGACGAAAGGTCCGGGTACCTTTTATGGGCACATGTTTTGATGCCAACCAGACTTCGTCTCCAACTTGGTAATCGGGAGCTTTCTTGCAATGCCGGTCCGAGATTTTGTTTTGTTTTTGTCTGTCTTTGGCTTGCAGTAAATGTTCATTTGCCCTTTTGAAGGCTTGGGTTATGCTTGTGTGTAGAGTCTTTACCGCTGGCATTTCCAAGGTCGTGGGGGAGTCTAGTTCAGAGGTACGTGGATGTCTTCCGTATATTGTGTAGAACAGGCTTTGTCCCGTGCTGGTGTGTATGGAGTTATTGTATGCGTATTCCGCTATCCATAACAAGTCTTTCTAATTCTCTTCCACTTGATGCAGCATGCAATGTAGATACTGTTCTAATGTCTGGTTTGTTCTTTCTGTTTGTCCATCCGTTTGGGGGTGATGGCTAGTGGATAATCGAACATCGATTTGTGCCATGGTACAACATTTCCTCCAGAAGTTGGATACAAATTGGCTTCCACGATCTGAGATTAGGACTGAGGGGAAACCATGCAGTTTTATATTCTGTTCAAGAAATGCTTTTGCCAGACGGGTAGCATTAGGAAGTCCTTTGAATGGAATGAAATGTGCCATTTTAGAGAACAGGTTTACAACCACCAGAATGGCATTAAAACCTTGACAGGGAGGTAAGCCTGTAATAAAAGCAAGAGAAAGAGTATGCCAGGGAGCCGGTGGAATATCTAGTGGTTGTAGGAGGCCAGCTGGTTTCTGTTTTTGTAATTTATTCTGTGCACATATCTCACAGGATAGAACAAATCGAGCAATGTCCTTACGCCAGGTTGGCCATCAATAATTCCGTTTAACCTTGGCTAGAGTCTTAGCTATTCCGGGATGGCCTTCGATCAGGGAATCGTGATAACCAGACATGACCAATTCTTGCAGATCTTTACTTGGTAGATATAGTCGTTCACTGAAGTAGGGTAATCCATCCAGAACCGTGTGATGTTCATTTTGGGAATTGCATTTCGGCAAGATCTCTGGGTTCATTAAGGTTCAAATCTTATCTTGAAGTTCACTCAGAGTCAATGTGGTGGTGAGTCCCAGTAGTTTATTACTTGGGATGATGGCAACAGGGTCCAGGGTACTGTTTGTTTTCTCTTCAACACCCATACAAGACAAGGCATCGGCCTTCCCATTCCAAACTCCCGGTCAGTATGTTATTACGTAATCGTATTCTGCGAAGAATAGAGCCCACCTCAACTGTCGTGACGATTGGGCTTTTGCTGACTTTAGGTATTGAAGGTGTCAGTGATCTGTGATTACTGTGATGGTATGTATGGCACCTAATAGATACTGCCGCCAGGCTTTGAAGGCTGATTTGATTGCCAACAATTCTTTGTAATTGCATAGTTAAGTTCTGGTGGTGAGAATTTACATGACCAAAAGGCCACGGAGTGTAATTGGCCTGTCTCTGGTCCTCTTTGAGAGAGAACTGCACCCATAGATACGCTGGAAGCATCAGTTAACACTACACAGGGGAGATCAGGGCGAGGATGTTGTAAAATTGGCGCAGAGGTGAATCTTTTCTTGAGTTCTTGAAAGGCCTGTTCCGCCTCTTCAGTCCATTGGAATCTTTTGTTGTTTTTTCTCAGTAACAATGTGATTGGGAGGCCTATCCATGAGAAATCTGGAATAAATTGGCGATAAAAATTTGCAAAGCCGAGCATGCTTTGGGTTCCTTTAAGTGAAGAAGGTGACGGCCAATTAAGCATGGCATCTACTTTGTGTAAATCCATCTTGACTCCCTTTGGCGAGAGAACAAAACCAAGGAACTCAACTTCGGTGACATGGAATGAGCATTTCTCGAGTTTAGCGTACAGTTTGTGCTGGTGAAGTTTTGCAAGGACTGAGTGAACATGTTCCACATGATCTCTTTCAGAGGGGGAATAAACCAGGATGTCGTCAATACAGACCAGGACACAGACATCGATTAATTCCCATAATACATCATTCATGAAGTATTGGAACGCTGCGGGAGCGTTGCACAGCCCGAAAGGCATTACTTGATATTCGTACAGGCCTTACTTGGTGCGAAACGCGGTTTTCCATTCATCCCCTTTGTTAACACGTACAAGGTGGTATGCTCCTCTGAGGTCTAGTTTGGTGTAGATTCGGGCATCCTTTACTTGGTCCAACAGTTCCAGGATAAGGGGCAAAGGGTAGCTTTTTTTTTACTGTGATTTGATTAAGTGCACAGTAATCGATGCAAGTCCTCAAATTTCCTTCCTTCTTGGGTACGAAGAATAAGGGAGAGGCTGCCAGTGACTTTGACGGGCGGATAAACCCATTAGTCAGGTATTGATCCAGATAGGACTTTAAGTGGAGATTTTCAGGTTTCCGTAAGTGCAGGCAGATGGGGAGCAGGTGCAAGTGGATTTAGGTCACCTGGCCTAAGCCCCACCCACCTGGTGCCTTCCTACCTGCCGCTATTTAAGACGAGAGTTAATAGTCACAAAAGATCGTACTGATGAACTAAGCAAACAGCTACTACAAACAAAGGCGGGGCAGGCTCAAGTGCCCGGATTCACCCAATCCGTCGCTACACCATCATCAGTCAATCCAGTACAGATAACGTTGCCGGGAGCAGTACCCCTGGCACCACCAGAACGGTTTAATGGAGACCCCAGAAGGTACGCAACATTCATGAACCAGTGCCGCCTCCATTTTCTTTGGAAGCCTGGGGCTTTCCCAAACGACCAGGCGAGGGTGGCCTTTGTGTTATAATATTTGAGTGGAAGTGCAACAGACTGGTCAGTACCTTTAGTGAGCCGGGATGACCCATTACTGCAGAACTTCAGGGATTTTCAACAGGAGATGGAAAAGTTATTTGCTCGACACTTGCATGGACAAGCTCTTGATAACAAACTCCTGTCCCTCCGCCAAGGGAATCAAGATTTGCTGACTTATATTTCTACCTTTAATAGACTGGTTGTAGAAGCGGGGTGGCCAGAAGATAAAAGAACCACATTGTTTCATCGGGGCCTACGAGGAGACCTGAAGGATGTCCTTGCTCAAGTGGTAGACCCACCTAAAGACTGAGCAGAGTTTATCAACCTGGTAGTTCAGTTGGACCACAGATTATAGGATCAAAGAACAGACATAAGTAGACTCTAAAATCGTGCCATGTACGTACGTTCAAAAGATAATGTTCAACGTCCATCAGAAAATACCTCAGAACCCATGCAGATTGGAGGAGTACGACCCCCTTTAACCAAGGGTGAAAGAGACAAGAAGAGACAGCTACAATTATGCCAATACTGCGGTAAATCGGGTCACTACCTCAAAGAATGCCCAGTGAAACCTCCAAGGAAGGGGGTAGGCGCTACAGAGAATAAGATGATGGAAAGGAATCGGAAAACTACCAGGCCCGGCAAGCGTAGGGGTCCACTTGTTGAGCGAGAAGGATGAGTCACAGACCTCACTTTTCGCCCTACCAGTAACCTTGATCAATCACCAACGACTGTCACGGATGCATGCCATAGAGGCATGTATAGACAGCGGAGCAGTTGGTAATTACATAGATCGAGATCTGGCAACAGAAATGGGACTTCTCTTATGGACAAAACCAACAACTAAAAAGTAAACTACTGTTGACGGTACAGAAATTGGTTCGGGACCAGTAACCCAATGCACAACAGAATTAACCCTTTTGTGTCAGGATGGACATCAAGAAGCAATCACGTTTGACCTCATCAAAGCTCCTCAGTTCCGGTTGATTTTAGGGATGCCATGGTTAGTAACTCACAATCCCCACTTAGACTGGCGTGCAAAGAGACTGACCTTTTCCGACGAATGTGCCCACGCTTGCTACCCGAAATCTATACCACAGCCAAACCTGAAATCTGTCCAAGGAATATCATCGGGGATCGCGGAACCAATGGACACCTTACCAAAATAATATCAGGATTATCAAGATGTTTTTCAGAAGGAACAGGCTAACACATTACCGCCACATAGGCCCTATGACTGTCAGATCGACCTGATACCTGGCGCACAGGTTCCTTGTGGTCGAATGTATGATATGATATGATATGATATGATTGTTTATTTATATAGCGCCTATACACAATGTGTTTCAAAGCGCTTCAAGGCAAGGGAGGGAACAAGGGAAAATACAACCACATTCTTACAGGCCATGAACAGCAAGGATGTGAAATTAACTATCATACTCAGCCTGACGACATTTCAGATAGTGCAAGAGCTAAGACATAGATAAGGAAGGGTGGGGGAGAGTGGGAAGGAAATGGAAACAGACAGGCGACTACCGTTCTAGGCCTGATGACATTTCTGGTAGAGCCGGAGAAAAACAAAAGGTGAGAGAGAGGGGTGCAGAAAGGTAGGGGAGCAACAAAACATGCGACTATCATACTAGGCCTGACGACATTTCAGATAGTGCTGGAGGGGTGGTGGGGAGGAATAAAACAGTAATAGGAGGGTGGAGGAAACAGACGAGGGTGCTATCATATTAGGTCCAGGGACAATTCTGATAGAGTAAGTGCATAGAAGAAAGTAAGGGGAGGAGATAGGAAAAGGGAGAAGGGAAAGGAGGAGAAAACAGAGAGTAAGCAGTCAAAAAGAGTGGAGAAGCAAGAGTGGAGAGCGAATACAATTGCAGAAGTCAGTAGTAACACATTATGTTGCAAGCCAGGATACAAGATGAAGATGGGAATAGCATGATTCAGGGCCACCATGAGTACAAGATGCAAAGGAAGTCCAGCATGAGAGTTGAGAAAAAGTGACACACCGTGAATGAATGAAGTCCATAAAAGTCAAATCCAGCATTGGCCACAAGACGGTGATGGTGAAGGAAGGCACCAGGTGGGTGGGGCTTGCTAAGTGGTGAAAAAGAGCAGTAGGCAGGAAAGCACCAGGTGGGTGGGGCTTAGGCCAGGTGACCTAGATCCACTTGCACCTGCTCCCCATCTGCAAAGGAAAAGAAGCTGGAGGGCTCCTTAAGTAGGGAAACACAGCGGCAAGCAGGAAGGCACCAGGTGGGCGTTGCTTGCTAAGTGGTGAAAAATAGCAGCAAGCAAGAAGGCACCAGTTGGGCGGGGCTTGCTAAATGGTGAAAAAGAGCGGCAGGCAGGAAGGCACCAGGTGGGCGGGGCTTAGGCCAGGTGACCTAGATCCACTTGCACCTGCTCCCCATCTGCAAAGGAAAAGAGGCTGGAGGGCTCCTTAGGTAGGGAAACAAAGCGGCAAGCAGGAAGGCACGAGGTGGGCAGGGCTTGCTAAGTGGTGGAAAAGAGCGGCAAGCAGGAAGGCACCATGTGGGCAGTGGTGCTAAGTGGTGAAAAAGAGCGGCAGGCAGGAAGGCACCAGGTGGGCGGGGCTTAGGCCAGGTAACCTAGATCCACTTGCACCTGCTCCCCATCTGCAAAGGAAAAGGGGTTGGAGGGCTCCTTAGGTAGGGAAACAGAGCGGCAAGACTCTCGTCTTAAGGCATTGGTTTCCTGCCAGGCTGCGTGTACCTCAGCACGTAATTATCCCAAAAGCTGCGCTAACTTATCAGTTTCAGATGTCTCCATGATGCGCAGGTGGATAAGGTTTAAAAGCTTTGTGTTCTGTTACACTCACCTGATATCCCCGGTGGCGTCTGGAAGGCTCTGAGATCTGGAACCCTGGATGCATAGTTGCCCAATGCTGAATAATGAATCTGCAATTACAGAAGGGAGGATTTGTGATAACTGTCTCTAAAGTGTGAATCTCCCACCTCCCTGTGACCAATTCCCTTCCCACTGGGTTCTTTTCTCACCTTAGTTATTTGTAGGGTGAACTATCCGTCCTGCGTTTCTTGTGCAGGGGCGCTTGACGTTTGTTGGCGAGCTGCCCGAGTTGCTTCACTGGTGCAGTACGCCTTCCTTGGGCCCAGGCCTGCTGTGACCCCGAATCTGCTGGTAGGCAGGTAGGTATGTTAATTGTAAGTCTTTGTTCTGTTCTGTTTATGGTGGGAATTCGTTAATGTCTTTATCTCCTTCTTTTCAGGTGCAAGGGTCTTGATACTGGCGTGCAGGATGGAGAGGCATGTTTTCTCGGTAAGAGAAAGCGCGAAGCGCAGCACCTTTATTGTCTTTTAAAGCTAACCTGTGTTTTCTTCTTCTCCTCACAGGCTGCTGTGGTGCTGCAAGTGGATAAGAGCGCGATGAAAAACAGGCCCCCAGAATCCGTTAAGGTAAGTACAGTGCTGTGTGGTTGTTTAGTATTGAAAGTGAACCTGAATATGTCTCTTTTCCTTTGCAGATGTTGTTGTGGTGCTCCGGATGGAAGCGTCGCGTAGCGCGATGGATTTCAGGTAAGACTGATGGAAGTCAATGTTTTGACCGCACTTTCCCAGCAACATCCTCGACATCACTTACTCTTTTTTCAACTTCTGATATTCTGGATTCAAATGTGGACCACCTGTCATTCAGCATTTGTAGTTTGGCCGTTGTGACTTCCATAAAGGGTTTAAGTGACTTGATTTCCATTAGGTTGGCATTCATAACTGGATCTTGTGAATCCTCCTTAGGTGTGGGAGAGTCCCTCTTCTGTAGTTTGGGGCATTACTGGTAGATGTGGATATTGTTTCTTTGGATTGCCCCTTTTTAATAGACATATTAAGGCAGGATAGATGTTCTTGGGCGAGTAGAATGCTTGCACAGCAATGGAAAGAGTTCCCTTTATAATAAGACACAGGATTCAGCAGCTATACACGCTTTATACTTGAAAAACTTGGTTTGAGTAAACACAATGAGACAGTCTTTGATTTCTATGTTGATAGTAGAGGTTAGATCTTATAACCTAATATCACTTGAACTCTTAGGCCAGGCTAGGCAGCAAATGGGCAGAGCAAGCTTTACTTTTACAGTTTAGTTATAATGACTCCAGGTTATGTGTATTATATTTGTAGAGAAAAGCCTTCCAAGAAATGAATTTATTCCATTGCAAACCTGCATTTGTTAATGGCATTAACTGATACTATGTGGACCATTGCTTTATAGATTAAGAGTGATGTCTGTCTCATGTGTTCATCAACTACCTCACAAACAATATCAATGAGGTATCTAAGCTCCTTGTTAGCTTTCTTGAAGTCCTTATTCACCAATACATTACAATTGTAGACTGATTAATCAACCATTGGCATGATTGAAATATTATCCACAGCCCTTAATGTCCTTTAAGAGCCAACACTGTATAAAGGAGTTATTAAATAACTCTATATTTCAATGAGGAAGTCATTTTATATGTTAATCCTGCTTCGTTATGTGAGAAAACAGTGTTTTTTTGGAGGTTTACCTGTGTCGTGAAGAAAGCATGCTTCCCAACGACTGCGGGACTTTTAAGCCGTGAACACCGATCAGCTCACACAATGTGCGGCTTCAAGCTGCAGCGCGACTCCCCTGCTTCGTAGGCGGTGCCTCCTCACGACGCCACTCCTCCAAACTTTTTCCTACACGGTCGGTGAGCCCCGGATACACAGGGGCAGCATGAGACAGTGCCACAATTAAGTTATACACTAAATTGATGTATATATGAGCGCAGTAATGTTTATATGTAACAGCCGGGTCAGGAGCTCAGAAATTAAGTGGCCATCCGCAACGGCGCTAAGCCTACCCCTTTGGTTCTAACAGACAGCACTGTGAATTTGAATTTTGAATTTTGAAGAATTTATAACGCTCACACAACAAACTTAATCGAATCCTGGCATAGATGTTACCATACGATAGCAGAAGAATCGCACTAGTGAGTAGAGATGTCACTAAAATTCACAAACATTCAAAGGGAACTATATCGACCATTCTATTTAAACAGGTAGGTCTTTAGGCTCGCTCTAAAACTCGATAACGAATTTGCCTTTCTCAAATTCAATGGAAGGCTGTTCAACAGTCCTGGTCGAGCCACTGAAAAGCTGCAATCTCCTCTTGAGAGAAAGTTAGTCCTGGGAATACTAAGAAGGAGATGATCTCCCCGGGTCGGTTGATAGCACTTCAATTTATTTATCAAATAGATTGGTGCTAACCCATTCATACATTTATAGACCAAGCACCCTATTTTGAATTTTATACGGTCTTCCACCGCTAGCCAATATAACGACCGATGCAGACCAGAAGTAGGGGTATTTTTGGCAACATCATAGACCTGCCTTAGCCCTGCATTTTGGGCTTTTTGAGGGTGATGAATCTGTTTGACCGGGTCTCTGGCCAAAGGTCCATTACAAAAGTCTAAATTAGAGTTGACCAGAGTGCCCAAAACCACAGCACGGTCTGAGACAGGTACATATGGTAATGCTTGGCGTGGAAGCGAATGTTATAGAAAACGATTGTACTTTGGCCGAGATCTGACCGTTACAGCCCAGATCACTCTGCCAAATACAACCAAGATTCTTTACTTTGGTAGAGTACTTAAGGCTGGCCCCCAAAAACTGAGGAGGTGGAGGGCAAATGTTTCCCTCCAGCAGATGTTTTGGGCCAAATAGTATCAACTCTGTTTTTTTGGATTACGTTGTAACCAGTTTTTTTCCATCCAAGTCCCTATTTCTTCCAAACATCTGCCAACCAAACCAATGGCATCCCCCCCATCATCAAGTCTAATGTACATCTGGGTATTGTCAGCATAGGAATGGAATCTTAGATGATATTTCTCCAAGATATCTATAAGGGCACGGAGATGGATATTAAAGAGCAGTGGAGAGAGTGCTGATCCCTGGCGCACACCACAGCACTGCCAAAGAATTTCTGATAAGAAACCGCCATCTTCAACACACTGTTTGCATCCAGTAAGGAATTACATAAACCTCTCTAAAGCATAGGAGTCTACATTCACAAGATTCTTCATACGGTCCAATAAAATACCATGGGCCACCGTAAACAAAAGCGGCGGATATGTCGAAGATTACAAGCAGGGAGAGTTTGCCTACATCCCCAGCCTGTAGCATCTTGTTCCTTACCGCCAACAGTGCCATCTCAGTCCCATGCATGGCGCGAAAACCAGACTGCAGAGGATGGAGGAAACCCCGATCCTCAACAACGTTCTGTAGTATAGGTGTGTATAGGCTTTTGCTTGCTGATTTTGTATTTATACTTCAAGCTTATCCTGCTCTTGTCAGAAGAGACACTGATATCCAGACCTTTTTACAGGATCCTAAGAATGGCCCTGTGATTAGAAGGTTCCTCATTGCTATTATTGGAGAGATGTTGCTATTATGAGTATGAAAAATTTTGACAAATTGCATTAAAAGAAAATGAGAAATGTGAAAGCTGGCACAATTGTAGAGGAGAAACAACAAAGACCAAAATGTCACAAAAGGTGGTTGCTTATGTTTTGGTGTATAATGCATGCCTGCACGATCTCACTCTGTGGGCCTCATTACACGGTAGGCGGTGAGCCATGGCGCTATTAGCGCCATGGCTCATGCCGGTAAAATACCGGCACCGCCTTGGCGGAAAGGGGATTTATCGCCCCATTCCAAGGTTGGAGGGGCGGTAAATCCCCTTTCCGCCATTGCCCTTCCCCATTCCCATTTCTGCCCCATAGGGCTCTATGGGAATGGGGAAGGCGCTAACTACGGCACCGCAATTTTGTAAATTATGTTGGGATCTTTTAATCCCTTGGGAGTGCATATAGGGGTGACCTGTTGGCAATCAACAGGTCTTGTTTTCATTTTCCTTTCCAGTCTCGGGTGGTCTTGAGACTCTTTGCTCTTTGGCACCTGAAATATCCATACACGTTTGATCAACCTAAATAATTTTTATGGAGACTACCAAATTACTTAATCTTTGAACCTCTCTCCAGTCTAGTTGTGCCCCCCATTCCCCTTTCTTTTATAGGTAGAAAATGAATCAGGCCCAATGATGGTGATTACACTGGCAAATGCAACATTGTGCTTCCGTAGAGAAGGATGAATTTGTGTGGGAGATAAGATAGGCTGCAAGACTACAGATGACGTGACCAGAATGGGAGCAGGGACAGCAGTCCTGATGGATTGATAGTGGACTTGTGGGCCTAGAGCCTACATGAAGATGCCCAAGGATTGGGGAGGAACATGTTCCTTGGTACTCATCCATGTTCCAGTTATAGTGATTCCTTAGAGTGACCTAAACAATGGAGAATTCCCAAAGGTGGCTGCCCATTTGAAAAGGAGAAGAAGAATGCTTGGGTTCCTCAATTGAACCAGAAGAGAGAACTACTTCTCAGCTAAGTCGATAGAAGGCTTTGAAGCCATTCCCTATGAGAACAGGCTGTTTAGCCAGACTGCTTCGATATTAATAACTGTCTTCATGCTTGGGATCCAGACAATGGCCAATGCCAAATGGCTGCAAATTACCAGATGGGAGCTCCTACAGACAATTAACACCACCATAAAGGGATTTAATGCTATCAAAGAAGAGCTGAGGGCCATACGACTGATGACCCTGAAGAATAGATATGTCCATGACATGATCACAGCGATGGAAGGAGGAGTTTGCACCAAAATCGGGCCATCATGTTGCATGTTCATACCTTCTCACGATGACGAGAATGGGACCTTGACAGAGTCCATAACGTTATTGGCGAACCTGCATACCAAGATGGAAGATGAGACAGAGGACATTACAGATGACAGCTAGTTTGCGTCTATATTCTCATGGATTCCGCAGTGGATGGCAAACATCTTCAAGTTTCTTAGAGCACCATTTCTCATGGTGATGTTCGGTTTTGTATAAACAAGATATTTATCACCCAGTGCAAGAAAACAGCGTAGAAAGCAGTAGGAATGAAGATCATGATCAATGTTGAATCAGGGTTTAGACCCAAGGAATTGACTGATGAAGATGTCGGAAAATACATAAAGGCCAGCATCGTAGCACCTGAAGGAACAACGTTCCTATATCCAAAGAATCATAAGAAGTATGTGGGATGATGGGTATATTGTAATCCGAATGGACCGTGTAGCTACATGACCTGGAGTGTGGATGAACATGTTAAGTCAGCCGGCACCCTGAAGGGGGTTATGAAGATCTGGACTCCAAAGAAGCATTTCTTAAAGAGAAAATATCAAGATGTAGAAACTGGTAAAGAAGTGGTCGATGGATCGACCAGAGAGGGGAGTGTAGAGGAGCAGCTGAATGCCTCTGAAGGAAGTCCCGGCCCCATTACTTCCAGTATGTTGGGAGCCTGAGATCTTGCCATGCCTGACACCAGCAGTTGTGACCATACCACAGAGAATATTCGAAAAAAGATATCCTCTGAGAAAGCCCTATCAAATGTATTCCCGAAGAGATGATAACCTGAGGGAGGAACTCCCCAAAGGAATATGAGAAAGAGCGAAAGAGGAGCTAGTGACGTCTTGAGAGATGAGCATGACGCACTAAGAAGACTGGCTGAAGAAGAATGCATGGGCCATGTAGAAACTGATGACGAAGTCGAGAATTTAGTAAACTTTAATATGCGAAAAGAAATTTGCATGTGTGTGACGCACTGCAGAAAAATGCAAGCTGTTTAATAATTGTCCAGATGCAGCAACACAAGAAGACTAAGGGCCTCATCACGAGTTGGGCGGTAACGCCAGTGGTATTACCGCTGGCGGCATCAGCCCTACCACCAAACCCCCCGGCGCTATTAGCGCCGGATCACGGGTTTGGCGGTAATGGAATTCACCATTCCCCACTGAGCCCATTTGGGAATGACCCATTCCCCATTGGGCTCAATGGGGAATTTTCGTGCTCTTACCGCCGGCGGAATCCGCCGGCGGTAAGAGCACGAATTTTCGGCAGATTTCCCCCCAGCTCAGAGCTGGGGAGAAATCCGCCGAAGCCCTGATTTGGCGGACCCTTAAATCCGGCAGTAATAGCGCGACTGCTGGATTTAAGGGTTACCGCCAAACTCGTGATGAGGCCCTAAGTGATCTTAGAAGCTGGCTATACGTAGCGAATAGACTGCAGGCAGAGCCGCTATTATATAGAAGCTGGACATCAGTGTCATGAATTTATTAAGCTCAGAGCCATGGAGAGGAAAGGCTGAGAACTGAGTCGCAGCAAAGAATTAGCTGAGATCGCGGATGTAAGTGGCGAGGCTGTCTGGCCTGGTACCAAGATTAAAGTAAGCCAGGGCCAATTATCTTGTCTCAAAGGCAGAAAACGTGAGAAGCTGAATCACTCCTTGTTAAGGTGCAAAGAAAGAACACCACGCATGCCAAGTTTTATTCAATTAACACATTTAAATGCTGCAATATGGTCCAAATTATAGTCTCCTTTCACGTGAGCCAAGGATGAACATTTAGTTGGGCAGGGAATTTCAGAACTACGATAGTGCATACCCGCACCCCCTTAAATTTCCAGAGACAAGACTACACGGCAAGGCCAAGTTCAAAGACAATATCATGGCAGAAGGCATTGGTGATGAGAGACATTGGGCTAATTTTGTTGGGAAGTAAAGTCATGTCCACCTCCTGGCACTTGCATATGAGCTTACGTGCTGCTAAATGAACCGAATGTTCCAGACATGGCACGAGCGTGCCAACCCATTGTAGAGGGCCGTATAATGAAGGGCCTTATAGTTTGAAAGCCAATGATCTGCCGTCTACCTAATAGTGTTGAGGATGACTTGCAGTAGAGGTGGGCATAAGTTGTCCACCTAAGAGTGGACACCCAATTACAACCTCACCCCTTATAGAAAGTATACTTAGATGTTCCCCTTGAGTGTATCACAATCCCTAATTCCAATGCATGCTATATGCATTTCAATGCATGTTTCATTCACTTTAATGTGTGTCATATTCACTTCAATGGGTGTCATATTCATTGCAATGCATGTTTAATTCACTTACTTCAATGTGTGTCATATTCATTTCAATTGGTCTCATATTAATTCCAACACATGTTATATTAATTTCAATGCATGTTACATTCACTTCAATGTGTGTCATATTCATTTCAATTGGTGTTATATTCATTCCAATGCATGTTACATTCACGTCAATGTGTGTCATATTCATTTCAATGGGTGTCATATTCATCCCAATGCATGTCGAATTCACTTCAACGTGGGTCAGATTATTTTCAATGTTTGTCCTATTCATTTCAATGTATGTCTTATTCATTCCAATGTATGTTATATTCACTTCAATGTGTGTCATATTCATTTCAATGGGTGTCATATTCATTCCATTGCATGTCAAATTCATTCTATTGCATGTCATATTGATTTCAATGGGTGTCATATTAATTAAAATTCATATCCTATTCATTTTAATGCATGTCTTATTATTGCCAATGCATGTTATAATTACTCCAATGTATGTCATATTAATTTCAATGTGTGTCATATTCATTTTAATGGGTGTCCTATTCATTTCAATGTATGTCTTATTCGTTGAATTTCAATGAATGTCATACTCATTTCAATACATGTCATACTCATTTGAATACAATACATGTTATAGACAATCTGGAAACATAAGATCATAACATTTCACCAGATCTTTTGAAACAAAATCCAAATAAAGCAAAACAAAAACTCTGGAGATATGATTGGATTACCACCAGAAATCAGTGGCTGAAATATAGAAACTGTCAACAAGCACCATTATGTCAGAAAAGCCTCCACACTCCAGATTCAAATCTGACAAAATTTCCGTGTGCCAAAAATATAAATCTGTTTCTCAGATTAAGGGGGTCATTCTGCGGTTGGAGGTAACGGTCCTTACCGGCATGGCGCAAATAGCGTGTCCGTGTAGTCAATAGCACGCCAATAGAGGGCTATTACGACTTCGAGGGCACTAGCTTTGCGCCACGCCGGTAAGGGCATTACCGCCATGCCGTTAAAGGCACGGAAAATGCCCTTAGCGGCATCATGCATAGCGCAGATTGCACTACCGGCATGAACCAATGCGGCATTAGCAGTGACCACTAATAGCGGTCACCGCTAATAGCGGTCACCGTAAATAAGCGGAACCGGAAGTAGCGTCATCGCACAGGAACGGAAAGACCATCTTTAAAAACACAATCCATTGCCATCCTCAGCACACAGGACCTGTGGAACTCTGCTGTTTGTTGGAAAATCTTCATCTAACACACCACAATGCCCAAGGCCATCAAGAAGGGCCCTGCCCGCCAGCGCAAGGAGCGCTTCCACGAAGACGAGTTGGAGATGCTGGCTGGGACCCTGCAGGAACATGCTGAGATCGTGCTCGCACACAGCATGAAGAGGGAGGCCATCATTCGAAAAAAAGAGATCTGGGCACTTTTGGAGCAGAAAGTGAGTCAGTCTGTAACACCCCACGCACCATAAAAGACTGCAGGAAGCATTGGGATGACTTGCGGCTGCGAGTAGGGAACATACTATCTGCAAACAGGAGCCAGGCAATGGGAACAGGCGGAGGAGCCAGCTCCCCCATCAAGCTGTCCCGAAGGGAAGACATTTGCACCAGCATGATTGGCATTGAGTGGATAAAAGGTGTTGGAGACATGGAGTGTGGTGCCACAACATCGGCGGATGGAGGTGAGTGTCCTCCAAAGTGATTGAGAGGGGAGGGGAAAGATCCAGAGGCAAAGGAAAGGTTACAGAAATCGGCAAGGGCAGGAGCTAGGGTATCGGTGTGGTCCTGAGTCATTCCAGAAGCAGAAGCACTGTAATGCAGAGTCTGATGAAAGTCAACTAATATGTCTGTCCAAAGAGGCAAGCCATGGCCCAACACACACATACTCCCAGCAAAGGATGTCGGACGCATCACAGACACATGTAGATGCCTGCAGCAAGGCAATGCCGTACCTGACACATACCACACAAAATGTAAATGCCATAAGTCACACTGCATGCATGCCCCAACAAATATGCATGTCACATACCATAGGTCTTGGCCAACATGAGTGACCCCGACATATGCCTGCATAGCCCACCCATGTATCAAACAACGTGATCATCCAAACTCTAATGCCTATTAACCTCGATTGTGTGGATGATCAATTGTACAAATGTATGTATGATGTCTATCAAAACATCACTCATGCCGTCCCTCTCTTCGACCCCCACAGGCTCAGACCATGACAGCGATGCCCAGGACTCAACCCCACTGAGAACCACACCCCGGAAGAGGGCCCGGGATGAGGCCAACCGGCCTTCCACCTCGAAGGGCCAACCCAAGGACCGCTGTGCACCACCTGTAAAAACACCTCATGTTGCCAAGGCACCGGTGCTGCCGAGGACCATTGAGGCGGGAGCGCCAACACCTATTGCACAGCCACAGGAAACAGCCGAGGCTCTACACTCGGCAGAGTCCAGTTTGGCTGGGGAGGTGGCAGCCACAGCACCAGTTCGTGGAGAACAACGCCCAGGCAAGGCAGGAGGGGTGGGAGAACATTGCCTCTCTAGGCAAGACCATCACAGACATCACCGCCTCCATGGGCAAAATATTTGCGGAGAACACTAGCCACCTGTGCGAGGAGGTATCCGCCCTGCGGCAGGTACTCAGCCGCATAGCCGATGCCATGGAGTCAGGACGTCTGGCATCCCAATTTGAGCAGGCGGCCACACCATCCTCGTCAAGCTCTACCCAGACAAGCGCACTCCGCAGGTCGTCGCGCACCCTGCACCGGCCAGACATGCCACCACCAGTTCCAGGGATTGCTAATTAATAGTCTGGGCAGCCTGTTGAAGGCATTAGAGACTTGATGGGACATGTGTGGGGAGTTGTGGGGGAGGTGGAGGGGGTGAGGGTGTGTGGGGGGAGTTGTGTGGGGAGGGGGAGGGAGGTGATGGTGTGTGGGGGAGTTGTGGGGGGAGTGGGAGGAGGTGAGGGTGTGTGGGGGAGTTGTGGGGGGAGGGGGGTGAGGGTGTGTGGGGGAGTTGTGGGGTGAGGCGGAGGGGGGTGAGGGTGGTGGAGGGTTATTGCAATCGTTTACATTGTTAAATTCAATACACCCGTTGTGTCAAAAGCAAGACCTGAGTGGACATTCATCATTGCGCATGTGTCATTAATTCATATACAGTGCATAGTGTGCATGTACCCCCACACCCAGTGCCCTCTGTCAAATTATCATGTCACCCTCTGCAGCCATGTGTGTCAGTAATATTGTGCAATCACTGACTGACGCACAGCACGTCCCTCCTGTGCATCGGCACCGCAATGATGTGCAGCCACTTCTTCTTCATCCCCTTCATCCCCTTCATCATCACCAGGTGGTTGCAGTTCAATGTCAGGGGGCAGGGACACGTTGTGTCGGATACACAAATGCCGCCAGATTATCGTTGGCCACATGCACATGTCCCTGGATGTATGCAAGCCATTTTTAGGCCCACAATGTGTCCTGTGCCAAGGAATAATGGTGTGGGTTGCATCTTCAAGATGATACACGGTGTGCTCTGCCGTGTTGTTGCTCATGCATTTTGTACGCATACAGCTGTGTCTGTGTCCATTTAGTGGTGTGTAGTATTCTGTAGGATTTTCTGATGGGGAGCGTTGGCAGTAGGCTCTGCAATGTTAGGCATTCTGCGCTGATTGTTCCCATGGTGACATGCAGCATTCCTGTGGTTGATCCAGGATATCAGGAACAACAACGTGTGATGATCTTGCTTGCGTCGCCTCCCATCTGCACCTTGTTGGAGTGGTATTGCTTGCGATTGCGGTAAACCACCTCCATGGCACGGAGGCCACCTTTTGTTTCAAGAATCTCCTGGGGAGTCTGTGGTAGGGATATGTATTCCGTTGTGTGCTTGAGGAGGGCATCTAGCACTTGCTTCAGGATGCAAGTGAATAAGGGTGGTGATATGCTATGCATGTGCCCCACTGTGTGCTGGTAGGTGGCTGTGGAAAGGAAGTGGAGCACCAACACTATCTTCAGTAGAGGGGGGATGGCGGTGCGTATTTCAATGAGGCTGACAATTGTGTATCATGTCCACGATGGTGTTGATGGTGTCCCGGTCCAGACGATACAGGGTGTGGTTGTGCTCCGGGGTTGGGTTGGAAGGACTGGCTCTGATGTTTGGGATTGTGGGCTGCATGCATGGTTACGCTGGCTGCACTGGTGGGGCATGCTGGGCCTCTCTCACCCTCCTTCTCCTGCTGCGTCTCCTCTGTGGTGCCTGCTGTTGGTGTTGTTGCTGGTGTTGCAAATCAAGCATGTCCTCCAGCTGAAGTATTGATGCTACTATTGGATTGATCTTGGTGTGGAAAGGGGTACGGTGTGTCGGTGTGCTCCTTTTGTTTCGGGCCAGACTCCATTGCCTCTACCTGTGCTGATGGTGTGCACCTGTGGCAGTTGGGAACACTGCACATGGCATTTAACGGTTGGTCAGCAATGCAAGCATTTACGGCATGCCGGAATCCACTTTTCGCGCCTTCATGATGCCGGTATTTGCATGTCCGCTTGACTTGTGATGTCCTCCAGTTTACGGCATGCCGCTATTGCCGGTATGACGGGCCGCGTGCCCGCGCCCATGCCGCTATTAGAGGCACCGTTATTTAGGGCGCCGCTAATCGCGGTTTGGCTCGTCAGAATAGCCCAGAGCGGTAAGCAATGCCGGTCATCCTTTACCAGCATCGTTTATCCCTTACCTCCAACCTCAGAATGACCCCCTAAGACTCAATCTGTGAAAAACTAAAGATCTCTTAGCGAATTGTAGAATGATATCAAATGAAGAGAATATTTGTAGATTGTGTATGGGCAATGAACAGAAAGAAAGCCTAAAGCATTTGTTAACTGCATGTCCTGCATTATTAGCCAAACAGATTTTTTTTTTCTATGATTGCTTGGAAGACTATATCATTGTGACGCAAGACTGCCTATGGTATAAACTATTTAACTCCCAGCGAACTTCCATGAGAATTCCGATCATACATTTATTAATTTCTTTGAACTTGGGATAATTTTAGCAACCTGCCTTTTATAAATCTATTTTATAAGTATGTTTATAAGTATGCTATTGAATAAAGGACATCTTTTTTCATCACCTCTGTCGAAATTTTAATTGGAAACATTGTTGTCAACCATACTATATTAACAATATGAAGTGTAACTACAATTTATGTTTTATTTGTGATATTTAATTTGCTGAAATGGTTTTGTATGAAATATTGTAAGGTTGATTCTTAATAAACAAAGCAAGTACAGAAATGTGAGTGCACTAATGTAAATACATAACATTAAATGGAGCGATGGAAAGATATAGGAACCGTAGTGTAGAGCCTTTTTAGCAAAACATTTTGTGAATTTCTGATTATTTCTTTCTAGCATTCACCCAAACACACTGTCAAGCAATTTACATTGACGCAAACATTTTCTACGGTGCATTAATCTGGGTCCCTCCTTGGGGGCAGGAGGTGGGGCGAAGAGACCAGGTCTATGCTGGAGAAGCATCCCTGAATAAAGTCTGGGTGGGGAGTCTCAATTGTTGGTATGATATGATATGATATGATATTTTACCTATATCGCGCTCATACACGAGCAAAGGCAGGGGAAGAAGGGAGAATAAAAACAACGATCTTACTAGGCCCAGTGATATTAAGAACGCGCAGGTGCATGGAAAAGGGAAAAAGGAGGAAAGTGCGAGGAAGCGGGAGAAGTGGCAATTGCAGCACAAAGGAAAGAACAGAATAAATAATAAGTGCAATACATAGATAAATGCAATAAATAAATAAACACAGGCAGAGGCAAGTGCGTGATTTGTCAGCTAGGGTATACCTGATAAGTGCAGAATAAAAATGGGGGACTGTATGGGTACAGATATAGATCGCAGTGCAAGGGGTGGCTCGGAGGCAGGGCAGGAGGGTGAGCAGGTACCTGGGCATGAGGGACAAAGGGTGGCCAGGAGCATTTTGCTGAGAGAGAAAACAGATCAGCTGGGGAGAAAAAGGGAAAAGGCAGAAGCGGAGAGGAAGGTCTTGGTGTGCTTCCCGAATCGGAGATGGTTCTCCTCATGTTTCAAATTGGCTGGGAGGCTGTTCCAAAGGGAGGCCCCCGGCGAAGGCAGAGAACCGCCCTCAGATTGTTCCTTTGAAAAACGACTGACCCTGAGGGAGTTAGAAGTAGAGGACGAAGGGCTCGAGAGGGGAGGTATTTACGGAGGGATAGTTGAAGGTATTTCAAACCCGGGCCCCAGAAATCCTTGTGGACAATACAGAGGGTTTTAAATGTAATCCTTGTGTCCACTGGGATCCAATGAAGGGATTTCAGAGTTGGGGAGATACGATCCCAGGGCTTGAGGCCAAGGATATGTCTTGCAGTCCTGTTCTGGATTAGTTGTAAAGGACGGAGAGTGGAGGCAGGTAGATTTAGAAAGAGGCTGTTACAGTAGTTCAACCTAGAGAGAACCAGAGCTTGGGAGACAGTGAGCTTCTGTGGGAAGGAGAGGAAAGGCAGAGTACCTCTAAGAGGTGCAGTAGGAAGTTTGACTTTTTAGAGATGTCATATATGTGTGCAGAGAAGGAAAGTGTGGAGTCAAAGATGACCCTGAGATTCTTACCCTCGCAGGTAGGGGTAGGAGGAGGGCCAAGGGAGGCTAGTCAGAGAGTGAGGGTAAAGGATGGTGCAGGTGTACCAATGAGGAGGATATCAGTCTTGTTGGCATTTAGACAAAGATCGTTGGTGGCTCACCAATTATGAATGGTGATTAGGCAATCAGAGATGAGGGAAGGAGAGAAGGTGTCTGAGGGAAGCCTGAAAATGAGTTGGATGTCATCAGCATAGCAGAAAATGGAAATGCAGTAGGTGAGAGTAGCTAGGTATTGATTGAAAAGCCAGGGCGAGAGGTTAGACCCCTGGGGAACACCACAGGTAGAGAGGGAGATAGAGGAAAGGAAGCGTCCAAGTAGTACCTGGGAAAGTTGATTAGAAGGGAAAGAGGTCAGCCAGGCCAGAACCTGATCAGTGATACCCAGGTTGTCACAGAGATGATTGAGCAGGATGGTATGGTTGACTGTGTCGAAAGCAGAGGAGAGATCAAGCAGGATGAGGAAAGAGGGAATGTTAGAGTCAAGGTTGGAGAGCAGGTCTTCATGGATGTTCAGGAGAGCAGTTTACATGCTTCTGGCAGCTCTGAAACCAGATTGGTGGTCATGGAGAGAGCCAACAGAGTCGGGATGAAGAATAAGCTGCGAGATGGGCAGGAGTTTTTCCAGGAGTTTTCCCAAAAAGGGATTCATGGAAATTGGGTGATAGTTAGCTGGACAGGAGGGATCAGTTGAAGGTTTCTTGAGGAGAGGATGCATAAGGGAGTGATTGAGAGGGGAGGGGAAGATCCAGAGGCAAAGGAATAGTTACAGAAATCGGCAAGGGCAGGAGCTAGGGTATCAGTGTGGTCCTGAGTCATTCCAGAAGCCTGCGCCACACTTTAATGGATTTCATTTTCTTACCCAGCCCAATGAAGGTATGCTTGGTGCACTATTTTAAGGGTGGTGAATTATTGGGTGTGGGCTTGGATGTAGAGCAGGCAATCTTTTATAGTTAACAAGGCCGTTGTCTGGGTGATCCTTGATCGTTGAGTATTGTCAGCTTCATCTCATAATGCGAGGCAATCCTGTTGAGTGCAGACATGTCAGGTGGTATGTGTTTTAACCTCATTAGATTTAAATAGCATCTGGTGTCTTAATTTTTAATTATTCCAGGTTTTTTATTTCTTTATGGGACTCTGGCAGCATAGATGATGTTTGTAATTGTCTAAGGCGCTAGGCAACCAAGCTCAATCTGGTGGCATGACATGAGTAACAGGAGGACCTGCCGCAATATCAAGAGTTATTTTGTTATTCATAGTGGCATTTATTTGTGAGTAAAGGAGACGAGTGACCGAACATGACACCCAGGAGTTCAGCGTTCAGCGGCCCATCAAAAGGGATAAAGTTGTCAAATGAGGGCACCATGTGGGCAGCTTCCACCACTCCACTGACAAATGGACCAATTTCAAAATGCTAACCCAGGAAGACCTGACCTGCAACCTTGAAGCCCCTATGTGCCACTTCCTGTAATGATGACATCTTCCCAAATTTGTATAATCAATCTCAGGGGAAGCAGTGACAGATCCACTCAACCTCATGAAGGCACTCCTCACCTAATGCACCTTCCCTGATTCACTAAAGACCAAGCAGATTCTACTGCTGCTGAAACAAATAACATCTCCTGTGAGGGGTCAGCAATGAGAGGCAGACGCAAAGAGTTAACTTTCTCAACATCAGTCATTTTATTAATAGAAAGGGGGTTGGATGAAATTCTAAATTTCCCTATCCTCACATGAATTTCCCTTCATATAAAAGTACAAGTAAAACAGGATGACCTTGTGTCCAAATGCAATCTGACCCTCACACTAACAGATACAATTAAACAGTGCAAGGTAAATGTTTCAAATGAGTGCAGAAAGTCAAACATACAATTTGAACCAAAACAGTTCCTATATGCAGGGTTTGATTCCCTTCCCCTGGATTGGTTCGGGAAAACTATTCACAAAGTCTTGTGTCAAGACCAGTCTCTTGAAAGCAACCCACGTGTCTCGTTTACCTAATACTTTCTTCGGGATGGTAAAAGAAATGTTCCTTTCACAACATTGGTTGAAACATAGGATAGAGAAAGTCTCTCCTAATCTCTTCAGAAGGGCAATACAACAATGTATTTTCCAGAACCCTGGTTGGAGTATGATAAAGGAAAGTCTTTCCTACTTTGCAGGATGGCAAAAAAAGTATTTTCTCCAAGGGTGATTCAAGTATGGCAAAACGCAAATATTTTCAAAGTTTCTGGTTGACAACATGTTTATTTGAAACCACAACCTAATATGACTAAGTCTATTTTATCACAACACTCCAAATTGAGTTTCCTGGTACCCTCTCCTGCCAGGAAACTTCTCAACTGAAAACTCTTGATATACCGGTTTACTCTCCATCCAGGAATATCTCCCCTTTTGGCTCTCACAGATTCCCTGGTGTACTCTGCTGCCAGGTATCTCTTCCCAAAAGGTCTCATTGCATGATGATCTTATCAGGCTTCTCTGCAACATTCACTTTCTCTTTAAGCTTCAGACAATTGTACTCCTTCAACAACACAACTCTGTTGACTACAGTTTTTATTGTGCCACATTCCTGCATACTGATATCCCATATGTGAGGAGTTGTACAGGCTCTGTCTGTCAACCCTTCTTTCAATCTCTTTTGGCTCTTGTAAATGCTTGTTGCAGGTTTCCCCCAACTGACATCTCATGTCAGGAGAGTTGTACACATGTTGCCACTTTATTTCTCTCCCAGTCTCTTTTGGCTCTTGGCAATGTTGGTTCCAGATTTCTCCCAACTGACCTCTTGTGTCAGCAGAATTGCACCAGACGCTGTCAACTCTATTCTGGCGAGTGTCTCTCCTTCTCCCCGTGACACTCCATGGGTCTTTGTCTGCCCCTGGTCATGCTTCCCACTCCGCGCAGTCTGCAGCCTTCTCTCTCTCTCCTTCTTCATTCCCCTGGCTACATGTGTTTCTGGGATTTGTAGTCCAATGAAGTTTCGATTGTTTTTAAATCACATGGCTGAACAGTGCCATTTATAATACAATTATCATAAACATCAGATGTTTCATAGCAATATGCCATTGAAGACTCTGGAGTTAGGGTTTTCCGCATCACAGAAAGGCTGAGAATACTGCATCTCTCCTGTCGGAACCGCCACCTCTACCCGGTAAACATCTCCTTCCCCCTAACACCACTCCCAGGGTCAGGTAGCAGCTGCCTTTCCCTGGCCATGCGAGAGGAGACTACCTCCGGGGAATCAATGATGACTCTGCAGGATTCATAGCACTCCCCAGAAGATCCAGTATCTTCCATCCCACTACTCCCCTTGCTCTCATTGGAAAGATCATTTAAAATAACATTGACATCCAACTACATAAGAACAGTTCACAGCACATTCTCCTCTTTTGAAGACGTGCTCCTACTATGGTTCACGTCTTACTTTTCAGACAAATATCAACTTGTCTTTATGTGTCACAATGTTCCATGCTTTCAACATCAGGGCAACCTCCTCATTGACCGCATTGTCAAGATGCACCAATAATCAGATGGCAGGCAAATCTACCCAAAGAGCAACTACGTACAAAACATCCAACCTATAAGTCACTGCCTTCCCCTCATCCAAAAATGGAGGCCAAGAGTCTGCTTGAGACTGGACCAGTCAAGACTGAATGAATCCTTTCCTGGTGCCCATTAAAATGGGCAGTTTAAATACTGGATGATTAAAATCAATACCACAGCACACACCCATGCAATATCCCTTTGATTTACTCGATAGACTAGTACATTGGCTCTCTCGCAAGCAAGGTTAAGCTCTTAATCCCTACCCCTGACTCCAGAACTGCTGCTCAAGCGCTGGTTCCCTTCCACCAACAAGGCAGCAATGACTCCACCCATGTCCCGCAAGGCTGTCCTTATGCTCCTGCATGTCATCAGAAGAATGAAGAAACACATCCACATCTTCCAATCGTCAAGGATCTATACTGGCTACCACTACTTGCATGCATCAACTTCTAAATATCATATACCCCTTCTTGCTGGCCTTTGTTCCCATCTGATTCCTCTTTCTTGATTCTTCTGTAACCCTATCCTTTGATCCTCCACCCACCCACTCCCCTATGACTGTATCTTACCCCTCCCTTTGAATAATTCATTACGGTTTACTTGCTAGGTTTACGCTCTAGAAATCCTACATTCATACATAGATGCATTGAGTTCCTATTCCTGGTTTTGCCCTTTTCTAGACATATTCCACCCCATTCTCGCCCCCCTCACATCCCCAGAGTTTGTTTCATTTGTGCGCTCCCTGATTGGTCCAGCGGCATCTGCGGACTCCAAATCAGGAAGTCAGTTCACTGAACAGACCGAGATATCACACATTTTTTGTACCTACTTTCTTGTAGACTGACTCATCCCAGTGAAGTGCACTGTCGCCACAACTCAACCACCAGCTTTCTGCTGTAGAAGCACCTGACTCAGCGGATCCTGAGCACTGACTCAACCCAACAGAAGCATCATCTTGAACCAACTCAAAATTTGACTCAGCCTGTTGGAAGCCATCTATCTGCTCACCAATCTTAGATGGTGAATAAACCCAGTGGACACATTGCTTTGACCCAGCTCGAACACAGACTCAAGCTGTTGGGACCCATTGACTTGAACTGTCTCGAGCGTGCACACCATCAACGGAGAGCCCCGTCTCAAACCCAACGCAATGCTTACTCGCTACTGGATCAACGCAACTCGACCATCTCAACACCTGTTTGACTGTGGAAAAGTGCCCAGGAGCCCGGCTCGATGCTGCTGAGCACGCAAGACACATAAAGGTATTTGAAAAGGCCATGTCACCGGTACATCATAAAGGACCACAGTGACTTTTAAGGCCCTGTTACTTGCCTTTAAAAGACATATCCTTGAATGCTGATATTGCTGCTGAAATGTTCTCCTGAAGGCCCCTGCTTATTAACCCTGAGTGTCCTCCATTCTCAAAATCTGCGTTCTCTGTATTTATTTTACAATGGTGTGTCTTTAGTTCTTTAAATAGTTCTGTACATTGATAGTGCTTATAAAAGTTCCTTCTTTTAGATATTCTTTTATTTTGGCACTTCCGTGCTATTGTTGTTTGTGTTGCAGTCGTATCAGCTCACACCCCTCCTGAAGCGTGTAGACTAACCTCAGCCTGTGCTACCAGAAGAGGCGAAGGAGTTATGCCTGTCAGGCTGTGCCTGTTTCATCCTTATGTTTGGGATCACTGCTGGTTCAGTAGTAGTGTGAGGCTGACAGGGCAGTTTAACCAGTCCTCATGCCTGTACTCCTTCACAGCAGCAGTCATTTTCTCACAGCCAAGTATGGCCATGATATACCAAAGACTTCCGAGCACAATGTAAATTTTGTATATCTTCCTGTAATAATCTTGTAATACTCTGTCACATTGCCTTGTCATGCTTTCATCTTGTTGTAACTAAGTTAAGCGCCCGGATGCCCCTGGGCCTGGTGCGCTATAGAAATAAATAAAATACTAAAAATACTAAAAATACTAAAAAAAAATGCCAGCTAGTCGAGTTATATGCCATATCCATGATATGCCCATGTGCTTCCAACACACACACATACACACACTTGAACTCTGCTTGAACATACTCCCATATCTGTACTCTTATACATTCTGGAATACGCACAAAGACATAGGTTTACATCTCTGCACAGTAACACAGCTATACAGTCACATAGAGGAACATTCAACAGTGAGCTCCCACATTAACTCACCACTGCAGCAAAATTATCCCCATGAATAAACATGGCAGTGTAGAGTTGTTATATGCCCAGGCAGTCTCATCCAGGGCACACGCGGGGGGACGGAGTCCAGCCACTTTATTCAAAGGGTGGACTCAGTCCCCCTGGGCTAAAATGTGAAACATTGAACGTCCTCTTTGAATGTATGAATCAGAGCCAACCTCAGGGATCAAACTGCAGTTGTCTGGTTTGTAGGCCAGACACTTCACCACTGCACTATATAACCTGATGAAAAAATACAAATAACTAAAGTTGAAATGTCCCATTTTGGTACTGCAAGTCCCAGGGAAAACATTTGTATTGATGCTTGGAGTTTCAAACATGCACACCATTTAACGTTTTCAAAAACACTATTAGAATTAAATATCCTCTCTTGGTTTTGCGTGTGTGTTGATTTTATGAAAGGTAAATGCTGCTTGTCCTCTGCAATTTGGATGGTTATGCAAACCCATTGTAATGAAATGTGCATATTTCACCTTGATATGCTAATTTCTGCTGATGTCACATCCAATTATGTTTGTAGATGAGTCCCCCACTTTAATTTTTAGGACTTGACCCCTGGTCTCATCAAATGCCAATAGCTAGGTACTTTGCATGCCCGGGTATTTACACTATTCGTGTAGGTGGTGCCGTCATATTTCCAGTTACCTATCCATATGGCATATATCCCAAAACACCTCATTGGTCTCTGCCCCCTCGGGCAGCAGTCTGTCTTCTGATGACTTCCGCTATGCTGCGATAATACTCAGCACAATGCCCCGGAAGATAACTGCCTCGCGAGCGCCCTTTCCCGCGTGTGAGCTCCCATGGAACACAGCCGGTCTGTTTATACGGACCTGTACACAAGAAGGGCCGCAGCTGAAATCCCCAGGCAGCGGTTTACACAATGAAATCGGAGTGGACACATCTTTCCAGGAAATGAACTGCCACACACTCCGCGAAGTGAACATGTGCCTCGTTCTTTTAAACAAAGTAGGACAGATTACTGAGAGCCCTTTAAAAATGTGCCCGTTTGTAAACACGTGGGACGCAGCTGCCTCGAGAAGCCCGGAGATGGAAATCTCGGTTGCTGGTGAAAAGGTCAGCTTTGCATCTCTGCAAAGAGTTAACATATTTGGCCACCTATGTGAGATACTGGTACCACCACTGAAAGCCCTCCAACCCTAGCCTTCCTTCCTACACACAACTTAGCTGTGACCAAAAACATGCGCAGGTGGCTGATTTCATCCAGTGGCATAGATGTTGGCAAGGGCAGCAACGTCCACCTTTGTTGCCATGAGGTCCTGGCCACAGGGGAGCTGAGTTCAGTGCTCCTCCCGACAGCTGATGAGGGTGTATAATAACTGGTTTGATGCACAAATAACACGTTAGACTTTTTTGTGGAGTTGCAACAGTTATTGTTGTGTCCTGATTCCTTGGATGCTTGGCTGAATGATGTCACTGAGAGAATGTCTACTGTGTGTCTGGAATTATTGGATGTGAACTGGGTTCCAGTCAAGGCAGTTGAAGAGAGCTGAATTGGAAGCCTGGGTGGTGGGTGCCAGTGGGTCCCCTTTGGGGCTCAGCCCTGATCCTGAGATACCTACCTGTTACAACTTAATAAATGGAACTTAAGTGATCTTACCTGCTGTCTCCTGGAATCATCCTGGCAGAGGCGTTGCTAGGGGGGGGCTGAGGGGGCTATTCACCCTGGTGTTATGGTTGTAGCCCCGGATAGAAGCTCAGGAGCTACAACCAAAAGACTAGCTAGCCCTGAGTCTCGACAGTCCCTGACATTAGCGTAGTCCCGGATCATTTCCAGGCCTAGCAACACCCCTGCATCCTGGTAACTCGTATGCATTTTATGCAAAACAAAGGCGGCATGACTGTGGCAAGAAATGACTACAAGCAGTTGACTTTAAAGCACAGGCTCTTTTCGGGAGTGGCTACGTCCTGAAAGTGATTCACCTCATTGATCTGTTTTGCAAGTTGTTCCATGCCTTGTGTAAAATGATCTACCAGTCTTTGCTTTTAGGCTCAGATCATTGAGCATTCTGAGACTTATACTTGTGTTCATACAATTGGCCATGAATGTAAAATTGCATGTGCTAACAATTTCAGAACGTGATTTGAGAGCTTCATGCCAGCACATTTTATGAAGCTGATGTGTGGGGAAAAGAGGCAGTGGTTTGCATCTAACACACCCCTTCCCAGAAGGCCGCGCAGCCCAGTACACAATTATTAAACAACTATTTAAAAAAACCGATACAAATTATAATCCGGATGAAAACACACTTAGTACAATAAAGGTTAACAGTCACAGAAGAAATATTTTTTCATCATAACAGAGTCATAGCTGGAAATGCAAGCATAATTAGTTGTGAGTTTTACTATCTTGGGGATTTTCCTATTCAGCAGTTATTCATTTTGTGTGCTGCAGAAGGTAAAACATATACGTATGTGTCTACGCGTAGGATCCATATAGTGGGACCATAGGTAGCTATTAAGCAACGGAGCGGTGAACAAAGTGAGGGGGAAATACAGAGCGAGAACACAGGGGAGAGCTAGTGCGGCCAATTAATAGGGTCTATCCCACGGGGCACATGTATATGGAACTCTCCAGAGACCTTTGTACAACCTGCATGCATATGTTAATATTCTGTAGCAGAGGGAACTAGATAATGTATGGACAGGACCGATCCTGGATCGAGTATGGGGTCT